>NC_092751.1:53872292-54227456 GCF_047496795.1 Chiloscyllium punctatum
GCAGTTCTGAATAAGGGTCCTGCCTGAAACGTTGACTCTCTTGCTCCTCGGATGCTGCCTGACCTATAGATCCTTCTCCATTTTCATACTTTACATATTCTGAATTCTCCAACATCTGGAGTCCCCATTGTCTCTTATGTGCAATTCTCTGTTACTATATCAATGCCGTCTGTCTGTTATAACCCCACGCTCTCTCAGGTACATTTTCACTGCAGATTGTGGCCTATAAAAATTCTTTCAATCTCTTACTGATATTTTCATGCCTCAGCAGTAGTTACAGGGTCAATGTTTCCATTTATAAGCAGAGACGCATTTTGATGTTCAAATAAACGTCTGGCATTTCTTCCATATCCAATGCATACTGAATGGTTACGCAATTAATCTAGCATACTCAACATTCGTTCCATCAGTCATCCTCGCATATCCAATCCAGACTGTGTAAATGTTCATCCTTATTCTTAATTGTAATAAAACAGTATTGAATTGAAAGGCATTGGCTGGAGTTATTTGTTCAGTGACTGTGATTAATGTCAGTCTCCGTGGATCCTAAATGTGTCACTGGAGTGCTTGCCTCTTTTATTAATGAAGGATTCAGTTCAATGTGTTATCTCATAGTATGAGTGGGAGCATCACCGACAGTACTAACAGGGATCAGCAGCGCCACAGAGACAGGGAGGAGAGATCAGAATCTGAGAACATTTGACTGGAATGATCCAACATGGACAGGAGTTTATCCACTAGTCTTTACTGGCTTCACCAACCTTCGATACCATTAGTATGGAGGATCTATGATGTACTGATTGTTTTTCAAGCTGGTTACTATCCCATTCTCGCTATAGTTGGTGTTCCTGGTAAGTCATTCTAACTGTATATTGAAGCAGGTTAAACTGAAATGTTGTTCATATTATTAAAATTAGGAAAGGTTGAAGTCATTGTATTCAGCTCCAATCAAAAATTCCATTCCTTAGAAATTACTACTTTCAAATGACTCACAAATATGCGAGGAGAAACTCTAAAACTCCATAATCCTTCTAGCCCTGCACAGATTGATATCTCCATATCCTCCCCACTCACTAATTCTGTCCAATACCACCATCATGATATCCCCATCTCCTCTTCAGCCACAGTGCACCTTCTGAGTAAACCATCATTTGAGCCTCTGTTAAATCCGGAATCATTTGTTTTAAGCCCCTTCTAACCACATGTCAATCACAACATAATTGCACTTGAAACGTTTAACTTGTTCTATGCACAGAAACTGTCTGACGGGAAGATAATGCATGGTGTCAAGTCATTGACTCATGGTCTAGAGCCACAGAATAATAATCTGTTAATATGAAGGAAATTGGTGGCACTGAAGTGAAACCATCATCAATAAGTATAAACAGCCCATCTGCTTGCATCATGTCCTTTAGTGAAGGCAATGAGTCATCCTTCCCTGATCAGGTCTCTGTGTGACTGTGAACCCACAGCAATGTGTTTTACTATTTACTGTCCTGTCCAACAGCTGAACTAGCCACTCAGTTCAAGATAGGCTTACCATGCTGGCCTGTTATGAGGGAAGAACAAAAGGAAAGATAACTCCCTTCCTCTGCCTGTTTCCCATATTCCTACAGCTCATTTCCATTCAGGTGGTGACCATTCCTTATTTCAAGTGCATTCTTTCTTCATCTTTCCCTGAGTGTGATGTTCATCTCCCGAAGCATCTCTGGTGTTGGCTGTATTGATGCTCACATATAGATGTAAGGAGCTTTTAAATTCCACGTCAATCGCAGTGTAGCGAGAAGGAAAGGTCTTTTACGCCACAGGAACGAAACGGAGCTGTCTCAGTGAGGAAAAGGAATTATTGTGATCAAACCTGAGAGTGTTGTTGAGCCAGTCTTGGGAAATTGTGGACAGATTTTCTTTCCTTTATAAGAAGTAATCACCCTGCCACAAAGAGATTGCAAAGGTTTTTCACCAAACTAATCCCTGGGATTTTGTTAAATGAGGGTTGACTGAAAATTAATCTTTAGCGCTGTGAGAGAATGAAAGATGATTGCATTGAAGCTTAAGGGGAATGGACAGTCTCTCATGATGTTCGAAACAGACATTGATATGGTGATAAAACCATGGCTTGTTTTGCTTGGGTTACAAGAGCCTCTGAGAAAGTTCTCCTCACCCCACCCCCACTCCCTATATTGATAGAGAGAGAGAAAGAGAGAGATACAGAGCGTCAGACTTTGAATTTAGTGCATTTCGTGTGTGATCCGACACTGAACATCACATTATCCAAAATCCTGACAGCAGCCACAACGCCTTCATTCTAAAACAGTTAACTATTCCCATCATCTTCTGACCTCCATAGAGAACATACTCAGAGATGGAAGATGCCTCTTTGAGACTTGACACAAAAAATCTGGCTTCCCTCCTCACTGCCAGCAAACCACGTTAAAGTAGCAGACGTTCCACTGGCAATGGACCCACGAGGAAACTCATAGAGCCATCCATGAATGCAGTCTCTGCTCCATTGGTTTGTCATATTGGAGCATCAATGACACCCTCCTGTTCATGGAAACAATCTCGTAGGGCTGAATGGCCTCCTTCAGGTCCCATGGAACAGGTTCAAGGGTCTGATTGGATTCTACCTGATCCTGTTTAACAGTTCGATGTCCTGACCAGACCCATTCTCTTCCTGTGGAACCAGCAGGAGTATTGAATGGGCTGTCCCTCTCCTTGTTCAATAGTTTTGATGGGCTGAATGGCTTCCACATTTCTGGATGTAACCAGCTTGAGATGTTGAATGAGCTCCTCTTTTACTGTGTTTACAGCACTGTTACATGAATGTTACTGACACTTTAACAGCACAAGCCTGAATGCTGTCCGGGTCTTACTGAACACGGACACAGGCTGCATCAGGAGCTGATGCGAGGCAAAATGTTCATGTCATTGTGTAACCCTCAGTGACCATCCCCACCCCCGGTCATTTTAAAGGTGGGGAAAGACATTGATGAAGCAGCTGAAGATGTCTGTGCTAAGGAAGCTACCCTGAGGATCTCCTGAAGAGATTTCCCGGGACTGAGAAGATATTCGGCCCCCACCCACAGGCATCTTCCTTTGTGCTCTGAAAGACCCCAGCCAGTGGGGAGGGGACAGTTGATTCCCATTAAGCTCAAATAAGATGGCGCTTCCGATGACATTCTCAGTCAAATACTGCCTTGATATCAAGGCTACTCATTCTTTGCCGAGCCCCTGTGTTCCTCTCTTGTTCATATCAATAGGTGACGGTATCTGTGTGGGCAGTGTTTTCCTCTCACAGAGGGTAGTGAATGTCAGGAATTATCTTGTCTCGAGAGCTAGGGGTGCTACATCACTGAAAGTATTTAAAAAGACGGTAGATGGATTTTTGACCTGTCAGAGAGTTGAGGTGGTGTGAAGAATTGGACATTAAAGATGAGTTAATACGAACAGTAGATTGGCCATGATCATATACAATGTTTTGATTATCCGAACTACCTGATCCTGTTCCTTATGTTCTCATTACAAAGTTAATGATTATAATTTTCCCATACGTTCTGTTATTAAATGTTCCAATCAGAGAGAGCAAAGTGCTTTATGAGTCATCATTTAATGAGGTCTGGGGGCTGAATTCACAGTGAACCTGAGTCTATACCATAACCAACAAATGAAACACAAGTTGCAGAGAGGAGACACTCTGTCAAGAGACCAGAGTTGTCTTTCGAACCCAGCCTGGGTTTTGCAGTAACTTTTTCCAACCCACACCAAACTATCTGTGACAGCCTAGAGGGAATGAATGAGATCCTGTGTTACTGTGGACCAGATATTTGGAGCAAGATGCCCCCATCAGCAACAGTGCAGGGGGTTTGAGGGGCTAAGTTGAACATAGGAACATAGGACTGAGGAGCAGGATTGGGTCATTAGACACGTTGTCACTACTCCACAAGACACTAAGATCATAACTACTCTGATTGTGATTTCAGCAGCACTTTTGCGTCTGCATACAGTTTTCCTACATGCACTTGTCTGTCAAATGTTTGAACACATCACAACTTTGAACAAATGCAATCATTCAGGCACCATAAACGTTTGGAAAAGGGAATTTCCACTTGAACAGTCCAATAAGAATTTCTCATTCGTGTTCCGACAAATGTTGGAGTGTCGCTGTGTCCTTTTCCAGTCCCACTCCTCCACTGGTTACAACCAATTTTAAAAGTAGCCAGTTTAGTGTTATGACCAATTGTATAGGACTCAGACTGGGTCATTTTTGAGAAAAATATGAGATGCAGGAAGTTGAACTCGCAACAAATGGTAAAAGATAAAGTGTCCCAAATGTTCTTCAGCCTTTGAAATTATCCTGCTCACACAAGCTGCTGGTAATGGATTTCTTTGTGGTACAGTTCGATTTGGCTGAACTCCCTTTGCTTCCAGCAGTGGAGAGATTCCAATGAGTCCTCACTAGGAATCTTTCACAAGTGTGAAGATAACTCAGGGATTCTATTGTCTCACATTTTGCTATCCAGTGGACAAAGTAAGAGAGAGGGATCAATCAGCTGCTGATTCTCAGGAAGGGAACATTTTTCTCCCTCTCTTTGTTGAACCATACAATAATGTCAACTGAACATCAAGCTGGGCCATGTGTGCTCTCCTGGAGCATTCTCTGGAACGGGTGACAATGTGGGCGGCACGGTGGCACAGTGGTCAGCACTACTGCCTCACAGCGCCAGAGACCTGGGTTCAATTCCCGACTCAGGTGACTGACTGTGTGGAGTTTGCACATTCTCCCTGTGTCTGCGTGGGTTTCCTCCGGGTGCTCCGGTTTCCTCCCACAGTCCAAAGATGTGCACGTCAGGTGAATTGGCCATACTAAATTGCCTGTCGTGTTAGGTAAAGGGGTAAATGTACGGGGATGGGTGGGTGATGCTTCGGTGGGTCTTTGTGGACTTGTTGGGCCGAAGGGCCTGTTTCCACACTGTAGGTAATCTAATCTAAGGATACGCAGGTGCGTCAACGCTGTTGTTGCATACAGTGTCTTTCATTAGAAAAAAATCCCTGCTTTATCATCTGATGACATTTAATTGATAATTTTGATGGCATGTTTTTATGCGACATTGTAATTTGTAAATATCGGTCGATGTCTATATAATACGTGTGTTGATATCAATACATCTTATTCTTAAAATTATTCTCTAGCTTTAAACTCCTTACAAGAAGAAACATGCATCCAGCTGAAACACCTTTCAGAAAGTCATGTATGGTTCAAGAAGATTTCTCACCTCAGATCAAAACTGATAATCACCCATACCAAAAGGCCTTCCTTTCAGGGATGCGTGAAGGGAAACGTCTATAAAAATCTTCTGAAAGAATTATATCTTTTTTTTTAAGTTTAGGCGATCAAAACTGCACACAGTGTATCCGATGTGGTCTCAGCTATGCCCCGTTCAGATGCATTAAACGTGATAACTTTTGCCAGAAACAGCATCATTCCACTTACCTTCCAAATCACTTGCTGCATCTGCAGAATGACTTCATATGATTCATGTCCCAGGAACATGGAAACGGCCTGTATCACAGAGTTCTGCAATCTCTCTACAATTATATTGTTCGCCATTGTTTTATCCTTCCTGCCACAGTAGACAACTCACCTTATGTTCTTTCTGCTGAATGTTTGCTCACTAACCTTCCCTGTCCGTATCACATTGCAGACTCATTACCTCCATTTGACGACATCTTGAACGATTATCTTGGTGATGCGCTAATTGAGCTTCGTGCCATTCAGTTCCCTTCCTCAAGATCTTTGATACAGATTATTTGCCATTGATGATCCCACAATGATCTCTGCAGCACTACACTAGTTAGAGCTTTGCAACCTGAAAATAAACATTTATCTCTACTCTCTATTTCCTGTTAGCGACAGCTTCCCGTTCCTGTGTAGCACCTAAGGTGGGTTGAATGTCTCCTCCTGGGCTGTGTAATGTACTCAACGAGCAGAATTACTTCATTCTCTATTCCTGTGTAACTCTTTCGAGGGGCAGAATGGTCTTCTCCCATCTCATTGTTACGATCCTGCATGACTGAAATGGGTGGTCCCCTACCTTGTAACAGCATCGAGGGGTGGATTGAGCGAAAACACATGGGGAAGGTGCAGCAGTATATCTCTGTAAGAGCCTCGGGTGTGATTGAGAGAACAACACAGGGGGTAGAGGCAGCAGTGTATCTCTGTGATAGCCTTGAGGGGTGGATTAAGGGAACAACACATGGCGTACAGGCAGCAGTATATCTCTGTAACAGCCTCAAGGATTGATTGAGGGCACAGCGCATGGGGTAGGGAAGAAGTTGACCATTCGGCTGCACCATTCAGAATGCTTATAACTAATCCGATTGTGTCTGACTATCCGTCTCCTGTCTGTTCGCAATAAACATTGACTCTCCTACCCAGCAAAGGTCAGTCAAGCTCAGCGTTGAACTTCTTCAAAACCCGAGTCTTCACTGCTCCCTGAGGATGAGGACACCACAGATAGCACAACATTTAAGTAAAAGGGACGTCCGTATTTCATTGTGGGACACGTTATTTTAAACCGTGTCAACCTAACATCAAATCGCCACTTCTTTTCAGACATAAGGGCACAATAATTAGGAATAAACATAAAGCATTCTGCACTTCAAACCTGTCCCACATTCCCACTTATCCTTTCCACTCAAATATGTATCAAACACAGCCTCTGCTGCTGTCTCAGAAAGAGAATACCTGAGAGCATAACACCACAACATTAAAACAACAGGCAGAATGAGGCCATTCAGCCCATCGAGTCTAACATTCCGTTCAATAATTTCTTATATGTACCTCAAACTCATTCTTCTGCCTTCTCCCTAGAATCCTTGATCCCCTTACAAATCCGAAGCATATCGATTTGCGTCTTAATGACACTAATTTCTGTTCCTCTGTGTCTGTCTATGTTTGTGTGTGTGCGTCAGTATGTATGTGTGTGCCTCTGTGTTTGTGTGTATATGTGTGCGTGTGTCTGTATGTGTGTATGTGTGTGTTTATATGTATCCGTGTGTGTCCATGTGCTTGTTATCTGTGTGTTTCTGCGTCTATGTCTGTCTGTGTATCAGCCTGTCTGTTTCTTAACTGTGTTTGTGTCTATTTGTATGTGACTGCATATGTCTCTGTGTGTTTCTACCTGTGTGTATGCCTATCTCCTTGTAAGTATTGTGTGTATTCGTATATTGGGGTGTTCACCAATACTTCTGTGTATTTCTGTGTCTACCTCTCTGTGCAGTGAGGTAGCTGTGTCTTTTTCTTTTTGGAAATGAAAGGACTGTCGTTGGAACTGCCAGTGGGTTTAAAGTGAGAGTTGTCTTTCACTGAACATTGCTCCTTAATCGGTCTGTGGGACGTGGATGTTTCAGAATCTCCACACGAGGCGTCCTAGTCCTCTCTGTCTTGTACCAGTGTCCTATCCACGTGGCAAGGGGAGGGCGTGAGGGAATGGGTATCGGGCACTCCAACACACGGCTTTGCCTTTCTGTCCTATTCCAGGCTCTTCCTCCTGAAATGGGAGAAAGGGAGGGTGGGATGGAGAGTGGGAATAAGTGACCCTGCTATTGGTGCCGGTGTAATTGGGGGGAATTGTGAGGTGTCTGGAGTGAGTCAGTGGACAGTTTTGAATACATATATTATTATTAATGTGGGGGGTATTGCGTAGGTAACAGAGAAAATGAGGAAGAAAGTTACTGAATTCAATAACGGTAATGTCTGAGCCTTATCTGGAAAGAGAGCGTGAACCTTGTTTGGGGATAGGTGCTATAACAGATATAAAGTGATTGTGAGCGAGCAGAGAGTATATGGTACCTCTTATGCTGACAGAGCGGGGAGGATATCAATGATCATCTCAGCGTCGAGGTGAGGCTCCCCGAATGTCTTGTCCATGTCCGTCACTAAAAACAACACAAACCTGTCCCTCAGCTTCCATAGAATCAGTTTAGGTAGAGCTTACAGATAGCAAGGAGAAGGGAATATTGGTGTGGTATGTTTCATAACCAAAACGCTCGCAGAAAATCTAAGCATCATATGCTCTGGAAATTAGATAGGCAAGTATTGTGGATACTGCAAACTTATTGGATGGTCTCAAGTTGCATCTAAACTGCATTAACTAAGTGATTGCACATGTTGTGAAAAATAAATTCCGTAAGTGTATATGAGATGGGTTGAAGAGTGTGTTGTGAAGCAAACTAGAGAGCAGGTTATTTTGTATTTGGTATTGTGTGCTCAGAATGACGAATTAATAACCTTGTACTGAAGCATCTTTTAAAGAACAATAACATTAATAAGGTGCATTTTACACGGCGTCTGCGTACAATAGAGAATGCTTGAACTTCTAGTTTAACATCATGGAAGACTGGAGGCTAAAGGTTCCAGATAGCTCCAGTGAATTGGGAAAGGACAATATAAAATTCAGTCGGAGACAAGCAATGGTTGTTAGAGTCAGAGTCTGGCAGCACGTAGACAGGCCCTTCACCCCAAACTATCCATTCCGACAAAAATGTCCATCCACGCTAACCCCATTTCATCTGCCATTGGCCCATATCTTTCTAATCCTTTCCTATCCGTGTACTTGTCCAAATGCCTTTTAAATGTTGTTAATGTATCCGCCTCAATCACTTCCCCTGGCAGCTCATTCCATATGTGTACCAGCCCCTGTGTGTGAAAAGGTTATTCCTCAGGTTCCCTTTTACTCTGCCCCCTCTGACCTTAAACTGATGCTCTCTAGTCTGTGATTGCCCAACCCTGGGGCAATAAAGACTGGGTACATTCACTCTATCCATGACTGTCATGATCTTACAGATTTCAATATGATCCCTCCTCAGACTCACACACAAAAAAGTAAAAAATCCTAGCTTGTCCAACCTCTCCTTATAACTGTCTATTGTGTCCTCGGCAACATCATTATAATTTTTTCCTGCAGTCTTTCCAGTTTATTAACATCCTTCCTATAGCAAAGTGAACAAAACTGAACATAACGCTCCCAATATGGCCTCAGCAGCGTCCTGTATAACTGCAACATAACTCCCTAATTTCGCTACTGAGTGATACAAGCCGATTAAAGCCAGTGTGCCAAAAGCTTTCTTCCCTGCACTGTCTACCTCTGAATCAACTTCCAGAGAACCATGCAACTGAATTCAAAGGTCCCTCTATTCGACTACAGTCCTTAGCTCCCAACCATTCACCATGAAACTCCAACCTTGATTTGACTTTCTAAAATGCAAGAACTTACACTGATCTATATTAAAATCAATTTGCCATTTCTCAGCCACTTCCCCAGCTGATCAAGGTACTGCCGTAATTTTTGAAATTTATGATAACTTTCCTCACTCTCCGTGATGCCGCCTATTTTAGTGTCGTCTTCAAACTTACAAACGATGCCTGTACATTTTCATCTAAGTCATAGATATGTGCAATACGCAGTGGTCCCATCATCAGCCCCTGAAGAATTCCACTAGTCACAGGCCTCCATTCTGACCAGCATTCTTCCAGTATGCTTACTACCATCAAGACAATTTTGTACCTAATTTGCCAACTCCCACTCAATTCCATGCGATCTAACCTTCCAGAGCAGCGTAACATAAGGAACCTTACTGAAGGCCGTACTGGAATCCATATAGACTATGTATAGCAACCCTTCCCTCCTCAGCGTTGCTGGTCACTTCATCAAAGAGCTCCAACACATTTAAAAGTCATGATCTCCAATGCACAAAACCGTGCTAAAATTAATGAAGTGCTTTTGCCCAAAACATCGATTTTCCTGCTCCTCTGATGCTGCATGACCTGCTCTGCATTTCCAGAACCATTCTAATCTTCCTCCGAATCAGACCCTGTCTTTCCAAATGGAGATATAACCAATCTCTTTGAATCTTCTCAAGTATCCTACCCACTAGATTTCAGTTCCCAGGTTTATCTATGTAGCCTTTCTTGAATATGGGTTCAGCATACTCTACCCTCCAGTCATCCAGGACCTCACTGATTGGCCAGAAATGAGAGAAAAGAGTCAAGCAGGACTCCCGCAATTTCTTTGCTGTGCTCCTATCCTCCTGCAGTGTTCCTGAATGCATCTGGTCAGGACCAGGAGTTTTTAGATATACGGCAAAGCCTGAAAAATACGTCTATTTATTTCAGGTACAAATACGAAAGCGTGCGAAAGTGACTCAATGATGGCGAACATAACAAGTTTGAAAATATGTTAATCATAGGAAGTGACTTCAGAAGAATTCCAGATATTCTGGAAACCTGAGATTTGTCAGAACTTAACGATCCAGAAATGGAAGGCCATGAAACTGATAAGGAAATCAAAAAGAGAACATGCATGCTAACAAACAGGAACACAAAGAATGCATCAGTCTACGATCTACATTTCAAAGGAAACAGAATAAAAGCAAGGTCAAATGTGGAAATTTGTAATCTGGAATGGAGAGGTCATTGTGGAGAACAGGGAAATGGCCAAGAAAACAACCAGTTACTTTGCAGCTGTCTTCATGGAGGAAGATCCAGGAAATCACTCAATAATACCAAGTGATCATATCGGACCCCTGGAGCTAAAGACAGAAAGTCAATTCATATCAGTAATAAGGTAGTACTTGAACATGGAGCTGGATTGAGCATTGCTGAGTCTGAAGAAACAGATGTACTTCCTATCAAAATGTCAGAAATACATCACCAAGAGTAGTATTAATTGCACTATCGATGACTGTTCTATTTTCCTGCACATTCTGCAGAGACCGGAAGCTATTGTGGATAGATGGAGGTTAGTAAACATGATCCATTAGATGAATGGAAGGGATCCAAACAGATGCAAAGTGAAGATGGCATAGCGTAGAAAACTGCAGACTAATTAACCTGACATCTGTAGGGGAACTTTTGAAATTTATTACACAGGATGAGATTTTTGATATTTCGAAATTAACAGCAATAATGGAGAGAATTGTTATGAATTTCTGACAGAGAAATCATACTTGATAAACTTTGGAATTATATGAAACTGTTTCTTACAGCATAGATAATGAGGAACTAATAGAAGTGGCATATATTGGATTTTCGGAAGGGTTTCTAAAAGAACTCAAATAATGAGTTCGTAAATGCAATGATGTGAAGGGTACTCGGAGGAATATATGTCAGTGGAAAGTTAAAGTTTGGTTCGCCTTCATTGAAGAGAATCAGAACATTGATGTAAAGCATGTTGAATTAGTTTCACAGCGTGTTGGTGGGACTGTAGCTGGAGTATTGTACACAGTTTTGGTGACGAATCTCAGAAAGAATATACTGACCACAGAGAATGTGCAATGGGCATTGTCCAGATTAATCCCTCAGATAGCGAGATTGCCTGAAGAGGTAACTCGGCCAGTATTCTCTAGCGCTTCAAAGAATGAGGTGAAATTTAGAAAATTCACAAAACATATGACAAGTTGGAAATTCGCAGAATGCTCCCTTGGCTGTCTAATGCAAATTCAAGGAAAATAATGACATGAATTGGGACAGGACAGTTAAGACTGCAATAAGGAGGAAATTCTTCACTAGGAAGGGAGTAACTAACACAGGGGCATGGCAACCTACTGGCAGGGCAAGATTAGGGAGAATCCCCAGATAATCTTCAAGTGTGTCAAGCGGAACAGAATATCAAGGGAACAGCTAGGACTGATTTGTGACTTGCAAAGTTGCATCCAAATCAACTTTAGTGGTAGGAGACAGGAGGTAGTAGTAGAAGGCTGGTTGGGTGACTGAAGGCCAGTGTCCAATAGATTACCTTGGGGCTCAGTGCTGTGGCCCTTATTATTTGTCATTCGGAGGTGCTGGTGTTGGACTGGGGTGGACAAAGTTAAACATCGCATAATACCAGCTTACAGTCTAACAGGTTTATTCAGAGGCACAATCATTCGAAGCGCTGCTTCTTCATCAAATTGCACAACCACCTGATGAAGAGGCAGCGCTTCGAATGCTCGTGCTTCTGGAAAAAACAAACCTGTGAGACTATAAGCTGATGTTGGGTGATTTTTAACCTTATTACTTGGGGTATTCATAAATGATGCAGCTGTGAATATGGACGAGTGGTGAGTGTTTGATACAATGATTCCCCGGGTGGTGGCAGTGAGGAGGAAAGTCTTGTGTTTCAGGAAGATACAGATGGAATGGTCGGATGGGTGGATCAATGCCAGATGGAACGTAACACTGATAAAAATGAGGTGATGAACTTTGGAAGTAGGATCCAGACAGTGAGTACTAAATGAACGGCAGCACATGAGGGAGGTCAGAGGGTGCTCTCCACACATTCCTGAATATGACCAGACAAGTTAATATACAATTTGAGAAAGCATAGTGGACCGTTATTCACCGAAGCATAGATTGTCAGAGCTAAGCGGAACTTTGGATGCCAAGATGGAATACTGTGTGTAGTTCTGGGACCCACATTACAGGAAGGATGTGATTGCACTCGAGGGGGTTCAGAGGGGATTCACCAGGATGTTTCCTGGGATGGAGCATATCAGCTATGGAGAGAGGCTGGATAAGGTCGGGTTGTTTAGTTTGGAGGAAAGAAGGTTGAGGGGGATGTGATTCAGAAGAATAAGATTACGGGGGACAATGGCAGGGTGGATAGAGAGCAGCTGTTCCTTTTAGACAAAGGCCCACAATTTTAACGTGAAGGGTTTGAGGTTTCGTGAGGATTTGAGGACTGTTTTTCACCCAGAGTGTGTTGGGGTCCTGAATGCGCATGTTTGAGATGGGAATTGTTATGATAACCTCACAACCATTAGAAAATGCACGGTTGTGCACTTGAAATGCCGTAAGATTCACGGCTGCAGGCCTTGTGTCGGAAAGTAGGGCTAATGTAGACCGTGCCGTATGTCTGATGGTACAGAGTCTGTGCTTCTGTGATTGTATGGTTGTGGAAGGTCAATCATTGAGTAGCTTAAGATAGGAATTGATGGGTTTCTGAAGAATATCGTATCAAAACCTGTATGAGTGAACTTCTAATATCTTCTGGAAATGTATCAAAATTAAGACAAAAAGGTGCAGCTTTCTTACAGTCTGTTACCGGATAATTGAGGACAGGGAATTAGCAGAAATTATAGAGCAAATACTTCAGTTATGCCTTCACTGAACAAAGCAAAACAATAAAGAAAACTTCCTAGAAATACTAGGGAACTTTATATTGGTAAGAAAAAGGGAATAGAATGGAATTAGCAACTAACAGTTTTAGAGAAAGTATTGGATTGAAATAAATGGGTATGGACAAATTGAACAGAGATTTATGAAATGGAAATCATATTTGAGAAAGTTGCTTTTCGCAAACTTTTGGAGAAGGTATCAATGCAATACGATTGGAATCTCAGAAAGACTTTTGATAAAGCCCCAAGCCTGTTGTGCAAATTCGAATCCTATGGGACTGGGGATAATATATGGTCATGGTTTTAGAATGGGAGAGCTGACAGGAAACACTGAGTAGGAATAAAACCATGATTTTTGAACGGAAGGCTTGGATGATATAACAAGGATTGGGATTTGGGATCGGGCTATTCCCAGTACACATCATATCTTTGGTTGAGGGGATAAAATGCAATATTCCCAAGTCATTGACAGCACTAAACGATATCAGCTTGTGAGTGAGTGAGGAGGATGTAAACAAAAGCTCCAAGGTGATTGATACAAGCGGAGTGACTGGGCAAATACCTGGCAGATGAAAAACAATGGGAGAGATGTGATGCTGTGTACGTTGATGGGAAAATAGAATGGCAGCCTATCGTTTGAAAAGAGATTGGTTGAAAATGTTGCTCTATAAAGGAACTTAAGCTGAGTTTTTGTTTATTTCTGTGTAGCCCTCTGAGTCCATGTAGAGCAGTGAGTTCTGAACATGGAAGTCAATATTGAGAATGGCATTGGCACGTTGACCAGTGTATATAGACCCAGCAAGTGGGGAGCTGTAACATTGAAAAGAATCTTGATCTCCCACCAGTCACTGAAAGCAATGTTGTAGGAGCAGTAAGCAGTTAGGAAGATAAATAGTGTATTGACCTTCATTTCAGGGAGATTTGAATACAAGAGTAAGGGTCATTTACTGCAGCTGTACATGGCCTTGGTGAGACCCCATCCCTAACATTGTGTAATATTGTGTGCAGTTTTGGTCTCCTTGCCTAATAAAGAACAAAACTGACATTGAGGGAGTGCAGTGAAGGATGATCAGACTCTTCTCTGGGATGACAGGCTTGTTTGGGGAACAGACTTTGGGGCAGCTGACCCTGTATTCCATGGGCTTTAGGAAAATGAGTGGAGATCTCATTGAAATACATAAAACCCTGACAGGGCGAGACAAATTGGAAGCAGGGATGATAATTCGCCAGGCTAGGGTGCCTAATACAAGGGACCACAGCCATATTGTATTTAATAAATAGGCGTCGTCAGAGAACTGTCTGTATATTGAATGGAGGAGCAAAATTGATGCATCAAAGGGATTACAGCAGTTCCTATTTTATATTTCGCAATGTTTAAACATATTCAGAGAAATGAACACTATATGGGGAAAACTGCATTGAGGAGATGTTCGGCCATGAAATAGAATGGGGAAAGCTCAATGTGTTGAATGACCTCCTTCTTTCGTGATGTTTCTGTGCAGTCTGTGGGAAAGCTCTGTAACTGTTGTCACAAGCTCTCAGATGTTAGGAAGGAGGCCTCTGCAGGATCAACAGGACTATGCTTCCCATTCCCTTTTGCAAAACACATGCTGTGGTCGGGTGTTCTGTCCGGTGAAATCCTTTAAGACATTGGAGCAATTTGATACAATAGAGTGTCTTGCTTGGCAGATTCAGAGACCATTGAAGAGTTTATCACATGTCTGTGTGTCTGGGGTCACTTTTAGGCCAGACAAGGAAAGCACGGGAGATTCACTTCCTGAAAGCATATTGGTGAAGAAGATCAATGTTTAACAATCAACATTGGACACAAGATCATTATTACTGACACCAGATTTTAGGTCTCGATATTTTATTAAGTATTTTTAACTTCCACCAGCTAACAGACTATTAGTCTGGTCTGGATTAGTAATCCATTGACATTTCCACAACAGCACCATCTCCACATGGAGACCTAACGGCAATCACACTGGCCTGGTTAGTTTTGTGCTGTTTGACCGCTCTGTCAAAATGAATTCCCACCAATTTGACTGCCATGATGGGACTGAAGGGTTGGTAAATGGTCAGATTTTAGTATTCCCCTTTTGGGGATTGAACATAGTTGAGTAATTTTCCAGATTGCCAAGAGGATGTCAGAGTTGGATCTGAAATGAAACAGCTTCCTCAGGGACACGGCTTGTTGTGCAGCACAGATATTCAGTCCTCTTGCCGGAATGGGGTCAGGGCTCATTGCCTTTGCCGTTTCTACTGTGTTCAGCTATTTCTTAATGTCACATGCAGCGAATCGAATTGATTGAAAACTGGCATTTGTGATTCTGTGGTAGCATGAAGAGGGTGAGATGCTTCACCCACTCAACAATATTTCATCCGTAATGCCATCTTCTGTGTTCGAAGTGAATATGTTTCCCTCTGTTTTTCTCCCTGACCATGATTAAGAGGTCCATAGTGTCAGTGATGCCAGTCTTATGCAGTTTCAGAATCAAGGAACTTGTCACCATGCGTTATCGTTCAGTCCCCAGTGTACGGCGCTCCAGGCTGGATGGGATGTTTGAGCATCTTTGACATACTTCTTTGGAAATTGTTCAATAACAGAAATTGCTGAAGAAACTGCAGACGATGTTACAGCATCTTCTGGAGTAAATGCAGAGTGAAACTTCCAGGTCCAGTGACTCTCTACAAAGCTTCCAGTTTCTCCAGCAATTTTTGTACTTTTATTTGCAGTATCCATAGTTATTTGTTTAATTGAAAAAATGTTCTTTGCCTATTCATTTCGGGAGAAGCTAAACAGGTCTGTCTGCATCTGCAAATCAGAGAAGCAGAGTTAACGTTTCAAGCCCAGTGTGACACTTCTTCAGAACTGAAAAGGATTGTAAACTGGGATTTTTAACCCCTTGACCGAGGTGGGGGATGGGTGACAGGGAAAAGAAGGTATGGAACAGATAAACAGACTTTTAACAATGGTGAACAAGAAGATGATAAAGAACGGATGTAAATTTAGACGTGGCTGGGGGAAAGGGATTCTCTCTGCTCAGTGCAAGATAAAGAAGGCACAACCACATCAGGTCATAGGGAGGCCAGGTGGGAGAATGTTGACTATGTGACATTTTGTAGATCTGGCCATAACTATGTTTTCACTGTCGAGATCATCACCCCCTTTTGACAAAGGAATTCAGGTGTTTGACTTCTTATTCGCACGAGTAAGCGTTTCTTACTGTCTTAGTATTGTAATATGGAGAAAAATCAATAACATTATGAAGTTTTGGCTGAGTATTGTTTTACTGTCATGTTTAATATAGTGTCAAATTTTCAGTGCTTATCTTTAAATGCTTGTTCTTGAAGTTAGTATTGGAGGGTAGAAGGATGAGGGATGACATTACAGAAGTTTATAAAATCATGAGAGGCATGGATAGGGTGAATAGCCACGGTCTTTTCCACGGAATGGGGGAGTTCAAACATAGAAGGCATAGTTTTAATGTGAAAGAGGGAGATTTAAAAGGAACGAAGGAGCAACAGTTTTACACAGTGGGTAGCGTGGGTATGGAATGGACTGCCAGAGGCAGAGTGGTAGATGCGTGGATGGCTGCAACACTTTAAAGTCATTTGGACAAACATATGAATGGGAAACATTTCGAGGCATATGGTCCAAATTAAACCAGATGGGACTAGCCTAATTTGGAAATCCAGGCCAGCATGTACATTTTGAAAAGCTTCACGTAGAGTCAGTGTTGTTTTGTGAAAGGGAATTATATTTTGCCCTGTAAATCATGCAAAGTACTTCTGGAGATGCCTGAGAATGTCAAAAGTGGACTTGATTAAGGGGGTCTGGTCGAAACCAGGCTGTCCAGAGATTTTCCACAAGGTATTACAGAATAAAAGTTCTTACACAAGACAGATGTTCATAGGATGACGGCTAATGTGGTAACATGTAATGGTTATTGGTTAAAACATAGAAATCGGAGAGTCAGAATGAATGGATCTTCATGATCAAGTGTAGCTGCTGGAATACCACAAATATCAGTTCAATGGCATCAGTTATTTACATTCTATACTGATAGCCTGACGGCGGGAACTGAGTGTAATACACATCCAAGGTTGTGGATGACACTGTGAACCAAAAGGCAGGCTGTTATTTAATGGAGGAGACTTCCAGAAAAGGTACAGTATAAAGGGATTGGGGTGTTCCTGTGTATGAACCATAAAGTCAGCATGCTGATGTAGCAAGGAACTAGGTTGGTTCATTAGGTGGCTTCCTGGGCTGAAAGGGTTGAGTTATTGAGAACCTCTAAGATGGTGAGGCGATTATTCATTGGGGTTTAAATGAATGAAGAGTGAGGCTGGAAAATACAAGATACAGAAGGGGCTTGAGAAGGTAGATATTGACAAGTCCCACTCCTGGGTGGAATCTCAAACTCGAGGATATAGATACCGAATATGGAATATCGATTTCAATCTGAGACACAGAGTGATGTCTTCTCTCCGAAGGTAGTAAATGTCCGGAATTCCATAACCCAAAGAGGTATAGAGGGATACACGGAGTCGGCAAGAAAGTGGAGTTGAGCCCTGGAGTAGATCAGTCATGTTCATTATTCAATGACAGGGCAAACCTGAGGGGCCGAATAGCCTACTCCTGTACCTATTTATTCATTTCACATCTTATGCTTTTGGAAAGTAACTCGTTGTTTTCCTGGAAGCTGTGTTGTGCAATGATGCATTCAGGGAGAGCAGAGAAATTGTTTGAGTTAACCCCGGGTGGGGTATGGGGCTGTATCCCCAGTGTAACTGGGTCTGTAACATGACCCACATCTGGAAACAGAATGGAGGTAGTGTCACTTCCTGACCCAGCCTGCATTTTCCAAATACATTTCCAAAACTACACCTAACCATCGGAGTGATCTCGATCTACCCTTGTATAGCAGGTCTGAAGGGCTGAATGGAACATCAGAACACAGGGCTGAGGGACACGAGTGGACATTCGGCCCTTTGAAACTACTCCACCATTAAATAAAAAGAGGAAATTCTGGAAAATCTCAGCAGGTCTGGCAGCATCCGTAAGGAGAGAAAACAGCTGACGTTTCGAGTCTAACTGACCCATTGTCAAAGCTAAACATAAAGGGGAGAAGTAGTGAGGTATTTTCCTCGTATAAGTACCTCACTATTTGCTTTTTTTCCACCAGTAAATAAGGTCGTGGCTCATCTCATTGTGATCCCAGCTGCACTTTTATCTTCATGTACTATTATCTCTTATTCGCCGTCTATGGACAACCAGACGAAGCCAACCTCAATATAATATAAAGATTCGGCCATCACAAACTTCTGGGTAAGAGAATTCCCACTTGAATGAATTCCCACATGGTGAATTTTCCTAATTCCTATTCTGACTGAGGTTGGAGGGTGTCACTGTTTCCTTTTCAAGTCTCACTCCTCCACTGCTCCCAACAAATTTTAAATGTAACCAGGTTGGTGACATGGCCAATGATAAAGGTCTCAGACTGTGTCAGGTTCTGTGACAGGACCAAGTCAGGAAGATTTCTTTAGTCAGCCACAAGTATCTAATAGAACTAACGGATGCGCACGTTGGATCTGTGGTTAGCACAGCTACCTCCCATCACCAAGGAGCTGGGTTCAATCCCAACCTCGGGCGATGCTCTGTATGGAGTTTGAGCATTCTCTTCGCAGGTATCTATGTGGGTAACCTCACAATGCGCCAATTTCCTCCCACAGTCCAAAGATATGCAGCTGAGAGTGGATTGGCAATGCTAAATTGCCCATAGTGCCCACGGATGTGTTGATTAGTCATAGGAAATGCAGGGTTACATGAATAGGGTGGGGGAGGGCAGGCCCATGTGGATGCTGTTTGGAGGGTCAGTGTGGACTTGCTGGATGGGATATCCTGCTTCCACACTGTAGAGATTCTATAAAAATGACAAGAAATTTGGGCTATACCCAGTCGATATCTATCTGATCCACTCTCCTCTAGGTCTTGTAAGTTTCAATAAGATCACGAGTAACCTGTTAAAGACTTCATAATGTAAGGCCATCATCCCTGGAATATGTGAAGTGAAACATCTCCAAACATCGTACAATGTAATTATATCCTTTCCCAGATAAGGAGACAAAGGAAAACTAATCTCAAACTCAGGTCTTGAGGCTTATTTTTGTATTTTTTCAGCATTGTAGGTTTTTCGATCTCTCATCCCCGCATAGCATTGGAGGCAGAGATATTGGATATTTTTGAGGGACGGACAGAAATTTCATAAATAACAACGGAGTCGAGGATTATCGGGGCTTGTCAGGAATGTGCGGTGTGGAGGGAAATGTAGGCAATTGTACCAAATAACACAGCTCCAGAACATCCATGAATATAATGCAGAATGAATGTATAATATTGATAAAACTTTAAGGGGGAATCCAAGATGGCCACGATCGAGAAGGTCTGCTTTGCTGGTCTCTGCATCACAGAACGTGCAAAGTGGTACTCTCACCGACTCCATCCCAGCCATTTACTTAATATCAAACAATAAAAGAGCTATTGAATCTTTACTAATCGCGTTTTGTCAAGTGGAAATGACAAAACGCAGGAAAGAATCGAGTAAGTTCCTTCACGCTGTGCACCTGTCAGGAGCATCGAGCATGGCCTGAGGCCGCAGCTGCAACCCACTCTGCTCGTTCAATAGACCCAGTTACTCACTCGGCCTTGGTCACTGAGTTCACCAAGTTATGTGAAATGACTGAAGGCACGATTAAAGAAAAGTTCAGCAGTAAGGTAGAGCCATTTTCAGCCGTGCTCCAAAAACATGACTTGAAAGCCTTGGAAACAGTACGGATGAGTTTGAGCGCCGAACTGCAGTGGCAGAGACCTCAATTGATTCCTCGATGGAGCGGATGCTCGGCCTTGAAAAACAGGTCTGCACCTTAACTGAACAAGATCACGACCTTGAGAACAGGGGCAGGATGAAGAATGTACACATCGTCGTCTGCTGGACCAGACGGCAGGTGGTCAGCCAGTGAGTATTTGTAATGAACTGGCTGCCATAATTCCATCACTTCGAAGCTGAAGAGGGACGGGTGAAGATTGAGAGAGTGCATCAGGTTATGGTGCAGAGGTAAGCCTCAGAAGAGCGCCCTCGCCCTGTCCATGTGCAGTTATAGAGTTATGGGGACAAACAAAGACTGATGGAAACTTCCAGAACACAGTGGAAAGATCCGATGGCTTTAATTCACGAGGACACCAGTATTATGATCTTTCAGGACATTTCAGAGGCAGTGATTTGGGAAAGAAAATCTTTTCAAGAGAAGAGTAAGGAAACTCAGGATTCAGTATTCTTCCCGGTTCCCAGCGGTGTTCCGTGTTGCTTTGAATGGATCCGTGAAACCGTCTGACTCACCAGAGAAAGCAAAATCGTTGTGGATATTTTAAAGTAAGCTGGATGTTTAGATAATCATGTTTCTCTCTTAAAGAAATTTTATTGGATTTTTCTCATAGTAACCAGTGCTTAATTATATTCGCGGATGGGTAGAGTACTCAATTTAACTTTTTCATTAATATTACTACTCATTTCCTCTTTCTTTGCTTGTGTCTGGGATGTGGCTCAAGCTGGAGCGAGTTACAAATGTGGTTGTGATGACTAAATGCCCACCTAAGGGCAGTTAAACCCCGATTTTTGTTGTTAATTGCCCTGGGATGCCATATTGGCAGCGGGCAGAAGATAAAGATTTGTGATATGTAAGCGTCACCAGTGGTCGGGAGTGATGTGGGGTAAATTACTCTATCAAGTGTCATTGGCATTTTGGACTTTGTTTCGTTCTTTGGTTTCTTTATGTGTTTAGCTTTGGAAAGTTTTGAGAGCTGGTTACGTGTAGCAGTTTTAGTTTGTACAGTTTTTAGGCTATATCAGTGTTTTTTCATTAATGATCAGCGATGTGTAATTCGATGTGAAACTGTAGGGTGAAATGTTGCTACAGTGTGTTATAGATAATGATGTGCTTAAGTGGTGTACCTGGAACTTTAAGGGAAGCCATCTGCCAGTCAAGTGGAAAAATACACTTTCTAATCTTAAAAAGGAGAGGATCAATGTTGTCCTATTGCAGGAGATGCACCTCGATGACAAAGAACATTTGACGTTACAGCAGGGCGGGTTTGATCGTTTTTATTTCTCGTCTTTTGATACTAGGAGTAGGGGAGAAGCCATACTGGACAGGAAGAATCTTCCATTTAAATTATTAGATTGTATTAGACATTCACGGGAGGATCATAATCCCCAAAGCCTTGAAGTATGGGAAATAGTACAGTATTTTGAATGTTTATTGCCTCCCCACCCACCACTCACCCCCCCCCCCCCCCCACCCTCACCACCCCCCCCCCCCCCCTCCCCGCCAACCCCGGGCGCACCCTCTTAAAATCCTGGTAATTGCATTTTCCAAATTAAGTTATCTTGCAACATGGCACATTACTGTAGAAGGACATTTCAACGCTCTTATGGGCGACACAGGAGGCAGAATATCCAAAAGTCCACCAATATCGTCGTTATAATGTAAGCTATTAGTGGATTTGTGTGCAGGACTAGATGTCTCGAGGCAGATCTACCTCACAGGTAGGGATTATATTTTCTTCTTTAACCCACAGAAACGCCACACGAGGGTTGATCTCTTACCCATCTCTGCAACAGTCTTAGATTGAGAGGGATCCTGCACAATTGGGAAAATTACCACAACATACCTGCCCAGAAGTTGGATAGATGTCACATAAGATTTTGTTGGATACAAATGAGGGTCTTATGTTTTTGTCAAATCCCACAATTTCGGCAGCTCACGTGATGTAATGCATTCATTCATTTGTCGCATTTTCGGGCTATAAGATAACTTTTACGACGTTGGAGGCCATGCCTATGAGCGGCCTTCGGAAAATACCTGATGTTGAGGGAAAATCCTGGTTTCCTTTGAAATGGTAACGGGATGGAGGGGCGGGTTGTTTCTCTATGTTAGTATATTCATTGCATCCGCCTTTGATAATTTGTTTAAGGTGAAGTATGTCTATGTGTTTGACAAAATTAAACAAGATCTTCAAAGTTGGGAGCCACTTCCAATATCCTTGCTAGGTCGGATAGCTCTTATTAAATGAATGTCCTTCCTCATTTGCATGTGAATGCTTCCTTTGATGTTTCCCAGACAGGATTTAGGAGACGTAATGGCTGGTTTAGCTCTTATATTTGGCAGCATGAGCAACTCTTTATCACACTAACCAAATTGCAACTACCCCACAGATTGTGGGGAGTAGATCTCCCAGATTAAAAGCTATCAATTAAGCTCTTTTTATCCTACATCAGTGCTTGAGCTGCTGAGGATTCAGCGTCAATACGGTTAGATATTGAACCCTCTCATACAAAGAGAACCCTTGCTGTTCTTAGACAAAATGACAATATTTATGGAGTATTGTCATAACCCAATAATTACCAATACTGCTAAAGCATGAATGACAATGCGTCAGATCAAGAGCGATACAGCCAAAACCATCTTTATTACCCCTGTAATTGGTATACCGGGTTGTCAACCAGGGATAATGGATTCCAGGTTTAAACTGTGGGCAGCCAGGGGTGTGCCTTGTTTGAGTGATTTAGAATTAATATAATCTATGCAGTGTCGATACAAGCCCTTAGGCCCAGCAAGTACACTTCGACCATTTGAAGTGTAACCCACCCAGACCCATTCCGCTACCATCCTATATTTAGGTAAAAACAATGACTGCAGATGCTGAAAACCACATACTGGATTAGTGGTGCTGGAAGAGCACAGCAGTTCAGGCAGCATCCAACGAGCAGCGAAATCGACGTTTCGGGCAAAAGCCCTTCATCAGGAATGGGGGGCTTTTGCCCGAAACGTCGATTTCGCTGCTCGTTGGATGCTGCCTGAACTGCTGTGCTCTTCCAGCACCACTAATCCATCCTATATTTACCCTGACTAATGACAAACCTACAAATCCCTGAACACAATGTGTGATTTATCAATTCATCGAACCTGCACATCTTTGGACTGTGGGAGGAAACCCACACAGACACAGGGAGAATATGTTCACTCCGCACAACCAGTCACCCAAGGCTGGAACCAAACCCCGGATCCTGGTCCTGTGAGGCACCAATGCTCATCTTTGAGACACCACGTGTTATTTGAGGGAGAAACAATGATGTCATTTGATCAAATAACTCGTATGTATGGACTACCTAGTAGAGACCTCTCCTGTTTTTTTTTCCAGATCCAAGATTTGATTTAAAAAACACACTTTTTACAGACTCTTACAGATCCGTTGAGAGAAGAGGGTGCTTATTGCTTAGACTGCACTCTCTGTCAGTACCCTTAATCATTAGTTGGAGAGTGTCCCCTCAGACGAGACTGTGTTGCGTTGTGATGTCTGCGAGTGACAGTTGGGGATTCAGAACACTTCGGAGACATGGGAGGATACTTATGAAAATGCTCAAAAGATTTCATCTGTATAAGGATTCATTCCATGCAATTCAAAATTCTTCATAGACTCTATCTGACCTCAGATTATCTCTCAACATTCAAAGTGGGGGTTACCTTTAGCATGTACTAAATGCAGAATGACTACAGGCACTCTTACTCAATGCTTGTGGTCCTGCTGCAAGCTTCATATATATTGGAGCACTATGTCCGGTGTGATACAGTGGGTCTAGGGGACTGAATTGGAGATGGACCTGGTTTCTCTTTGCCTTGGCCTGCCCGGGGTACTTTACACAGATGCATATGGGAAAAATATTTTTACTTTATGTGCTAGGAAAAGCATTCTGTTGTGTTGGATGTCTGAAAACTCCCCAGGTCTGTTGGGTCATCCTAAGCTCTTCATGACAAATAGACCTTTGGACTTTTTCACTAGCATGGTGCACCTAAAAACAGAGATTTATATATGACATGGCAAACCTTTTTGGATTACCCTGATACAGGCTTATCTATCACTATCAGAAAGGCTTTTATACAGGCATTAGACATATTATCTAATGAATCTCATATCCAGAGAGGAAGAATAATGAACATAAAAATGTGATTCAGTTAATACTCTTGAAGAACGAGTGCTATCATGTTGTTACGCTGAGCAGTATTATTTATTCATTATTTATTGTTTATTTTTGTTTTTCTTCTGTCCGTTTAGTGTTTTAACTTGTTTTGTACGTACATTTACATAGATAGAACATAGAACATAGAACAGTACAGCACAAAACAGGCCCTTCAGCCCACGATGTTGTGCCGACCACTGATCCTCATGTATGCACCCTTAGATTTCTGTGACCATATGCATGTCCAGGAGTCTCTTAAATGTCCCCAATGACCCTGCCTCCACAACTGCTGCTGGCAACGCATTCCGTGCTCTCACAACTCTCTGTGTAAAGATCCCGCCTCTGACATCACCTCTATTCTTTCCTTCAAACAGCTTAAAACTATGACCCCTCGTGTTAGTCATTTCTGCCCTGGGAAATAATCTCTGACTATCGACTCTATCTATACATCTCATTATCTTGTATATCTCAATTAGGTCCCCTCTTCTCCTCCATTTCTCCAATGATAAAAGTCCGAGCTCAGTCAACCTCTCTTCATAGCATAAGCCCTCCAGTCCAGGCAGCATCCTGGTAAACCTCCTCTGAACCCGCTTCAAAGCATCCACATCTTTCTTATAATAGGGCGACTAGAACTGGATGCTGTATTCCAAAGCTTTATAGTGCTGCAACAAGACCTCACGACTCTTAAACTCAATCCCCCTGTTAATGAAATCTAAAACACCAAATGCTTTCTTAACAACCCTGTCCACTTGGGTGGCCATTTTAATGGATCTATGTACATGCACCCCAAGATCCCTCTGTTCCTCCACACTGCCAAGAAGCCTATCCTTCCTCCTGTACTCAGCTTTCAAATTCGACCTTCCAAAATGCATCACCTCGCATTTATCCAGGTTGAACTCCATCTGCCACCTCCCAGCCCATCTATGCATCCTGTCAATGTCCCGCAGCAGCCTCCAACAGCCCTCTATACTGTCAATGACACCTCCAACCTTTATGTCATCCGGAAACTTGCTGACCCATCCTTCAATCCCCTCATTCAAGTCATTAATAAAAATTACAAACAATAGAGGCCCAAGGACAGAGCCCTGTTGAACACCACTCACCACAGACTTCCAGGCAGAATATTTTCCTTCTACGACCACTTGCTGTCTTCTGTTGGCTAGCCAATTCTGTATCCAGACAGTTATGTTCCCCTGTATCCCATTCCTCCTGACCTTCTGAATGAGCCTACCATGGGGAACCTTATCAAATGCTAACATTGAATGTAATTTTGATCAATTATTTGAGTTGTGTTGTTATTGGATTATAATAATATTAAAAATCTCCTTTTCAATTTTTTAAAATTAAAATGATAATATTGATAGAATAGAGTCCCAAAGAACTCTCATCAGAGAGACCACTCATGGTGGTTTATCCTGAGGATCACCACACCTCGGATGTTGGGGTAAGGTTGAGAGAGCGTCCCCTTCATGGTAATCTCTATCACTGTGAGGAACTGAACCTGTGCTGCAGGCCTCCCTCTACAACACAAACCTGCCGTCCAGCTAACTGTGTAGGAGACTGTGTAACTGTAGTACAATTCAGATAACGGTCAAAATAACTGCTGTCGGTAAAAATGTTTTCTGCCCGAAATTCTATTTTAAAACAAGACGTGTTTCGAAGCTGTCTTTGGTTTAATATCATTAATTGTGATTGGATATCTATAACCATTAAATTAGTGTAGTTTTTTTGTTTGGTCTGTGTAAAGCATGCTACCGTTGCATGAAAGTATATAGCTGATGGAATATACTGTTAGGAGATTGCGTTCCATGGGAAATGTCCTCAAACAGGCGCTTGAAGAAAACTGGAGTAAAAGTGCCTGAGTGCTGTCTGGACAGTGACAGGAACCCGGGGGGTAGAATGACTGAAAGTTCCCGTAACATGGAGCTGAGAAAAGCATCAGATCAGCCGGGACCTTATTAAATGCTAGAGCACATTTGAAGCGCTGAATAGCCTCAACATGGTTTGAAATGTGAGTGCTTTGGAAGACGTGCATCTCTACTCCTTCCTCTTATGTGTCACACACTGGGGCACTGCCATTTTCGTGAAACTGGGCATTATTTGGAACATTATCTGGAACATTCCATAATCGGTATTCTCTGGAATATTCTCTAAGTGTGTGGGGGGTATTGCAAAGGCGAGAGATAGAGAGAGAGAGAGCGAAGCTGCTGCATGCGGCAGTGAGAGAGTTGGAGTATGAGCCTTGATCGGGGGTAGGTGCTATAACAGATATATAGTGAGTGTGAGGGAGCAGACAGAATACGGTAAGTTTTACGCTGACAGAGCGGGGAAGGTAATTGATGCTTGTCCTGTATTGCTGGACAATTCTTCAGACCGCAGATACTGCACCGAGTTGGGTGGTGAGCACAGACCATACTCGGTAGGTCTGGTGGTATGGCCCACCCTGGAAAGGGAATTGTCCCCTTCTGTACTAGTCCATTCACTATGCACACCATGCTCCGTCAACAAACTGTAGTGTAATTACCCCTTATCTGTCATGCTCGGGGTAAACTGTACAGGGCAGCTCCAAACTGAGAAAGATCAGCTGTGTGCACCTTGGCCCTTTAAAGATGGCAACAGTGCCAGGGAACACGGAATATCAAGGGGCATCCGGGCGACTGTGAGTACCTCCAATCATGATGGGTGGGAGAATCGGGTTGGCATTCAATGAGAGGTGGGTCGGGTGGGTGGGTATTTAATGAGGTGAGTTCGATAAGATAGCACCAGGCAACTAGCTCAGCTTCGTACAGACAATCCCTCTGTCACACTCAATGAAAATGACACTGAGACAAATTACTGATTTATACGGCTCAACAAGCCGAAGACTCTGCTGTCCTTACTCCCAGTTACAAAGCTGCAGAACAAGTGCTCAATCAAAACTCTCTATCGCCTGAGCTCGCAGCAATATTTCATTCACTCATAATTCTTCATAATACTGACCCGTGTTGCATGATGCTATAGAAATGTCTTCATTTCAGCATTCTGAAACCTGTGAACATATCTTTCCATGACATTTTTTCTCAGTCTGTCCCTCTCTGTCTCAATCCCGAAACACACATATTTACAGTCAAACGGTTCTAATGCATGGAAACAGACCCTTCGGCCCAGCTGGTCCATGCGGACCAAAATGTATATCCACACTCGCTCAATTTCCCTGTCCTTGCTCTGTATCCCTCGAATGATTTCCTATCCATGTATTTATCCAAATACCTTTCCAATGTTGTTATGGTACCCACCTCAACCACTTCCACTGGCAGCTCAGTCCATATGCAGAACACACTCCGTGCAACATCGCCTCTTCACATGCTTTACGGCTTTTCTTGACTAAAATCTTTCCTCTTGCTTCTGTAAAACACCATCAAAATCTGAATGATGTAGTTTTGTATTTTACTCTCAGTAAATGAGCAAACAAGTTGACTGACAGAATTCAGAAGCTAGATAGCCTCCTTCTGATCCTGTGTTAAACACTCAAGAGGCAATGAAGTCTCAGATGTACAGCACAGAAAAAGACCTTTCATTCCGGTCATCCATGCCGACCAAATATCCTAAATAAATCTCGTCCTCCTTGCCAGCTCTTGGCCCATCTCCCTCTAAATACTTCCCATGCATGCATCCATCCAAATGCATTTTAAATGGTGTAACTATACCTGCTTCTACCGCCTCTTTTGGTTGTTCCATCCATTCACGCAGCAGACTCTATGTGAAAATGTTGTCCCTCATGTCCCTATTTAAATCTTTCCTCTCTCAAGTTAAACCTTTGTCTTCTAAATTTGGACTCGCCAATACTGGAAAAAGACATTGACTGTTTACCTTATCTATGCCTCTCATGATTTTATAAACGTCTTTAAGGTCACCCCTCAGCCTCAACACTTGAAAATAGCCCGAGCCTATTCAAACTCTCCCTGTAACTCTCACCCTCCAACACCCGCAACATTCTTTTAAATCTCTTCTGTACCCTTTCAAGTTTGGCAACATCTTTCCCACAGCAGGGAGACCAGAATTAAAGGTAATACTACAAAAGCGGCCAAACCAATGTCCTGTTCAGGTGCAACATGTCATGCAAACGCTTAGACTCAACGCACGCAGCAATAAAGGGAAGATCACCATGTGTCCTCTTCACGGCGCTGTCTATCTGTGACGGCACTTTCAAGGAACGGAGAACCTGCACCACAAGGTGACACAGTAGCTCTTTGACTAGCATTGCTGCTTCAGAGCGCAGCGATCTGGTTTTAACTCCATCCTTGAATGACTGCCTGTGTGGAGTTTGCACATTTTCCCTGTGTCTGCATGAGTTTCCTCTGAATGCTATGTTTTCCTCCAACAGTATAAAGCTATACAGATAAGGGTAGATTGGCCATGCTAAATTGCGTATAGTACCCAGGGATGTGTAGGCGAGGTGGATTAGCCATGGAAAATGCAGGCCCAGAGGGATAGGGTAGGCGTTTGTCCAGTAGGATGGTGTTTAGAGGTTTGGTGAGGTCTCGATGGGCCGAAGAGACTGTTTGCTCACTGCAGGGATTCTATAATTTCTATGGATTTTTCCTTGATTGGTAGCTTTCGTCAAGACCCTACCTATATGTCTTGCCCTGATTTTTCTTGCCAAAATGCAACACCAATCAAAAATACACTCCATCTGCCACTCCTCAGCTCACCTAATCAACGTCCCATTATATTCTGAGATATTATTCTTCACTGTCGACTATACAACCAAATTTGGTGTTATCTACAAACCTACTGACCATACTTCATATACTCAAATGCAAATGATTTGTATAAGTGACAAAAGGCAATGGACTCACTATTGATCTTTGTGGCACGCCACTGGTCACAGGTCTCCAAGCCCAATGGACAAATGTCAACTGTTACACCCTGTCTCCAATATTCAAGAACATTTTGGATCTAAATGACGAGCTCTCCTGGATCCCAGGCAGTCTAATCTTGTTAACCAGTCTATCATGTAGAACATTTTGGTTTTCTTACTGAATTCCATAAAGACAACATCCACTGTCCTGCCTTCATCAATCATCTTCATCACTTCCTCAAAAAATTCCACTGAGTCAGTGAGACGTGATCTCCAATGTACAAATCCCCCTTCAGTCCTTGTCTTTCTAAATGCATGTACATCCTTTCCCTCAAAACCCCCTCCAACAATTTAGTCACCATTGACGTCAGGCTCACTGATCTATGGTTACTTGATTTTTCCTGACTTTCTTAAATAATGACTCTATGTTAGCTGCCTTCGAGTCTTTTGACACCTCACCTGTGGAAATCAATGTTACAAATATATCAGCAAAAGGCTGAGCAATCTCTTTCCTAGCTTCCCACCAACTTCTGGGATACAAATAATCAGGTTCCAGGGATTTGTTCACCTTTATATGTTTTAAAATATCCAACATCTCCTTGTAATATAGACACTTTTCAAGATATCATTATATATTTCTTCATTTTGTCGCTCTTGTAACCCCCTTCACGTTAAATACTTGGAGGAGAAATATTTGTTTCATATCCCTCCCATCTCCTGTGGTTCCACACATAGGTAGCCTTACTGATCTTTAAGGTGCCCTATTCTCTGCCGAGTTAATCTTTTGCCATTGAAGGATGTGTAGAATTGCTTTAATGCCTTGTTAACCCTATTTATAAAGCCATCTCATGTCTACATCTTTCTGGCCTGAGTTTCCCGTTGACTATACACTTACTGCCCTTATACTGCTCTCGTGATTTACTTGATCTCAACTCTGTTTATCTTGCATATGCCTCCTTCCTTCCCTTGACCAGAGAATCAATATATCTAGCCATCCAGCACTCCATGCACCCACCAGCCTTGCCCATCTCACTCATAGGAACACGTTGGCTCTGGACTCTCTGAAACCACGATTTGATGGCCTTGCATTTTCCAACCATCACTTTCCCTGTGAATAGAGTATCCCAATCAGCCTTTCACAGGACTCGCCAACACTTTCAAAATTGGCCTTGGTCAAAGTTAGAACTTTAATGCTTACATCAGGTCTTTCCTATTCCACAATTAGTTTAAAACTAATATTTATGCGTAACAGACTTGGAAGTTAAATAAACACTTCCTGCCCCTCTGTAACAGGCTCGAGAGGCTGAATGGGCACCTCGTGGCCCTCTGTAATAGACTGGAGAGGCTGAATGATCTCCTCCTATTCCTCTGTAATAAGGTCGAGAGGCTGAATGGCCTCCTCCGCTCCCTCTGAAAAAGACTCAAGAGGCTTAATGGCCTCCTCCTTTTCCTCTATAACACACTCGAGAGGCTTCATAGTCTCCTCCTGTCCCTGTGTAACAGACGCGAGACATCAAACGAGACAGCAACCCGTGGACTACCAGCAGCTGTTAAACTGTATCTAATGGAGGTCCATCCCTTCTCAGTTCCAGAAACACAGACGACACAATGTACTCCAGATGCTCTCTCAGGAACACCTCATACAGCAGCAGCGACACATCTCTTTGTTTTGAATTATTCTTTTGGCAAAATGTGCCAATATTCCAGCTTTCCACCTTTTCAAGTAGCAACAGGCTAATATGGGCTGAATGGCCTTCTCTTATCCCTTTGTAAGGGGTCCATAGGGACAGAATTGCTTCGGAATGTTTCTGAGCAGCAGTCTCAATACTCTGCCTCGAGGTTATGAATGGATTTGATAACAGGGCATTAAAACCAGGAGAAGCCTCACACTGGTCAACAAGTACCGTACTTTGGGTTCAGGTATCTACAAACTTACTCACCCGACTTCTTTAATGCTGCCTATCTGTTATTTTATAACTGCCTCCTTTCATCCACAGAATGGAACACATATAGACCTCTGCAGTGTTCTGTTAATACTCTCATATACCAAGAAAATAAGATTAAAAATATTGAAAGATTTATGGCCCATCCCTCAGCAACCCTCATCCATTCCATCCAAAACTAGTAAATGAAAAGTGATGTATGGAACTGGTAAACTGAGCCTATTTGTTCAGTGACTGTGATTAATGCCAGTCTCCATGGATTCAAATTATCCCAGTGGAAGTTTTCCATCTTTTAATGATAAATGGGCTCCGTTCAACGTGTCTACCCATAACATGAGTTGAAGCATCACTGACAGCACTGACAGGGATCAGCAGATACAGAGAGAGGGAGAGGAGAGATCAGAATCTGAGAACATTAGGCTGGAATGTTCCAACAATGGATCAGAATCTGAGAACATTGGACAGGAATATACCAACAATAGACAGCAGCCTATCCAATTATGTTTGATATCTTTCTGCATTTGATTGATTGTCATTATCATCGCTGATCTATTACGCTCTTCTCATTATTCAATACTTCTATTATCCCTTCCTGGCTATCGTTGGTGTTCCTGGTAAGCGTTACTGACAAGATTTTGTTTTCTATAAATCAGTTACGACTGTAATATTGTTAGTTCATATAGTAAACACTTCTTGCCAGTATTTTTGTTCCTGTTGAAACTCTGAATCCAGGTATTCACTCTAAAGACCATCAATCAATGTGTTCAATTACTGTCTCACTCTCTGCTCTGGCAGTGTTATTCACGGGTCTCTATGTTGACCTACTCAGTTTCAGCGGAGAACCACAATGCATTGTATCATTGTCTTTGTTATTTAAATATTAAGAGCTTGGAGCTCACTGTCTACTGTTCTGGTTACAAACTCCACTTCCCCCCATTGTTTCCATTCCATCCCTGGCCAATATCTGTGGCTGACGCAGACAAGTCACTACTGTGGGAGATCCGTTTGACTATGAGCTGATTCCTGACACCATTCCCTGACCATTTCTAACTTGAAATACTCACCACTCCAGAATATATCTGACTGGTTTATTCCATTTGCTGTTTGAACCTTGAGCTATGAAATACAGTCTTAATGAAGTTAATAATCTGCTGCCGACACTCCCAACTTAAAACCTGCCTAAGCAAATCTGATTCGACCTCACACCAAACTCCCATCCATGTGCACGCCGATGTATATTGCTTTTGTGTCTGGCAATGCCTTTATTTACACATTCTCAAACACTTTACCTCATCTGTCCATGAAACTTCTCTCGTTCTCTCTGTTGATTAGCAAAAAGCCTGCCAGTTGTTCGTAGTTAAAATAGTTTCCTCCATGTGCGTTCCTTCTCAAACAATTAGTTTCACATTCAACCACGCCTATTGCGCACACGCACACTCTCTCTATCAGAGTCTGATGAATGCACACACACACAGTGCAAACCTTCCCATTGTAGACAGTAATCTGATGCGAGCATAGTTAGCATATGATAGTAAAGTTTGCAATACTCTCCAAATGTGCATTTTACTGAGCAACACACTTGCTTGGTCTGCACAGCTCTCCATGCTGGGCTGTCATCTTGTCCCAGTTTATGTTGTTTGTGGTGTTCTGTGAAGCAGATTGAGAATTTGATGTAACAAACCATTTCAGTTGATCTGGCAATGCCTTTATTCAATGTGCTAATTCTGGTAATTCTATTCTCGAAGATCTCACTTCGCCAGTTAGTCACTCTGCCCTGTCTTTTTCCCCATATTTCCACACCATATTTTCAGTTAATTATCTACCTGTTTCTGTCTTTAATGTGAATCTCTCTATCCCTCTGCATCTTTCCCTGGCCTTGGGTATTGTCTCCCTAGTGTATCGAGTGCTGGCATTGCGTAGCTCAGAAATAATGAAATGGTAAATGTCAGGCTATTGTTCACTTCCCGGTATGTCCCATGTGATGGTCCATGGACAGGCCATGCTAGTGTATTGCTCAGTAAACTGCACATCTGGAGAGTATTGCAAACTTTACTATCATATGCTAACTATGCTCGCTTCAGATTACTGTCTACAATGGGAAGGTTTGCTCGGTGTGTGTGTGATTCAGAAGTTATGAGACACATCCTTGTAACTTGGTCTGTACCTGTGGTTGTCCCTCTCAGGTGACCTTGCGATTAGAAACACGAGGAAGCCCACTGAGTGAAGGACCAGGCATCTAAATTGTGTGACAATGCTGTCACTTTTTAAATAAAAGTTTTTTTCTCTTTTTTTTAGTAAGAGGTCTTAAAGGCCAAACTGTCTACTGAAAACGGCTCAAGTAAATAACTTTCGAGGCTTTTAAGGTTTTTAATAAATAATAGTAACAATGGCCAGCTCATACAGACCAGGCTTTCTAAGTTTTTCCTTGTAGATGTAACAGTTACCAGGTGCTTGGGGTCCCAGAAGGGTTGGAAGTTTTAGTAAATTATCCCTAGCTGCTATTCTTTCTGTAACTTCACTTGATGCTGTTTTCTCCTGGATTGGAGAACTGTCGGCAAGAATGCATATCTGAATGTTCCTTTTTGCCAAGGGACTGTTTAGGTTATTTTAGTATATTGGAACAATTCATTTGTAGAAGGTACTGTATCCATTATTCGGTTAAGGTTTCCAATAGTTAAGTCATTCTAAATTCCTCTTCATTTTGTATGGATTTTCATTAGAGTGTTTAAATATATTGTGTTTTGCTTAATGGTGAGTGGATTGACTAGTAGCATCACATGTGGAACACCCAACTCACATCTACCTTTAAAATAAGAAAAGGTTGGTTTCCAAGCTACTTTCTTAAACTAGTCTGAGGCAGTCTGGTTAGTCTATAACAAACTGGGGTCTCTTGTCTGGTTCTAAATCGGTAATACCAAATTGGGTTTAGAATTACAATCCCTACAGTGTGCAAACAGGCCATTCGACCCAACAGGTCCACACCGACCCTCCGAGGAGTAACCTACCTAGACCTATTGCTTTACCCTGTGATTACACATTTACCCCGATAAGGCACCAAACACAAACATCCCTGAAAACTATGAACAATTTAGCATGGCCAATGCACGTGACATGCACATCTTTGGATTGTGGGAGGAAACCAGAGAATCCAAAATAATTTCTTGCAGACACTGGAAAGTATGAATCAGGGGGCTATTGGGTTCAAAGTTCGCGTATGGTAGTGGTTAGTGTATTTTATTCTGGGCACTGAATTCGGTTGGTTTAAACAGTGTGTTGTGTAAAAATATTATTTCAGTCAGTAAGAGTTCTCTGGGTGTGGAAGAAGTAAAGTTAGGGGTTTTACAAAAGGTCATGAAAGCAAAGCTGTAGGAATTCGCAGACAAGTTGGAGCTGGGGTTGTGTTTCTGTGAGAAAATGATAGATTATTACAGCTATAGCTCGGCAATTACATTTTCTGGAAATGCCATCAGAATCTTTGGAAATGGCCCGAATTCAATTTCAAATGAGGCACCTTGAACATGAAAAGGAATTGAAACAGTTTGACTTATGATGAAAAGTAGAAATAAAAGAAAAGGAAATGAAGAAGAAAGAGAGAAGAAAAGCAGAGTTTCAACTTCAAAAGTTAGTAATAAGAGAGGAACGTTGACATAGAAGGCGGAGTTGAAGGCAGACGCTAGGCTGGATAAGGAGGATAGTGAGGATGAGCAGCCCTATAGTAGCCAAAGGCCTGATGGGGATCTATTTATATACATCCAGGCATTATCTAAATTTGATGAGAATGACGGGGGAGCCGTTTTAATTTCATTTCAGAAAGTGGCTCAACAAGTGAAGATGCCAGAGAACATGTGGATTTAATTAATCCAAACAAAGCTGACAGGTATTTGCATCCCTATCAGTGGAGGTATCTGCTGAGTATGAGGAAGTGAAGAAAGCCATCTGAGGTGCATATGAGCTTGTGCCAGAAGCTGATAGACAGTGTTTCAGGAATCGAAAGTAGCATCCCTGGTTAAACAGACGTTGTGTTTGAAAGAATCAAACAAAGAAATTTTGAAAGATTGGGAAGGGTATTAAAAACAGAGCAAACCTATGACACTCTGAGAGAATTTTGTATTTTGGAGAAGTTCAACAATTCACTTCCTGCAGTCGTGAGAACTCGTGTGGAAGAGCAGAGCGTAACAATGGCAAGGTTAGAAGCTGAAATGGCTGATGATGATTTGGTTCAGAAATCAAACTTTGGTTTCTGTGAGGGATTGAGAAGAATGTGTGAGACCTTCTGAAAACATGTACCTGTGAGAGTAACGTTTACTGGCATAGGCCAGGAGTAGCAGGTAAAGAGGTTACAGCATTAAGAGGTACAGAAGTGTGTAATTCTTTTATGCTGAAACATGAGGAGCTATGTCATTCAGAAGGGCTATTGGAGAGAGGAGAAGTGCTCCATTATGTAACGTGTGGTCAGAGTGTCCAGTGGAAATATCAACAGATTTCTTCCACAATGGGGAAGGAGGCCTTGAGCTTGGTGTTGGCGTTACAACATTTCAGCATTTAAATTGCCAATAACATACATGAGACAAATCTTTATCACTGATCGTGACCCCTTAAGGTTTGTGGAGAAGTTTAGGGAGAAAAGTACCAGTTTGTTTCGATTGAGCTTATTATTTCAATTTGAAATTATAAAGTTGACAGGGCGAGAAAAACTAAGGTTTGATACTTTGTTGAGAGTTGGATGAAGAAAGGCAAAGGCATTCTGAGCAGGAGTAAAACGTCTGAAATCGAATCGCGTTGTGAACATTTGTATGCTCAAAGTCAATGTAATATATATGCATTGCAGTCTACTATAAGAGGAAGATTAGGAGGTCTAAAATGTATCCATCTTTGTATATTGATAGATCATTTTATTACAGGTTGTGAGGACACTATCTCTGTAAAAAGGTTAATTTCTCTTCTTTTTTTTGAAGAGTGGTTTTAAAGGCAGAAGTGCAGAACTGTTGTCTGAAAACAGGTTAAGTAAATAATTGAGAAAGCCTTTAGCTTTATTAAAACGGTGGTAACAATGGAAGGACAGTGTCCAGCTCTCACAGACCAGGTTTTGTCGTTTTGTTTTTAGGTGCAGCATTCAGTAGCTGCTCTGGGTCACAGAATGGTTGGAAGTATCAATACAGTAGACAATAGGTGCAGGAGTAGGCCATTCTGCCCTTCGAGCCTGCACCACCATTCAATATGATCATGGCTGATCAATTCATGATCCCTCGCTGTCTTTCTCTCTGAGATCTCTGTTGACGTTGATTTCTCCTGGATCAGAAAACTGCACGTAAGTATCTGTATTTGAATTTATCTTTGTGCCAAGCAGTGTATACTAATAAGGTACGGTATCTATTGTTTGTGTAAGTGTTACAACAAATAAGCCGTCCCGAAATGTTCCTTTCTTTGATTGTATTTTAACTAAAGCATTTGAATAGATTATATTTTGCTTAATGTCGAGTGGTTTGACCAATCACAACACAGTGGAAAGCACTCTTCACACCTATTTTTAAAATAAGGGAAGGTTTGGGTTTAAGCGACCTTCTTAAAATATTTTGGAAGGATCTGGTCTATTCCACAACACTTATAGACGAGGGGTTTCTGAATAACTCCTGTTATTGAATAGTTAGTGGAGGGGCTGGGGATGGTTTGCTGGAGGTTGTGCTGTGAGCTGCCTCAGACTTTCAAGGAGCCTAAGGATTTGCTGACACAAGTTTGGATGAAGCCTCGGGACTGTAGTTACAACATCTGGGCCTTTAACATGAGCAACAAATGGAGCAGAGGTTACAGAGAGGGGAAGCTCTGAAACCACGCAGTGAGAGTGTGTAGGGAAAGGGATCTGCTGTATCCACCCCGGGTTTTCCATGAACAGCTTCGCAAACTACACGTAACCCAGGATCAGAGTGTGAGGGGACTCTGACTGAACAAGGACCTGGTCACAGAGCAGTGTCACCTTCTTCAATACGACCTGCAGATTCACACCAGGGGAAGGACGGTGCTGCCAGTGGCTTTTAGGGTCACTGTTTCACTCAGCTTCTATGTTGTGGAACTTTCCAAACAGGACTGGGTTACATATCCGTCATCTCCCAATATATTGCCATCAATGTAAACTTTCGGTCACGGAGGATATATTTGGTGGATGAGGTAAATACATTGTTTCTCCCTAAGCAGGGAGCTGCCGGGTGTGTCCAGTATCGTGGAATTCCCGATGGTGTACATGGCATCTGCGGAGTAGCCATGTCAATGGGGAGAGGTAGAGGAACTGAAGGAGCACTCTCTCTATTAATCTTGTAGCATGCCGATGCACAGTACACCATGTTGGTGAATACCCCTGTCCTGACAGCATCCACAGCCTCTTCATTCACAAGCAGGCAGCCATTCCCCTCGTGTTCGGGTCTCCATGTAGAAAGGAATGAATGTATCATGGATAAAGGCCGTCCTCTTAATACATGTTTGTAAACAGCATCCCCATCACCAACCAAACACTTCAAAACATTCCATGTGTACGGAGAACAATGGGGCCACTTGGAGTGTCTAGGACCAGACGATCAGGGATGGTGCAAAACCTCCCATGTATGAACGTGTCTGCGTGAACCCCACCCAGTACACAGTATCATTCAGCCCTGGATTCCCTCTCCATTTCAGTAACATACTGCCTTCCATTATTCCTGTAAATGAAATGACAGATTATATCATGTTATATTGCAGCTGCCAAATTATTCTCCATTGCCTTTACCTCTCTGTATCTATCTGTAGACCCTCCACCCTCTCTTGATAAATTAATCTCTTGCTTATCACTGCAACATGACCAGACTCAGTATCTGTATATCTGTTCCATCCTCCTGATCATTGATTTAGATTGTAAATAGTGGAGGACCCAGCACTGGTCACTGTGTGACTCCACTGGTGACGTTCTGTCAAACTGATTAAGACTGATTTTCCGGAGTGCCTGCTTCCTGTTTGATACACAATCCTCCCCCATTACTGTGTAATACAGTCGAAAATCTGAATATGAACGAGGAGAATCCATCAAGAATCCAACCCCTCGAACCTGCTCCACCATTGAATACAATCATGCCATCGTGGCCTCTGTTCCATACTCCTGCCATCTCTCCATCCTCAAACTCTAGTCTCTTGATGTTGATTGCGGCTCATGAAAACATATCCACTCCACATTTGCACTTTCAATTACGCTTAGCATTTTACAGACCTCAATGAGCTCTCCTTTCTTTCTTATAAACTCGAAAGTATAGGCCTGAACTGCTTAATTTTTCTTCATAAGACAAACACTTCAAATATGGAATCAATCTAATAAAGCTCTTCCGAATTGCCTCCACTGCAAATACCTGATTCTGCAGGACACCCAAACTGTACTGCAGTTGCAGCCTCACTAATGCCTTGCATTTCTACAGCAACACTCCCTACATTTCTACTCTATCCTTTTCAAAATAAATGCTGAAGTTATGCTTGTATTTCTCATTACTTGAAGTACCCGCATGCAGGTTTTCTGCAAGCAGACACCCAGATCCCTCTGCACTTAAGCACTTTGAAATCTCTCTCCATTTAGATAATAATTTGCCTTTTTATTAGTCTGGCCAACTTGAATAACCCCATATACACCAACTTTGATTTTCATTGTCATATGATTGCTCATTCACCCAACCTATACATATAGTTTTTAAATCCCTTGCATCATCATTCCGAAGTAATTTCCCACCAATGTTAGTGTCATCTGAAAATGTAGCTATAGTATTTTCTATCCCGTCAACCAAGTAATAATATTGATCACAAACGATTGAGGCATGAGAACTGAAATCTATGGCACCCCATAAATTGCATTTTCCAAAAGAAAATGACAACATTTAATTAATCTGACTGCAATTCGTTGATTAACCAATCCAAGCCAATAAATTACTCCTAAACCGATGCTTCCTGATCTTATCACTCACATTTTGGAGAAGCGACATATCTGAATCCTTCACGAAGACCAGATATATTCCATCTCCAGGATTCCCACTATCCACCGTGTTTGTCACATCTTTAATAACTCAAGGAAACACTTCAATCATGGTTTATCTTTTGTAAAACCATGTTGAGTCCGATGGATTGTGTTTTAAGTTTGCACATGTCCTCAACAATGCATTCTAATAATTTGCCTTAAATAATAATATTTTATTGTTACATTTTACTCCCTAATGTATTCAGTTATTCCCTTTCGAAAACCTTTACGTTTTCTTTGAATTCCTGTTTGATGGGCAAAAGGTTTTAAGAGATGTGCTCCAATTGCTGCATAAGCGGTATGTGTGGCTGACTGGACTCATCATCCTGCTGGTGTACAAAATCGATGGGATGAAGTCTTTCTGGCGTTCCCATGTTGTCGTCTCCAAGGCCAGAATGACCACCTCCTGTTGATGCATTAGAGGGATTGGGGGATTATGGAACCTTCCCGTTGCTGTGTCTCATCTTGAGGGGCTGATGGGTCTTCTCATAATTGTCCATAATAGGTGAAGATACTGAACGGTCTCCTCATGTATCCCAGAGATGGGACCAAGGGAGTGATTGGTCTTCTCTTGTTCCCATACAACAAACACGTGTCTGAATTACCTCCTCCTTTCTCATGAAAGAAGTCTCAGATAGTTTTTTATCGTTATACAATTCCCTTGCAACAGGCTCGGTGGGTCTGAAGGCCTCCTGTTATTCCAGTGTAACAATCTCCAGTCACTATGTGACCGCTTTCAGTTCCTATTTTACAGACTTGAGGTGGCTGAATGCATTGATCCTGTTGCTGTGTAACAGGATACTGGTGCAGCATGGCCTACTCTGGGTCCAGTGTTATAGATTTGAGGGGCTGATTGTCCTCCTCCTGTAAATATACATCAGGCTCCAGGGGCTGAACAGCCTCGTCTTATTCTGGTGTAACAGGGTCAAAGGCCTGAATATCCTCATGTTGTTCCTGTGTAACAGGCTGGAGAACGGAATTGATTCCTCCACTATCTGTGTAATTCGCTTCAGTTGTTAACTCCTTCCTGTCATCTATTTTTAATAAGACCTTCTTTCATTTTTGTAAACTCCAATGCCTTTTAGATCAACCTGATCATCCTTTTGTTATACGCTAGCACCTTCATTGCAGGAATCAGTTGAGGGGACCATCTCTGAGCTGCTTCCAATATATCAACATCCTTTCTTCATTGAAGAGACTAAATGTGTGCACACTACTCTAGATGTGATCTCACTAAGATCCTGTACAGCAGCAGCAATGCTTTGTCACCCTGCTGTAAGGTTCCCACCCAGGTTAGAGGAATGTCAGCTCTCTTGGGGAAATACAGAGCATTGTTGAACGATCATTGTCCTTCTCTACTCCACTAACATAACGGGAGATCTGGAGAAAATGTCACAATGATGCTTAAGAAGATCATAAATGATGTGGGGAGATTAATTTCTAGCATTAATCTCCCCAAAGCCCACGTCGCTCAGATTCTACAGAAGCTTGTAAGGTGGAGCGTAAAAACAGCAAGGAGAAGGAAGCATTGATGGGAGTTCAGACTAAGCCGGTGGGCACAGATCGTGAGGAATGTGCAGTGCTGTCGGATGACGGGTCAAGAGATTATGAAAATGTAAATCTAACTATTTTGAGTGGTTATGCATTGGTACTAGGAGAATATAGACAGAGGGTCAGAAAAATAGAGAGAGAGAGCCAGGTCAGGCTTATTTTGAGTTTGAAAGAATTAAACACAGTCATTTTCATAGATGGGTTTGCGCCATAAAAATGGATAATACTAGTGACGCTCGAAGGGAGATTATTCTGCTGGAGGAGTTTAAAGACTCACTTCCAGAGATATAAAAAAACATGAGAATGAACAGAAAGTTCAAGAAGTGAGAAACGTGGCAGAAATGGCAGGTAAATATGCATTGGTGCATGAGATGAAATTTAGCTTCTGGGAGGATTTTCATCCTGTTGAGGGATATAAATTGGGAGAAAGGGAGATCCTACACTGCAAAACATAGTGTAAAGCACATTGGCAATTGTTTACCACAGGTGAAAATTAAGCTCAGCGGGTTGAAAAGTGGTGAAAAACCTCATGGGTTCTCACTATAAGGGAGTGGAACACATAGAATTACAGTGCTGATGGTTTAAGAAGGGCACTGAGAAAATGTGTTTTCACTGCAGTAAGCTGGGACACAGTGGTGGGCATTGAAGGAAGACACTTTGGGAAAAGATGCGGTAAAAGAGGTAAAGCCAGTGACATTAGTGAAACTCGTAAAGAAGACCCCAAGTTTCCAAGGAGCTGCAGGAGAGTGCACAGCCTATGTATAGAGTCAGTGCCTGGTCTCTATAAAGAATTAGCCTCTGTGGATAAAGTTTACTCAGAAGGCGGGCGGGGAGGACAATAAATTATAATTTTGTGAGATACGGGATCTGCTCATTCTTTAACAGTTGAGAAGTGAGGTGCCAGAAAAGCACAAGAGATCAGGCAGCATCCTAATGTGGGCGGCACTGTGGCACAGTGGTTAGAACTGCTGCCTCACAGCGCCAGAGACCCGGGTTCAGTTCCCGCCTCAGGCGACTGACTGACGTTCTCCCCGTGTCTGCGTGGGTTTCCTCTGGGTGCTCCGGTTTCCTCCCACAGTCCAAAGATGTGCAGGCCAGGAGATTTGGCCATGCTAAATTACCCGTAGTGTTAGGGGGTAAATGTAGGGGTAAGGGTGCGTTGCGCTTCGGCGGGTCGGTGTGGACTTGTTGGGCCTGTTTCCACACTGTAAGTAATCTAATCTAAGAGCAGTACAGTCGAAATATCAGGTATAAATCCATCATCAGGAATGTGGCGGGAGGGAGGGGGACTGAAAGATAAATGGGAGGGTAGGAGCTGGGCTGGTGGGAGGGTCACTGGGAGGGCGATAGGAAGATCTAGTTTAGACTGAGAGTGATATGTCGGAGGGGAGGGTGGACTAGATAGGTTGGAAGGAAGATGGACAATTAAGACAGTTCAAGAGGGCGATGCTAAGTTGAACCTGTGATGAGGTTTGGGGAGTGGTGATTTGGAAATTGGTGAAGTTGATGTTGATGCTATATAGTTTGAGGATTCCAGCTATCCTACCACCTATCCACTTCACCCTCCTCTCCGACCGATCACCATTACACCCTACCTGCATCTACTTATCGCCTTCCAAGCTCCCACCCATCCAGCTACAGCCCCACCCTCCTATTTATTTCTCAGCCACCCCCCCTTACCCCCCCCCCCCCACTTTCCTGATGAAGGATTTATGACTGAAACGTCAACTCTCCTAACTCTCGGATTCTCCACACCTACTGTGTTTTTCCAGCCCCACACATTTCAACTTTGATCTTCAGCATCTGCACTCCTCACTTTCTTTCAGCCTCTAATAGTAAGAAATGGAAGTATTTTCACTCTTTCTGACATGTTATTCAAGAGCGTGATAATTTGTGGAATGGTGACTGAAATTAAGCATTCCCTTGTGTAACATCAGGTTTGAGTGCCAAATCAATATTGGGGAAGTAACAGTGAGAGTGAGCGACATAGTGTCAGTTCCACGAATACAGTTTGTTCTTGTAATTTAGATCCAAGATGGGAGAGACACCCCTTGTGGTGGAGAAGGCAAAGGAAGACTAAGGGACTGGGGAGTTAACTGTAAAAATGCCCAGGAATTTTTCCAGATAGTGTAGTAACAAGATCCCACTGTCATAGGTTACAGTAGGAAGTCATGGATAGATTACGTATTCAGCACTTCAAATCAAGTGCGGCCCATCCTGAATCCCAGGGAGCCTTGGAAAGTTAGCATCAGAAGCTGAAGGCCATGTTAACAGCGTACTGTCAGGATTACCCGAATGATTGGGATAAAGATGCCCCATTATATTGTTTGCCATCGGAGATATCCCAAATAAATCAACTCAGTTTACTTTCTTTGAATTAATATTCATACGTGAATTGAGAGGTCCTTTCAAATTAATATAATATAATATAAATATAAAGTCAGCGATCTCACACTTGGATTATGTATATGAGGTGAGGTAGAGATTCGATCGAGTAGGTAGTTAGCTAAACAGCATCTGAAGAGGGCACAGCATAGAGTGAAGCAGGTGGCAGATAAAAACTCTGAAACTTTGAGGATTTCCCCTGGGATGATGCATTAGTATTGCCACCAGTGGTACGAAATCCCTTCAAAGCCAGATTTCGTGGCACCTTTCAAATAAAAAATAAATGCTGAGTCAGTTAAACTATCTGGTAAAGATACCGGATATGACAAAAACGTTATCGAGTGTGTCATGTGAATGTATAATGCACCATCCACATTCAGGAACAGAGTTGTGGCCAGAGGAAAAAATTATGTAGTTTATCTGTATGATGCAGCGATCTTTAGCAAGTGATTGAAAGCTCACATGTTACAGTTGGCAGAGCATGTTGAACGATTGCAAGAAGCAAACTTGGTAATAAACTTAAAGAAAACTGAATTCACGAAGGCACAGGTGACGTTTTTGGGACATTAAATTGGACATGGAAGGTTGACCGCATGAACACAAAGACGAAGGGCTTTGAGGAATTTCGACGACCATCCTTGAAGAAAGAGGACCTTTGATTGTTGGAACTGAGTGTATTCTATCGGAAGCTTGTTCCAAACGTCCGCAGCGTATTGGCACCACTGATGGATTTATTTAAGATGAACACAGAATTGTGGTGGACAGAACAATTCCGGGGGGCATTTGAGAATTTTAAAGAAGGATTAATCACCCCACACCAGTTTTAGTTGCACCAAATATTTTGAAACCCTTTGAAAATTGTGTCTGATGCTCGGGATATAGGTGTCGGAAATGTATTGATACACAAAGAGGATAATGGAATAGAATGGCCAATTGGCTACTGGTCGAAAAAACTCAATATCCACGGAAGAAAAAATCTCCATTATTGAAAAAGAATGATTGAGTTTCGTACTGGCCTGACAATATTTTAATATTTATATGAAAAACAAATTGTCGGAGATGGTTGTGGACAAAAATGTACATGTTGTGGGTTCTAAAATGTGATAGCAGATGTGTTATCGTGGATTCAAAGGAAAACATTTCGATAAGATTTGACTTATTCCAATGTTATATATGTGTGAATAACTAATATGAATGGGAATGCTAAGATTAATGCTTTTGTATTTCATAACAATGGGAACAAGAATTAGAGGAAAAGGAATAATGACATCTTTTCATTCTAATGGTTCATTTTCTTTTCTGAAGTGGGGAGATGTTATGAAGCCGAAACCATGTCTTGTCACTTTAAGACAGAATGGGTTTTGCTGAATAGAAAGTATAGCCACAGATGCCAGCTAAAGGTCAGGCTGTTTCACATGTCACCATTAGCTGCGAAATGGATACCTGAGTTTTGCTTGCTGTGTTGACAACAATTCAAATATTACCAAAGAGTTTAAGTAACGTTCAGGATACCAGAAGCCAACGGAATTTGAATATTATTATTTGCATACTTGGAAAGCAATCAATTTATGTGATATACTGTATCTTGGGGAGTATATAAACCCAGCATTTTGAACACGAGAGAGAGAGCCACTGCCATTGAACAACAGAGTAACTGCTGTAGAGCAGGAGTGCTAACTGGCCATCCCAAACACTCTCTATCAAATGTGGATGCCATATCCACTTGCAGTAAAAAAGAATCATGACCCAGAGAGATCAGCAACTGGAAGAGTGAACACAGCAGGGAAGATTGAGACTGTGTGGTCTTGATATTGTAATGTTTAATATGTGGGTTGTGGGAACAGCATATTTTTACAAAGTTGGAGTGAGATAGTAAGTAGTTAAGAAAAGAGGAGCTTGCATATGTGAATAATTGTTGTTTCGTGTTCACTATTAAGAAACTAACTTGTTAATTTTTGTTTAAATAGTGGAATGTAGGAGATCAGTGTGCCTCATATTTTAACAGACTATGCGATGAAGCGAGCTTTTCTGGTTTTAAGTAAGACAGTGGTTCGACTCCACCTTGTAAATATCCATCCTCGCTAAACCCATTTCCCTGCAGTTAGCCCATATCCTCCTAGTCCTTTCATATCCACATATTTATCCAAATGCTTTTGAAATGTTGTTAATGTATCCCCCTCAACCACATCTGCTGGCAGCTCATCCACGTACCAGCCCTCTGTGCAAAGACGTGACCCCTCAGGTTCACTTATATTCCTTCCCCTTTAACCTTAAACTGATCCCCTCTAATCCTCAATTCTCTAAATCTTGGAAAAAGTCTCAGAGCATTAACCCTATCAATACTCCTCGTGATCTTATACAGATCTATAACGTTCCACCCCTCAGTCTCCTACACTCTAAAGAAAAGGTCCTAGCTTCTCCAGCCTCTCCCTATAACTCAGACCGTTGGGTCCTGGCAACGTCCTTGTCAATTTCTTCTGCTCTCTTTCTAATTTCACAGCATCCTCCCCATAACAAGGTGACAAAAACTGAACACAATACTCCACATCAGGCCTTACCAAAGTCCTGTCTAACTGCAACATAACTTCCCAACTTCTATACTCAATGTCCTGCCTGATGAAGGCCACTTTGCCAAAAGCCTTCTTCACTGCCCTGTCTACCTGTGACTCCACTCTCAGAGAACTGTGCACCAGAACGCTAAGGTCTTTCTGTCCACTACACCCTTTAAGGCCCTCCCATACAACGTGAAACTCCTACCTTGATTTGAGTTTCTGAAATGCAAGACCTCACACCTCTATATTGAACTCCATTTGCCATTTATCAAACGACATCCCCACCTAATAAAGGTCCTGCTGCAATTTCTGAGAAACGTCCTCACTGATCACGATACCACTTATTTTAGGGTCATCTGCAAACTTACAAATCATGCCTTGAACATTCTCAACCCAAACATGGATAACAAAAAGCAATGGAGCCAGCCTCCGGTCTGACAAACATTCTTCCACTAAACCCTCTGCTTCCTACCATCAAACCAACTGTATATCCAATTGGCCATTTCAGCCAGCATTTCACGCGATGTAACCTTCCCGAGCAGCCTGCCATGTGAGATTGGAGTAGAGAGTGGATTGCTGGAAAAGCACAGCAGGTCAGGCAGCATCCGAGGAGCAAGAGAATCCACGTTTTGAGCATAAGCGATTCATCAGGAATCAGCATCAGTTACCTCATTCTGTCCCTTTGTAAGTGCGTTGAGGGGGAATGGCCTCCTCCTGTCCTGTATAACTGACTCAAGGGGCTGAATGGCTTCCTCTTGTTCCTGTGTAAGAGACTCAAGGGGCTGAATGGCCTCCTCCTGTTCCTGTGTAAGGGACTCAAGAGCCTGAATGGTCTCATCTTATTGCTTTGTCAGTGACTCAACGGACTGACTGGCTTCTTCCTTGTCCGATTGGACAAGGCGAAGGGCCTAACTGGGTTACCCCTGGTTCCTGTTTGACAATTCGATGTGCTGACAAGTGTGACAATGCAGCAGATTTAAGAGGTTACTTTGTCCTGGTTTCTTTTAAGAAAGAGATTGAACGCTTGTTACCAAGCTGTCTAGTTCAGACCACTTGAGAAAACAGCTAGCGAGGCCTTAGGTTTATCTTAATGCAGCCTGAATAAATGTGGCCAGTAATCACAGATTAGGATCTCTGGGCTTTGGTTTCTGACTAACATCAGAAACTATTGGGGTCTCAATAGAGTTGGAAGCTTCAGTGACTATCTCCTGGCTGTTACTCTCTCTGAATTTTCTCTTGATGCAGTTTTTAATTCCTGGGTTGGAGAAATGTTTGTGACATTCTGTGTCTGAAATTTCCTTTCTGCCAGGGGCTGTGTTTATGGGATTTTCCTATATTGGAACATTTCATTGGTAATAGTTCCTAGATCTATTATTCTGTTAACTTGTCCGATAGAACTACGTTATTCTAAATTCCTCTTTCTTTGGTTTCATTTTATCTTTCATGTTTAAATAAATGGTGTTTTGCTTCACACCAAGTAGATTGACCAGTCACATTGCATCTGCGACAGACATTTTACATTTCCTTTAAAATAAGAAAACATTAGAGTCTCGGCTACCACCTACAGATATTTTCGAAGGTCTCTGGTGTGGTCCATTACACTGGACTCCTTCTCTTCCTGAGTAATAGGCTGGAGGCATTGAATAGTCTGTCCCTATTCTTCTCCAATAGTGTCAATGGGCTAAATGATTTCCTCATATTCCTGTGAAACCAGCGTGAGGTGCTGAATGAACGCTTCATTTCACTGTGGCAATGTGCATAATCTATCAGTACTGTTACGTGAATGTTACTGACCCTTTAACAACACAAGCCTGAATGGAGTCTGGGTCTTGCTGCTCATGGACACACACCAGTTCAGGAGCTGACAGTGGACAAATGTTCTGAACATTGTGTAATCTTCAGTGACTATCCCCTCTTCTGATATTATGGTGGGGAGGTGAGGGTGGGGAGACATTGATGAAGCAGCTGAAGATGTTTGTGAAGAGGATGCTACCCTGAGGATCTCCCACAGAGGTGACCCAGGACTGAGATGATGAACAGCTTCCTTTTTGCCATGTTTGACTCCAAACACTGGAGAGTTTACTCTGATTTCCATTAAGTCCAGTTTTGTTCAGCTCCTTGATGTCAGGGCCAGTCAGTTTTACCTGGACCCTTGAGTCAACCTCTTTTGTTCATATCAATAAGCCATAATATAGGAGCAGCAAGTGTTTTCTTCAAACAGGTGGTGTTGAATGTCAAGATTTTTTTTCTCAAGAGTGTTCGTGGAACTCGATGACTGAAAGTATTTGAAGAGGAGGTAGATGGAAATTGACCTGTCAGGCTTGTCAGTGAACAACTTACCCCTGTTTCTGATGTTCTCCCATTCTGTTATTGGAAAGTTAGTGGGTGTTATTTTCATGAATGTTCTGTTATTGAATATTGTAGTAGGGAGACCAGAGGATTTTGTGAGCCATCGCTGGGTGTGGAGTTGGCTGTATTCACAGTGAATCTGGGTCTGCAACATGACCAACAAATGAAGCACAAGTTGCAGAGACGGGAAGCTCTGTAAAGTGAGATAAGGGGCCACTTTCATACCCTGCCTGGGTTTTCCAATTACATTTCCCAAATCACCTCAAAGCGTGTGGGACTGTACTGAGGGGCTGAATGGTCTCCTCTGTTTCTGTGCACCAGGTTATAGGAGTAATTAGCCTCCAACTCCTCCTGTCTAGCAGGTTTGAGAGGCTGAATGGAACACAGGAACATGGGACTGAAGAACAGGAGCAGGTCATTAGATACTTTGAACATTCTCCACCAGGCACTAATATCGTGGCTGATCAGGTTGGGATCTCAGCCCCACTTTCATGTGTGTGTCCCATTATCTGTGACTCACTTCCCTGTCAAATATTTAACTAACGCAGCTTTCTATCAATGTGAAGAGAGAGGCACGATAAACTTCCAGTGAACAGTATTTCGTTCTGAAATGTCCTTTCAGAATTTTTTGTATTCCCTCATAGAATTAGAGAGCCATGCAGAACGAAAACAGACCCGTTAGTCCAATCTGTTCACTCCGATCAGATATCAAATCTGATCTCATCCCATTTGCCAACATTTGGCCAATATCCCTCCTCTTTCAGATACTTTTTAAATGTGCGATTGTAACCGCCTTCAGCGCTTCCTCTGACAGCACTTTCCGGACACACACCACTCTTTGTATAAAACATTTACCCGAAGGTCCCTTCTAAATTATTCGCTCTCTCGCCTTCAACCTCTGCCCTCTTGTTCTGGACTCCCCTATCCTGGGAAACAGAATATGGCTGTTCAGAATATCCATGCCCCTGATGATTTTATTCAACTCTATAATGTTACCCCTCAGTTTCTAGCACTCCGGGGGAAACACCTTAATCTAACCAGCCTTTCCCTAAAACTTAAATCTTTCAGTCCTGCACCATCCGTGTAAAACTTTTCTGCAGCTAACCGAATTGTATGCAGTATTCTTAAAGTGGCCTCAGCAGTATCCTATACAGATGCAACATGCCACACCAACTCCTATACTCAATGCTCTGACTGATTATGGCAAATGTGCCAAATGTGTTCTGCACCACACTGTCTACCTGTGACTCCACTTTCAAGGAACAATGCACCTGCAGTCCAAGGTCCCATTGTTCCACAACATGTCCCAGGATCTTACCATTAAGCGTATAATTTCTGCCCTGATTTGCCTTCCCAAAATGCAAAACCTCGTATTTATCTAAATTACACTTCATCTCTCACTCCTTGCTCCTTTGTCCCATTTAATTGTGGTCTCGTTGTACCCTGAGATAATCTACAACACCACCTTTCTGATGTCATTTGGAACCTTACTAACTATGGCCCAAATATTCACATCTAAATCCTTTACATAAATGATGAAATGCAGTGAACTCAGTACTGATTCTTACAGCACACTGCTGCTCACAAGCCTCCAGTCTGAAAAATACCCCTCTTCCTTCAAGCCAATTGTGACTAGCTTCTCCTGTATCCCATGTGACCGAAACGTCCTAATTTGTCTATCAATCGGAATGTTATGAACATCTTGCTGAGGTCCATGTAGACAATGTCTACCAAACTGCGTTCATCAATCTTCTTTGTCACTTCTTCAAAAAACTCAACCAAATTAATGAGACATGATTTCCCATGCAGAAAGCCACGTTGTCTACCCCGATCAGCCCTTGCCTTAGCAAATGTCTGTAAATCCTTTCCCTCAGAATCCCCACCAACAACTTACTCACCACTGACATTAGGCTCACCGGTCTATAGTTGCCCTGCTTTTTGGGTCACTGTTTCCTTTTATAGTCCCAATCTTCCACTGCTCACAACAAATGTTAAATATAACCAGGTTGGTGAGATGGCCCATGATATCATAGTTCCTTGAAAGTAGTCCATAAGACCATAAGACATAGGAGTGGAAGTAAGGCCATTCGGCCCATCGAGTCCACTCCGCCATTCAATCATGGCTGATGCGCATTTCAGCTCCACTTGCCAGCGTTCTCCCCGTAGCCCTTAATTCCTCTAGACAACAAGAACCTCTCAATCTCGGCCTTGAAGACATTGAGCGTCCCGGCTTCCACTGCACTCCGTGGCAATGAATTCCACAGGCCCACCACTCTCTGGCTGAAGAAATGTCTCCGCATTTCCGTTCTGAAATGACCCCCTCTAATTCTAAGGCTGTGTCCACGGGTCCTAGTCTCCTCGCCTAACAGAAACAATTTTCTAGCATCCACCATTTCAAAGCCATGTATTATTTTGTACGTCTCTATTAGATCTCCCCTTAATCTTCTAAACTCCAACGAATACAACCCCAGTATCCTCAGCCGTTCCTCATATGCTAGACCTGTCATTCCAGGGATCATCCGTGTGAATCTCCGCTGGACACGTTCCAGTGCCAGTATGTCCTTCCTGAGGTGTGGGGACCAAAACTGGACACAGTACTCCAAATGGGGCCTAACCAGAGCTTTATAAAGTCTTAGTAGTACATCTCTGCTTTTATATTCCAACCCTCTTGAGATAAGAGACAACATCGCATTCGCTTTCTTAATCACAGACTCAACCTGCATGTTTACCTTTAGAGAATCCTCGACTAGCACTCCCAGATCCCTTTGTGCTTTGGCTTTATTAAGTTTCTCACCATTTAGAAAGTAGTCCATTCCTATATTCTTTTTGCCAAAGTGCAAGACCTCGCACTTGCTCACGTTAAATTCCATCAGCCATTTCCTGGACCACTCTCCCAACCTGTCTAGATCCTTCTGTAGCCTCCCCACTTCCTCAGTACTACCTGCCTGTCTACCTAACTTTGTATCATCGGCAAACTTCGCTAGAATGCCCCCGGTTCCCTCATCCAAATCATTAATATATAATGCGAACAGCTGTGGCCCCAGCACTGAACCCTGCGGGACACCACTCGTCACCGGCTGCCATTCTGAAAAAGAACCTTTTATCCCAACTCTCTGCCTTCTGTTAGATAGCCAATCCTCAATCCATCCCAGCAGCTCACCTCGAACACCATGGGCCCTCACCTTGCTCAGCAGTCTCCCGTGTGGCACCTTATCAAAGGCCTTTTGAAAGTCCAGATAGACCACATCCACTGGGTTCCCCTGGTCTAACCTACTTGTTACCTCTTCAAAAAATTCCAACAGGTTTGTCAGGCATGACCTCCCTTTACTAAATCCATGTTGACTTGTTCTAATCAGACTCTGCTCTTCCAAGAATTTAGAAACCTCATCCTTAATGATGGATTCTAGAATTTTACCAACAACCGAGGTTAAGCTGATTGGCCTATAATTTTCCATCTTTTGCCTTGATCCTTTCTTGAACAAGGGGGTTACTACAGCCATCTTCCAATCGTCCGGGACCTTTCCTGACTCCAGTGACTCTTGAAAGATCTCAACCAATGCCTCTGCTATTTCCTCAGCAACCTCTCTCAGAACTCTAGGGTGTATCCCATCGGGGCCAGGAGATTTATCAATTTTAAGACTTTTTAACTTTTCTAGCACTATCTCTTTCGTAATGGCAACCATACTCAACTCAGCCCGGTGACACCCTTTAATTTTTGGGATATTACTCCTGTCTTCCACTGTGAAAACTGACGCAAAGTACTTGTTAAGTTCTCCTGCTATTTCCTTATCTCCCATCACTAGGCTCCCTGCATCAGTTTGAAGTGGCCCAATGTCTACTTTTGCCTGTCGTTTGTTTCTTATGTACTGAAAGAAACTTTTACTATTATTTCTAATATTACTGGCTAGCCTACCTTCATATTTGATCCTCTCATTTCTTATTACACTCTTTGTTATCCTCTGTTTGCTTTTGTATCCTTCCCAATCTTCTGATTTCCCACTGTTCTTAGCCACTTTATAGGATCTCTCTTTTTCTTTAATACATTTCCTGACTTCCTTTGTCAGCCAAGGTTGTCTAATCCCTCCCCGGTTAATCTTTCTTTTCTTGGGAATGAACCTCTGCACAGTGTCCTCAATTATACCTACAAACTCCTGCCATTTTTGCTCTAATGTCTTCCCAGTTAGCCTCTGCTTCCAGTCTATTTTAGTCAGTTCCTCTCTCAAGCCCTCATAATTACCTTTATTCAACTGTAACACCATTACATCAGATTTCGCCTTCTCCCTTCCAAACTCCAGACTGAACTCTACCATATTATGGTCGCTACTTCCTAAGGGTTCCCTTACTTTAAGATCTTTTATAGAGTCTGGTTCATTGCAAAGCACTAGGTCCAGAATAGCCTGCTCTCTTGTGGGCTCCATGACTAGCTGTTCCAAAAAGCCATCCTGTAAGCATTCCATGAATTCCCTTTCTTTAGATCCACTAGCAACATTATTTACCCAGTCCACCTGCATATTGAAGTCACCCATGATCAATGTAACCTTGCCTTTCTGACATGCCTTCTCTATTTCCCGGTACATGTTGCGTCCCTGGTCCTGACCACTGTTAGGAGGTCTGTACACAACTCCAATTATGGTTTTTTTGCCTTTGTGGTTCCTCAATTCCACCCACACAGACTCCACATCATCCGACGCTATGTCATTCAATACCATAGATTTAATTTTGTTCTTAACTAACAAGGCAACTCCACCCCTTCTGCCCACCTCTCTGTCTTTTCGATAAGTCGAAAAACCATGGAGGTTTAACTGCCAGTCCTGACCCCCCTGTAACCAAGTCTCTGTGATGCCTACTACATCATAATCATTCACTATTATCTGTGCCATTAATTCATCGGCTTTGTTATGAATGCTACGAGCATTCAGGTAAAGTGCCTTAATGCTAACTTCCTTATTAGAGATGTTGTAAGTCATATGTCCTAAGTTATCCTTGCTTTTTTCTGCATTCTCAGTCTGCCTCAATTTTAAATCCGCCTGGAAACATGCTATCCTGCTGCTTATCTTTCCATTTACCTCCATACTCCCTGTTGCTTTCACTTTCCCTTCCCCCCAACTCAGAAGTTTAAAGTCCTACTGACCACCCTATTTATCCTCTTCGCCAGAACATTGGTACCTGATCGGTTCAGGTGGAGACCGTCCCAACGGTACAGATCCCCCCTGTTCCAAAACTGATGCCAGTGCCCCATGAAGTGGAATCCCTCTTTCCCACACCAATCCCTTAGCCACGTGTTTACTTGCCTAATTTTCTTGTCCCTATGCCAATTGGCACGTGGCTCGGGCAGTAATCCGGAGATTATGACCCTTGAGGACCTGTGCTTCAATTTCCTGCCTAGTGCTTCGTAATGCCCAAACAGGTCCTCCACCCTAGTCTTGCCTATGTTGTTGGTACCAACGTGGACCACAACAACTGGATCCTCCCCCTCCCGCTCCAATATCCTTTCAAGCCGGTCAGAGATGTCTCGCACCCTGGCACCGGGCAGGCAACACACCATGCGAGACTCCCGATCCGGCTTGCAAAGGATACTATCTGTCCCCCTAATTATAGAATCCCCTATAACCACTACCTGTCTATTAGCTCCCCCCTCTTGAATGGCCTTCTGCACCATGGTGCCTTGGTCAGTTGGCTCATCCTGTCCAGAGCCCTTTTCCTCATCCGAACAGGGAGCAAGAATCTCGTACCTGTTGGACAAGGTCAAGGGCTGAGGCTCCTCCACTCCTGAACTCTGGGTCCCCCTACCTGCCTCACTTACAGTCACACTCTTTTGTGCCTGATCACGAGCTGAGTGGGAATTAATTAATCTCCCAGGTGTGACTGCCTCCTGAAACAAAGCGTCCAGGTAACTCTCCCCCTCCCGGATATGCCGCAGTGTTTGAAGCTCAGATTCCAGATCATCAACTCTGATCCGGAGTTCTTCCAGCAACCAACACTTGCTGCAGATGTGGTCACTGCCGTTCACAATGGGATCAGCCAGCTCCCACATCATACAGCAACAGCACATCACCTGCCCAGCCATCTCTGCTTAGTTAGTTAATTACTTACTTAGTACAAGTATGAGTTAGAATACCTTCTGATACCTCTCTGCTATAGTTTTTTTAACCCTACGTAAGGGTACCCTACGTAAGGATATCAGTCTCAGACTGTGTCAGGGTCAGTTTTAGGAACAAGTCAGGCTAGTTTGTTTAATCTGCTGAAATAGCACGTTTATGATCCAGAGCAATGTCACTCAAACTATGATGGAAAGATGAATGGCAAAGGTTTGGAAAATGGAAATAAAGAATCAACATTTCCCTTTCTAAAAACACTGGCGCGCGCGCACACACACACACACACACACACACACACACACACACACACGGGGTGGACAAATCCCCAGGACCGAATGGGATCTATCCCAGGTTGCTGAGGAAGGCGAGAGAGCAAATATCTGGGGCCATGACTGATGTCTTTATGGCATTCTTAAATGCAGGTGAGGTGCCAGAGGATTGGAGGGTAGCTTATGTTGTCCCCCTGTACAAGAAGAGTAGTAGGAATATTCCAGATAACTGCAGACCAGTGAGCCTGTCGTCAGTGGTGGGAAAGTTGCTGGAGGAGGTACTGAGAGATAGGATCTATTTATATTTAGAAAGGAATGAGCTTATCAGAGATAGGCAACGTGATTTTGTGTGGGTGAGATTCTGCCTTACCAAATTAATAGATTTCTTCGAGGTAGTGACCAAGTTAATAGATGAAGAAAGGGCTGTTAATGGCATGTACACGGACTTTAGTTAGACGTTTGATAAGGTTCCCCATGGTAGACTAATGGAGAAATTGAAGTCATATGGTGTGCAGCGTATTCTAGCTCGGTGGATAAAGAACTGGTTGAGAAACAGGAGACAGAGAGGAGTAGTTGAAGGGAGTTTTTCGAAATGGAGAAAGGTGACCAGTGGTGTTCCACAAGGGTCAGTGTTGGGGCCAGTGTTGTTTGTAATATATATAACTGATCTGGAAGAGGGCACTGTTGGTATGATTATCAAGTTTGCAAATTACACGAAGATTGGTGGAGTTGCAGAAAGCACAAGGAACTGTCAGAGAATACAGAAGGATATAGATAGACTGGAGAGTTGGGCAGAAAAGTGGCAAATGAAGGGCTTGTTCCTGGGCTGTAAATTTTCTTTGTTCTTTGTGCACACACACACACACACACACACACACACACACACACACACACACACACACACACACACACACACACACACAAACACACACACACACACACAGGCACACGCACACAGGCACACGGACGCACGCACGCGCACACAATAAACAAAATCTCTGCAACTTCAAGTTGAAAGAACTTTGCCCAGACATTAGTGTAACTCATGATAAAAGGAAAAACTGAGAGATTGTCCAAAATGTTATTCTGCTTCTGAAGACATTCTACTCACACAAGCTGCTAACAATAGGATTTCATCCTGGAACAGTTGGATTTGGCTGAATTCCCTTTCCATTAGACAGTGACGAGATTCCAATGAATTCTGGTCAGGGATAACCCAAAGAGTGGCACAGTGGCTCAGTGGTTAGCACCGCCACCTCACAGCACCAGGGACTTGGGTTCAATTGCAACATTGGGAGATTATCTGCGTGGAGTTTGCACATTCTCCCCTGTCTGCGTGAGACTCTAACTGGTGCGCCAATTTCCTCCCACAGTCCAAATCTGGGCAGGTTAGGTGAATTGGTCATGCTAAATTGACCATAGTGTTCTGGGCTTTTTAGGTTAGTTACATTAGTCAGGGTAAATGTAGGGGAACGGATCTGGGATGGTTACTCTTTGGAAGGTTGGTATGGACTTGTTGGGCAGTTTCCACACTGCAGGAATTCTATAAAAATAAGAATGGTAACGATGTCTATAGAGTTCTTATTTTAGCTCGCACACATTGCTGTGATGAGGAACAATGAAGGAGAGAGAGTGCAACAGGCCATTCCTTCTCGGCAGATTACATTTTCCTCCCTCTCTGAGCTGAATCACACAATAATGTCATCCTCTCCCAAACTGGACCATGTGATGTCTCCTTGTACATTGTTCAAACTGTCTCCATCACATTCCCTTTTCCATGTAGGTGCATCATTGCTGCTGTCATGCACAGAGTCATACCCTTAGCAGAAAATGGTCTCGGTCGATTTGAAGATATGACTATATGTCCCTGCGTCATTAAAAAGTAAAATGTTTCATGTATTCAGAATACCTGTGTTAAGATGAATGAATTTTTTTAAACAAATACAGAAATTGCTGGAAAAGCTTGGCAGGTCTGTCAGCATCCAGATGCCTTTTACATGCTGTAGTTGTACCAGCCTCCACCACTTCCTCTGCAGCTCATTCCATACACACACCTCCCTCTCACTTTCAACCAATGCCCTCTAGGTTTAGATGCCCCTAACCTGGGGAACAACCCTGACCACTCGCCCTACCCATGCCCGTTCTGATTTTATAAACCTTTACTACTGCGAATTGTGACTCCAATCAACACGATAAGCTGTGTTTTCAGTCATCCTGGTCCTACATTCTGAAATTCAATACTGACACCTCTTCTTTCTCCATCAGGTCACAATTGTCAATCCATTTTAATCAGTTTGTTCAGATGCATTATGAAATATTTCTTTGGGATTTGTACCTCGACCTTTGTGCCCGGAGGTAGGGACACTAGCACCACTCATCAATACCCATAAAGCTGTAACAGTATTCTCGTGTGTGTTTGCTCATCAGCCTGTTCTGACATGATGTGACATACCTCTGCAACAGGTCGGACTTGCATTCCAGACCTTCTAGTCCAGAGCTAGGAACACTATTATACAAGTTCAGGAATTGGAATCAAATCCAGAGTTATGGCTCAGAGACAGGGACACTACCCACGACACTACCATACCCAGATTTTGGATCATATTTTAAGTGCAATCTTTCAGCTCGGTGTGGATTTATTATAATCAGGTTACCATTACGGAATTACAAAAAAAAATCACTTCGTATTGTTAAACAAGTGCAAGATATTTGTCTCAACTATAGGATGTTGAGTGCACGTGCTGTGCCATCGAAATTAACTATGAATATAATGTGTTTTGAGAAGATTTGTAGCTCAGGTTGAGGATTTGGATGTAGGTTTGCTCGCTGAGCTGAAATGTTCATTTCCAGACGTTTCATTACTTTACTAGGTAACATCTTCAGTGGACTTTATGCAAAGCAATGCTGAAACCTCCTGCTTTCTATTTATATGTTTGGGTTTCTTTGAGTTGGTGATGTCATTTCCTTTGATGATGTTATTTCCTGTAGTGAAGTCACTTCGCGTTCCTTTTTTCAGGTGGTGGTAGATGAGGTATAACTCGAAGTGAATGTTGATAAAGTTCTGGTTGGAATGCCATGCTGCTAGGAATTCTCGTGCATGTCTTTGTTTGGCTTGTCCTAGGATGGATGTATTGTCCCAGTCGAAGTGGTGTCCTTCCTCATCTGTATGTGATGATACGAGTGAGAGACGGACATGTCCTTTTGTGGCTAGTTGGTGTTCATGTATCCTAGTTTTCTGCCTGTTTATCCAATGTATTATTTGTTACAGTACTTGCACGGTATTTTGTAAATGACGTTAGTTTTGCTCATTGTCTGGAAAGGGTCTTCCAAGGTCATTAGCTGCTGTTTTAGTCTGTTGGTGGGTTTGTTGTCTACAATTATGCCAAGGGTTCTGAGTAGTCTGGCAGTCATTTCGAAGATGTCTTAGATGTAGGGGAGAGTGGCTAGGGATTCTGGACGTGTTTTGTCTGCTGTTTTGGGTTTGTTTCGAAGAAATCGGCGGACTGTGTTCATTGGGTACCCATTTTTTCTTGAATACACAGTATAAGTGATTTTCCTCGACTCTGTGTAGTACGTCTGTGCTGCAGTGTGGGTTGACTCGTTGAAGTAATGTTCTGATGCAACTTCGTTTGTGGGTGTTGGGACGATTGCCTCTGTAGTTCGACATTTGGTCCATATGTGTTGTTTTTCTGTAGACGCTGGGTTGAAGTTCCCCATGGGCTATTCACTGTACTGTGAAATCTAGGAATGGCAGTTTTGTTGTTGTTGTTTTCCTCCTCTTTAGTCACTTTTTTGCCAGTAAGGGTATTATTGATGGTCTTAAAAGTTTCTTCTAACTGGTTTCGTTTAGTTATGACAATGGTCTCATCCACATCGTGGGCCAGAGTTTGGGTTGGATGGTTGGCAGAGCTGTTTTCTCAAGTCTCTGCATTACTGCCTCTGCTAAGAACCCTGATATCAGATATCCCATGGGTGTTCCATTGGTTTGTCTGTAGGTTTTGTTGTTGAAGGTCAAGTGTGGTAAGGCATGTGTCCACTAGCTTGATGATATTCTCTTTGATGAAGTTTGTGGTGTTTGGTGTCTATATCTTTGGGTCTTCTAATAGTGTAGCCAATGTTTCCTTGGCCAGGTTAATGTTGATTGCGGTAAACAAGGCTGTTACATTAAAGGAAACCATTATTTCACCCTCTTCTGTTTTAGTGTCTTTAATGGTCCTCAGGAATTCTTGGGTGGAGTGGATGGAGTGGCGTGAGACTTCTACTAATTTATCTTAGTCTTTTGTGTAGCTCCTTGGCCAATCTGTAATTTGGTGTTCCAGGTAGCGAGACTATGGGTCTGAGGGGGGGGTGGGGGGGGGGCTCCTCGTTTGTGAATTTTGGGTAATCCATAGAAGCATGGTGTGTTGGATCCATCTTCCACTGAAGGTGTTACCTAGTAAGGCAAAACAACGTCTGGAAATGAACCTTTCAGCTCAGCGAGCAAGCCTACATCTATAACTATGAATATCTTTCATTGCTATTATCTGTAGTGCACAATATTAGGGAAAGAAGTCCTGCAGACACATTCCGCCCAATGAATGGTCTCAAATAGATATTTATTTCTTAACACCAGAGGCGAAGGGAGATCTTAATTTCTAACACCCCAAAAAAAGGATCAGAATTACCCTACTCTAACGTGCGACTGCCCTCTTCCAAAAACCATGAAATGATACCAGAACGCTGATTACTGTCCACCCTCTCCTCCCCAAAGACTGTGTCTGCAATCTGTCCCTGCTTCCACTAACCACAGAAGGCAAACCAAGCTCGGGGTCTTTGTGAAAATCAAGGCCGGAGTGTGTAGGCTTCCTGGAGAGGGATGGGCATTTAAAATTGAAGGGGGAGGGTGACGTGGCAGTAATACATTACACTGGGCTGAGTGGTGGCAGATGGAGTTTAGTTTGGAATAATGCGAGGTATTGGATTTGGTAAGTCAAACAAGAGCAGGACCTATACAATTAAAAGTCGGGCCTTTGGCAGTGTTGTAGAAGAGAGATCTAGGCCATCGGTATAATTCTTTAAAATTGGCATCTCATATGTATAGTGTGCTTAAGAAGGTGTTTAGCATATTTCTTCATTGGTCAGACTTTTGAGTATCGGAATTGGGACATCATGTTGAGGTTGTACAGCACATAGATGAGGAATCTTCCGGAATACTGTATCCAGTCTGGTCATCCTACCCACTCATTCCATAGGCAACCACCCTCTGCTTGAAAACGCTACCGCTTAGGTGACTTTTAAATTTTCCCCTCTCACCTTAAAGCTATGTCCTCTAGTTTTGGCCTCCCCTGCACTTAGAGAATACCTTGACTATTCACTTTGATATTATGGACCTTGATATTATTAAGTTGGAGAGGGTTCAGAAGAGATTAACCTGGATGTTGCTGGGAATGGAGGGATTGAGCTATGATGAGAGGCTGAATGTGCTGGGACTTTTTTCACTGGAGAGTATGAGATTGAGGGGTAAATTTACAGAGGTTTATAAAATCATGTGGGGCACAGAAAAGCTGAAGCTGTGACGTCTTTTCCCAAGAGTTGGGGATTCCAAACTGAGGGATATTTTAAGGTGCGAGGAAAAACATGAAAAGAAATCATGAGAGGTAAATATTTTAGACCGAAGCTGGCTTGTGTGTGGAATGAACTTCCAGAGGAAGTGGTGAAAGCAGGGACAGTTACAACGTTTAAAGGACATTTACATCAGTCCATGGATAAGACATCAGTTTGGATGGTGCTGTGAGCAGCTGCCATCTCCCTCCCCCCGTCTGAATGGATCCCTGCTAGTTTTCTCCCTCTGCCAATGTCTGTGCAGTGGCGTGTGCAGGCCAGCAAAGGGTGGAATTGCATCACTTTATGGATCACAGAGACAGCCAAACCTGCCCCACACAGAGACACACACATATACACATAGCAATTGTTAGGACACGGCGTGAAGCTCATCTGGGAATTTAAACTAAACATAAAGAAATGCTCAATTCACACCGTCAACTGTTAAAATATGAGTGACAGAGAATTCCTAAATTCCACTGATTAAATAAAAACATGAATTTATTTTTTCACTTTGAAAGTGAACATTTTACATCAACTATTCACAACTCTGAGACTCCTTTCTCTTAACTGCTTATTACCCGACTCCAGCTCTATACCAATATACTGTTTCAATAAAATGCTTATTTTAGTTTCATAAACTTAGTTTCAAAACCACACAGCAGCTGTTGTTTCATCTGACCTGATATCCCCTTTTCCCAGCTTTCCTGGGAAGACTGGCTCATGTTACAGAATACTATCAATGTGATTATATTTGAGCATTCTGAAACCTGAGAACACTTCCTTCCATGACACTGTCTCTCAGTCTCCCCCTCTCTGTCTATTTCCCAAAACTCTCCCATGTGGTGATATTTAAATTGATTCCCCACCATCTCTCTCTGGCAGTGATGTTCACACCCACAGCACCTCCTTGTCAGGGCAACAAGGGAGGTATGGAGCTGTAAATGGGTGGGAGCTGCATATCCTAACACTTCCAGCATGGGCTGGAAGTTTCCCCACGCTGGGCAGTAATCTAACACAATGTTAGTGAGCAATGCACTGGGGTGGGATACACAGTCCTACATGCTGGGAGGGTAACTGCTCCTTGGTTACAGATCAATGCACTGGGGTGGTGTACACCGTCCTCCATGCTGGGAGGGTAACTGCTCCTGGGTTACAGATCAATGCACTGCGGGGCTGTACACAGTCCTACATGCTGGGAGGGTAACTGCTCCTGGGTTACAGATCAATGCACTGGGGTGACGTACACAGTCCTACACGCTAGAAGGGAAACTGCGCCTGGTTTACAGATCAATGTACTGGGGTGTGGTACACAGTCCTACATGCTGGGAGGGTAACTGCTCCTGGGTTACAGATCAATGTACTGGGGTGTGGTACACAGTCCTACATACTGGGAGGGTAACGGGTGCTGGTTTACAGATCAATGCACTGGGTTAGGGTACACAGCCCTACGTCCTGGGAGGGTAACTGCTCCTGGTTTACAGATCAATGTACTGGGGTGGGGTACACAGTCCTACACGCTAGAAGGGTAACTGCTCCTGGTTTATACATCAATGCACTGGTGTGGGGTACACAGTCCTACATGCTGGGAGGGGAACTTCTCCTGGTTTGCAGATCAATGCACTGAGGTGGGGTACACAGCCCTACATGCTCGGAGGGTAACTGCTCCTGGTTTACAGATCAATGCAGTGGGGTGGGGTACGCTATCCTACATGCTGGGTGGGTAACTGAGCCTGGTTTACAGATCAATGCACTGGGGTGTTGTACACAGTTCTGTGTGCTGGGAGGATAACTGCTCCTGGTTTACACATCAATGCACTGGGGTGTTCTACACGGCCCTACATGCTGGGAGGTAACTGCCCCTGGTTTACTGATAATTAAACAAGTGATCACTGCACAGTTCGCTGTAATGGTCAGAATATCTGGTTGAGGCTTATAGATAATGCAATGATGTGGGCTTTGCAGCTCCCCATGCTGGATGGGTATTTGTTTCAGCTTCACACATCAGTGTCCTTCTGTTGCCTGCACAGCTCTCCATGCTGGACAGATATCTAATCCTGGATTGAAGATCCATACATTGCTGTGATCTGCACACCTTAACCTGCTGAATTCTTGCTGGAGGAACACAGCAAGCCAGGCAGCATCAGGAGGTGCGGAATTTAATGTTTCGGGTGTAGCCCTCCTTCAGGACTCCTGCAGAAGGGTTACACCAGAAACTTCGACTTCTCCACCTCCTGATACTGCCGGGTTTGCTGTGTTCTCCCAGTTTCCAGCCTGTCTACTTTGGATTCCAGCGTCTGCAGATTTTCTGTCTCTACCCAGGCTTTCCATAGTACACAGACGTCTTGTCTGCATTTGAAGATAAGTTCCTTGACATGATTTGTGCAGTGTTTCACTCTGGACAGATTCCCTGATCGTATTGACCAATGCAACGGATGAAGCTGGACAGATTGCTGGGTTGTACTGAGCAGTACACTGGCCTGGTCTGTACAGTGTTCCACGGTGAATAGACATCTCCTGTGGATATGGGGAGGGAGGGTTTCTTGTGGTTAATGTTGCATTTTTGTCAGTAATTCAGACCTTCCCATCTGTTATTCCAGATCCAATTGTTTTAATAATTTCCTGAATACAGGGACACATTGGAAAATCTCAATGGGTCCCCAATCAAACGGCTCCCTTTGCCTCCAGGCTGATGGATAATGGGTTTGCTTTCCTTCCTCACAGTTAACGTAGTGACCATCTACGTCCTGCTTTATAAAGATTGTGGATTGTCTCCATGTGTCAGACGTTACCTGGGTATATGGTGTCTGGGCTGGTTCTGTGAGGTGGATTGAGAATGTGGTCAATCTAACAATTTCAGCTGTTCTGGCAATGCCTTTAGATCCCATTCCTGCGATTGTCCCTCCATCTCTCACCCCATTAATGTGACAGTGTTCCCAGGCACAGTACATCATGTTGGTGGAGTGGATAGTGGGGAAAGATGTTGGACAGGTCACGGAGTTCCCCGGAACGTTCTGTCCCCGGCATTATAACTGACATTCCCCGGAACGTTCTGTCCCTGACATTGTTTGTGAACAGCCGGACGTCAGTGAATTGAACAAACGATAAGATCCCGAGGGAAGATATCCCGTTCCAGGCAGAAGGAGACACTGTTCCGAAGGCCGCTCAGGCAGTTAAAGCGGTGAATACATATTCCCTGCATTTACATTTCTTCATGACACAGGATCGACCACAATTTAGACCAAAATACAGGAATTCCCAAACTCCGTTTGTCTTCAGGAAACCGGGACAGAATCCTTCAGGGCAACAACACTCCCACCCTCCGTATTAGGAACTGGGAAGGAGTGACCTGTGTCTGCTCTCGAGTGATCGAGTGTGTGGGAATGTTCTAGAAACCAAATGTCCTTATGGATGTGTCTCTGTGTGTTTGGGGAGGGAGGGTTTCTCGTGGTTTATGTCTCATTTTTGTCAGTAATTCAGATTACTGTTGTTATTCCAGATCTAATTATTTTAATAATTCCCTGAATACAGGGACACATTGGAAAATCTCAATGGGTCCCCAATCAAACGGGTCCCTTTGCCTCCAGGCTGATGGATAATGGGTTTGATTTCCTTCCTCACAGTTAATGTAGTGACCATCTACGTCCTGCTTTATAAAGATTGTGGATTGTCTCCATGTGTCAGACGTTACCTGGGGGCCATGGCATCGGCGGATCTTCTGGTCATTATCCTCGACCTGATCCTGAGACACATTCCCATTGTGTATCGGGAACAGTTTTATTTCCTGATGGACGCTGTCCCCGTGTGTAATATCCACGCCGTCCTGATTTATGCAGCCACTGACTGCTCTGTCTGGTTCACCGTCACTTTCACCTTTGATCGGTTTGTGGCCATCTGTTGTCAGAAGCTGAAAAGTAAATATTGCAGTGAGAAAACGGCGGCTGTGGTTCTGGGAGCAGTGACTGTGTTGAGCTGTTTAAAGAACATTTTCTGGTATTTTATGCTCACGGCTCAGTATTGGCTGTGGAACCTCCCCTGGTTTTGTGATATAACAGACGCTGTACGTTACTCCAGTGTCTGGGCCACAATCGAGTCCCTCCACCACATTCTAACCCCGTGTGTCCCATTTCTCCTGATTGTGCTGCTCAATGTTCTCACCGTCAGACACATTTTAGTGACCAGCAGAGCCCGCGGGAGACTCTGCGCTCACACTAATGGGGACGGTCAGTCTGACACTGAAATGAGAAACCGAAAAAAATCGATCATTTTACTGTTTGTGATCTCGGCCAATTTCATCCTGTTATGGTCAGCTTTAATGCTGTTTTCTATATCGTACCGGATGACACATATTGTGCATTCCTCTCTGCATCTCCATCGCTTTGTTCTGGAATTGGGCTTTATGCTGCAGCTCCTCAGTTGCTGCACAAACACCGCGATTTATGCTGTGACCCAGACTAATTTCAGGCAGCAGCTGAAGAATGTGCTGAAATATCCCTTCACCCAAATCCATCCATCCATCAAATTCCCTCGTTAATCAATCCATCCGGAATTTTCTCATTTCAGTTCAGTGTTTCAGCGATGGAGCAGCCTATCACTATGGTAACAGACTGAGGGTAGCGCTAGTTTGTCCATCCTTATCCCACAGGGGGGTTACAGGGAAACATCTCAATGTTTCTCACAACTCAGGGGCCAGTGAGAAAAGGCACCATCCCACTGACTGTGTCCATCGCTTCCATTTGTAAACAATGAAAAATGTTCATTAAAGCGTGCCGAGCAGCAGAGTCACCGATGTTGTTGTGTGTCTTTATGTTGGAGAAGCTGAGCTGGAGAGGGACAGACTCAGCCCCAAGTCCTGGTCCTCAGGGAAGGGAGGGCAACGCTACAAATCCACAATTCAATGGCTGAGCTATTTCAGGTTTTGTATTATACAGTACATACAATACACCATATACATTGTTGCATAGAGCTATTTGTCTATGCGTAAATATTGGAGCTGATCTGTTTACATGTAAATATTACTGTGCATCGAACTATCTCAGTTTATTTAGAAATCTTTTTTTGTATAGGAACTGTTTGTTTATACATACAAATATTGTTGTGGATGGGAAGTGTTCATGTTTATATTTAAATCCTGTTTTGTTTTGGAGATGTTCATGCTTTTTCATAAATATTGTTGTGGATTCGAATTGTTATGAATTATGTCCCAGACCAGAACAACTCGCTGTATCAAAATCTTTTGCTCAATTCGATGGGCCGTGATAACATCAGCAACAGCACATTTGTCTTGTGTGTCAGAGAGAGTAGTTACATTTCACTTAAACCCTTCCTCAATCTCATTAAGAAGTGATTAATCAAAGAAACGACATGTTTTTACAGTTGAACCAAATAAAATAAAATTTTATACTAAGTTAGAAAGATAGAATAATCTGGAGTGTATATGTCCATCCCTGTTTCCCTTCAGTGTTGTTTGGATTTGTTTGGACTGGGAACAGGGACTTCAGTTTAGAAATAATTGAATGAACAACAGAATTGATTTTTTAAAAATTTCACTGGCATTTCAGTGAAGATTCTGAAGTCTGCTCTAAACCCACCAGATGGCAGACAATTGTAAATTCCCTATGGAGCAGTCAGGCAAACTCACGGCAATGTGCTCTGACCCCACTAGAGGGCAGACTATTGTAAACACCACATGGAGCAGTCAGACAAACTCACAGGCAATGTGCTCTGACCCCACTAGAGGGCAGACTATTGTGAACACCACGTGGAGCAGTCAGACAGACACACAGCAATGTGCTCTGAGCCCACAAGAGGGCAGATTATTGTAAACTCCCCATGGGCAATCAGACAGACTCACAGCAATGTACTCTGACCCCACAAGAGGGCAGACTATTGTAAACTCCCCTTGGGGCAGTCAAGCAGATTCCGGACAGAGATCAGAATAAAATTACATTAAATGTATGCACTGAAGACAAGAAGTAGTATAAAGTTCCCAACATTTTACATCTTGGTAAAGCACGCTGGAATGAGAAGGAGAAAAGAGGCATTATGTAGCAATCCAAACCAAACAGCTTCTGGAGAGAATTACAGATTAAAAAGAGGATATCTTCAACTGGACGTTAATGTAATGCGGCTTTTTTTTTCAGGAGCATCCAAATGCGACAGGACCGATGCTTAAATCGAGAAAAGGAAGGGGACTGTGTTCATCCAGAGAAGATGTATTCTCATTCCGATAAAACTGAAACTCAGCATAGCTCACTGGTTCATGGTATTTGCATCTGTCTGTGCAAACACCTTGTGTAAACAGGTGGAATAAACTTGTATTAATTTGGGCAAAACTGTTGTATCAATCTGCACAAAACTCTTGTCTTAATTCGTGCAATAAGGCTGTGCTCAGCGAGGCAAAAATGTTGGATGAATTTATCCAAAGAATGTGTGTTAAATTGGACAAACGTCCTGTATCAGTTTGTTGGGGAAACTTGTGTGGTTTTGTGTTGTGTGTGTCTGGGATTGTTTAGGATTTGAAACTGCAGCTTTGTGTCTGTGCCTGTGTGTGTATTCCCAGGCTGGGCTGAGTGGGTGGTTGGTGGGGGGGGGGGGGGGGGACGGGGGTTGTACAGACACAGGAACAGACTGGGGCAGCCCTGGTCGAACCCATTGACCTGCTGTTTCCTCCCAGACCCCCCTGCAATCTCACAAAGATGGTAGTTGGTGTGTTCCATACCTGGATGAGGTGGGTTCCAGGTAATGGAAATGGGAGCTGACTGGATCGGCTGGGATTTGTGAGGAGATGGGGGTTGAGTGATAGACCTGGGGCTATTTAAACCAGGCTCAGGAAGCCATCATTCCTTTTGTCATGTGGCGTGCCGAGGGATGAGTATTGGGGAGTTCGTGTCTCCATGTCACTCTGTGTGATTGTGAGTGAGAGAATGTGTGAGTTGTGTTTGAATCTCAATCCCAGGGGGTTAACACTTTAATCAGCCTCAGTCCCTGATGGGACACAAAGAGAGACCTTGGGGAGATAGAGCCTAGAGCAGCTGGGGGGATGATGAGTTTGGGGCTCCTTACCATCTCCATGTCTCCTCTTGCCTCACTTTTCTCTAGACCTCACTTTCCCCCTTCCCTCTCTGTCTCTGTGTCTCTCCATCCACCTTTCTGTCTGTCTTGTGTTCTCTCCTTCTAACTCACTTTCTTTGTATCTCTCTGCCTTTCTTCCATTTCTGTCTCTCTGTACCTATTCTCTTTCTCTCTCTTTGTCCTCTTTTCTCTCTCTCTGTCTCTTTTCTCTCTTTCTCTTTTCCCTCTCTGTTTCTTTTCTCTCTCTGTCTCTTTTCCCTTTCTCTATCTCTTTCCTTCTCTCTCTTTTCTCTCTCTCTCTTTTCTCTCTCTCTCTTTCTCTCTCTTTTCTCTCTCTCTGTCTCTTTTCTCTCTCTGTCTCTTTTCTCTCTCTGACCCTTTTGTCTCTCTCTCTGTCCCTTTACACTCTCTGTCAGTCCTTTTTTTTACTCTTTCTCTGTCCCTTTTCTCTCTCTCTTTGTCCCTTTTCTCTCTCTCTCTCTCCTCTTTTCTTTATGTCTCTTCTCTCTCTCTCTCTTTTCTCTCTCTCTCTTTTCACTCCCTGTCTCTTTTCTCTCTGTCTGTCTCTTTTCTCTCTCTCTGTCCTTTTTCTCTCTCTCTGTCCCTTTTCTCCGTGTGTGTGTGTCCCTTTTCTCTCTGTGTGTCCGTTTTCTCTATCTCTCTCTCTGTGTCCCTTTTCTCTCTGTGTATGTCCCTTTTCTCTCTCTCTGTCCCTTTTCTCTGTCTCTTTTCTCTCTCTGTCTCTCTTCTCTCTGTCCCTTTTTTCTTTCTCTGATTCTTTTTTTCTCTCTCTGTCCCTTTTCTCTCTCTCTCTCTGTCCCTTCCCCCCTCGACTTTACCCCCTCGACACCCCCTTGACTTTGCCCCCCTCGACTTTGCCCCCTCGACTTCCAACCCTCGACTTCCTTCCCTCGACTTCCCCCTCGCCTTCCCTCCTCAAATTTCCCCCGCCTCGTCTTTCCCCCCCCCAGAATTCCCCCCTCAACATTCCCCCAGGATTGAATGACAGATTTTTAAAAATCTCTTTTCATGTCACGTTCTTTCTCCATCCAAATACAACAGGACCCCCACATTAACGCCCCCAAAAACACGTAATCCCCTCCTCCCCTCTGTGTCCATATATATCGATATATAACATTAAACATCACACAACACTAGCTTTCAGAGAATCCTGTTCCACTATAACCTGGCGTTGTCCCAGTCCAACACTGGTATCTCCATCATCGAAATATAAAGATCACCATTAAGCGTTTAACCAGATTCTTGCTTGAAGCACACAGCAAGATCCCACGAGCAGCAGTGTAACGACAGACAGATCGTGTGTGTCCCTGATGCTGGTTAAGGGTTTGTTTCTGTCTCCTGGACAAGATGGTGAAATCCTCCTGTTGAACAAATTCCAAACATTTCCCCCTTCCTGCTCTGTGCCCTGTACTCTCTGATCCCCGTCTTGTGCTCTCTCCATCTAAGATCTCTCTCTGTTTTCTCTCTCTATCTCTGTTCCCCCTTTCGCTGTCTCCATCTCTGATCTCTCTTCTCAATCTCTATCTGTTCCCCCTCTTACTCTCTCCATCTCCGAGATGTCTCTGTTCCTCCCCTCTCTCCCTCGATCTCTGAAATCTCTTCCCCTGTGTTCCCGCCTCTCGCTGCCTCCATCTCGAAGATCTTTCTCTCTCTCTCAGATTTCTCACATTTTATCGCCCTGCCTATGCACATGACTCTGACATTAGAATGGGGCTTTGTAGAGAGTTTATCATGTTAAGGTATTAATTCCCTACTCCGAGGGTCTTTCCTCCCAGACCCTGGGGGTGTAACCAGTTTGTGTCACAACCCCAAGGCCCCGGTCCCTTTAACACTCGGACTCAAATGCATTTTAAACCAATGAACTTTCAACGGTACAGTCAGCGCTGTCGGTCTCTCTCCATCTCTCTTACTCCCTTCACACCCCCATTCGCCTTATGGTAACAATCCCAGAGAGAACCTGAACCGTACAATTCTTTTCCGTGTGTATGTGTGTAAATGAACGACAAGGAGACAGGACAGTTTCTGATCATTCTCTCTCTGTGTCTGATGATTCCTCGCGGCAGAAGTGATTTAATTCTCTCTGTCTCTGCGTCGTCCCGAGCCTTAGCTCCTGGATCCAATCTCCTCCTCACGCCCAGGGTTAGGGGGAGCGAGGTGTGGGGAAACACACTGAGAAAAAAAAACAAATCAATTTGAAATAAAATACAACAGTGGCACCAAAAGCACAACAAGATCCCACAGCTCTCTGCCTTCCCCAATCTCCTCCGTTACCCTGGTTCAGTTTATGTATTGCAGAATGAATGAATTGCTGACCATCACAGATACATTGAAATATACAGACATCACCGCAGAGCAGTTGACAAGAGGCTAGAAATATTAAAAAATATTAATATGCACAGCGAGATCCCACAAGCAGCAATCTAACCCCACACACGTCATGGGTGATGCTGGCTAATTGTTAGTGGTTAGCACTGCTGCCTCACAGCGCCAGAGACCCGGGTTCAATTCCTGCCTCAGGCGACTGACTGTGTGGAGTTTGCACGTTCTCCCCGTGTCTGCGTGGGTTTCCTCCGGGTGCTCCGGTTTCCTCCCACAGTCCAAAGATGTGCAGGTCAGGTGAATTTGCCATGCTAAATTGCCCGTAGTGTTAGGCAAGGGGTAAATGTAGGGGTATGGGTGGGTTACGCTTCGGCGGGGCGGTGTGGACTTGTTGGGCCGAAGGGCCTGTTTCCATACTGTAAGTAATCTAATCTAATCTAATCTAATATTTGGGTCAAATCCCAAGGCTCCAGTTACCTTATCCCCAGGCTTTAAACCTGTTCAAAAACGACAAGGCCGCAATCCGATAGGAGCTGGTTAACCAGAGGTCCCGGTAAAAGCCAGCCCCCCCTTCCCCAGAGAGAGGAGATTAAACCTCGCGGGTAATACACAGCCAAAACTCACCTGGGCCCAACAGGCTGCAGCCTGTCAAACAGGCCTCAAGACTGGGTTCCCCCTCTGGAGGAAGCCCTTGTTTGAAGGTTTCCTGCTCGCAAACACACACTTTTCAAATCCTCAAGTGCTCAGGAAGATCCCTTTGGGAGGAAAGAGGCAGCATTAGTGGGAAGGCTGAGCAGGAAAATCTTTCACAGAGAGATAGCACAGCAAGATCCCAGCTATTCCCCTCTCAGTGAAACAGACAATTTCTTATCAACATCCAAACACAAACACGTCGAGTGATGAGTTGAGTTTTCATGTTGAAAAGTTTTTGAAATGACGGGTTTGCTGCTTAAAACCACTCACTGCCTGCAACGATGGCATTAGGGCAATTGACACACAGCAAGATCCCACAAGTGACAGTGCTGCAGAAGCTCGATAATCTGATCATTTTTATTTCCAGTTTAATTATTTCCTGTCACCCCAGAATCAAATATTGCAACTATTTCACAAACTCACACTGCTCCCCTCTCTCTCTTCTGTTTCTCTTGCTCTCACCATTTTCCATTTCTTTCTCTCACTCTCTTTCTCTCTGTGTCCAATTTGATCACCCTGCCTTCTCTATGACCCACTTTCCTCTGATATTGTGACAATTCTTTCCAGAGGATCAGATATTTTGGGTTACAGTTCTCTCCTGAGGGAGTCCCGTCTCCCAGATCCTGGGGGTTTCACCTGTTTGTGTCACCAATGCCCCGGTTACTTTAACCCCAGGCTTCAAACCCGTGTTCTGAGAGGTCCCAGTTAACCAGAGGCCCCGACAAACCAGGCTCCCACCACCACCACACCCCCAGAGGGAATGAAATCTCGGGGGAAGAAACGGACCTCCACTCACCCGGGCCCCACGGGCTGCAGCCTGGCCAACAGGCCTCAGGCCTGTGCTCCCCCCCCCCCGGAGGTTGTTCTTGTCCAAGGATTTCCTGGTCCCCAGGCATTTTGGATCTTCACTTTCCTGCTTTCCTCTGGATTAGAGAGAGAAGAGATGAGTTGGTGGGGGTCTGGGGGAGCGAGAGCAGTGTGATGCAAAATTACACAGCAAGATCCCAGTTTAAACAGAATCCCATCAATCCTTTCCCCCATCCCCAATGAATTTTGTAACCTCGCAGCAACATCAAAATACAAACAAATCATAAGAAAGCAATTAACCAGAGGCTGAAAACATTATTTAACACATAGACACACACACGCACGCACACACACTCTGTATCAGCCAGACATGTAGGGCTGCTCCTTCTCCATAAAGAGAGAGAACAGGGTTTGAGAATGAATCTAACCAATTCCTTGCGCACACTTATTCTGGGTGAAGGGTTAGTGGAGCCCAGCCCTGCCCTCTCTCTGACACGTTGCATCGTCTGTCAGTCTGCTCCCTGGGGATGTCTGATTGATATGTTAATTCCCAGGACAGCAGCCTTGTGGGTTCTTGCTGCCCACTGAGATGCTAATTTTGGGGCAACAACGTGTCATCTTTCCCAGTTGCTACAACTCTTTTTTTTGAAGCCTTATTAGTTGTGTCAGTGCAGTTTGAAAATATTAAAGGTTACTCCCACACTAGCGTCTCAGAGCCTAATTGTAGGTAGGCTTCCTGAGACACCCACACACACTGGGCTGGGAATGGAAAGGGTGATATTTGCTGAGGTTTTCTTGGGGTTTTTCTGCTGTATGTGTGATTTCTAGAATTAATCTCTGTCTCTGTCCCTGTCGGACTGTCTCTGTGTGTGTCTCTCTGTCACTCTTTTTCTCTCTGTCTCTTTCTCTCTGTTCCTGTGTGTGTGTCTCTCTCTCAGTCTCTATCGCTTTCTCTCTGTCCCTGTGTGTCCTACCTTCTGTGTTACTTTCTCTCTCTGTCCCTGTGTCTCTCTCTTCTCTGTGTCTCTGTCTCTCTCTCTCTCTGTCTCTCTCTTTCTGTCCCTGTGAGTGTTTCTCTCTCTCGATCTGTCTCTCTCTCTGTCTGTCTGTCTGTCTCTCCTTGCCCTGCTCTACATCCATCCATTTCTAACTTGATTTTCATTTTTGAATTTCCTTTCCCTTTCTCAAAAATATTGGCAGAGTTTGGGAATTTAAATCATGGATCTCGTGCCTGCCCCTCAATACCCACATTTCACCCTCTCTGCTCCCCTGCCTTCAACTCCCCCACACACAGAGACACATACACACACACAGACACAGACACACACACAGACACACACACACACACACACAGACACACACACACACAAAGACAAACGCAACGACACATACACAGACACCGACACACACGCACAAACAGACACACGCACACAAACAAACACACACACACAGACACACACACACAAAGACAAACGCAAAGACACATACACAGACACCGACACACACGCACAAACAGGCACATACATACACACACACACACACACAAAGACAAGACACGGACAGACAGGCATTGACACACACACACAGACACACACAGACACAGACAAGACACATACACACTTTCACTCACTCGTCCTCTCTCTCTACATTCTTTCTCACACACTCGCTTCTACATATTCTCTCAGTTACACACGCTCATGCACACACATTCTCATACACACTTCCTAACACACGCAACCTCACGCACTCACATTCACCATCTCATATATTCTCACCCTCACACGCCCACTCTCTCTCTCTAAAACTCTGTCTCTCTCACAAACACTTGCAAAGTCTCTCACACACACTCTAACACACACTCCTGTCATACACACGCACGTTTTCTCACAGGCACAATCGGTATTTCTCTCACGCAGACTCATACTGTCTTTCCCCCCTCTCTCTCTCACACAGACAATCTATCTCTCTCTCCATCCCCCGTCTCTCTGGCACACACTCACACTGAAAGGGTGAACACAAAACTTTCCTCTCACATGTAGACACTCTCTCGCATGCACACCCACTCTCTCACATCCATGCGCTGTCTTTCTCTCTCGGACACACACACACACTCTAATGCTCTCACACTCTTTTGCACATGTGCACACGCTTTCTCTTGGACACACACATTCTCTCGTGCACACTCTTCCACATGCATACATTCTTTCGCTCACACATACCCTCTCTCTCACGTGCGCACTCACTCTCTTTCCCTCGTGCACACACTCTCTCACGTGCGCACTCACTCTCGTTCCCTTGTGCACACACCCTCTCACATGCACATACACACTCGCTTGCAATCGCTCTTTCACATACACACAGACACTTCCTCTCTGTCACTCCACACTCTCTTTCTCTTACACACACACACTCACTCTTTCTTGCACCCACACATACTCTCGTACACATACACTCTCTTTCTCTTACACACACACTCACTCTTTCTTCCACCCACACAAACACTCTCTTTCTTCCACCCACACACACTCTCAAACACACTCTCATGCACCCACTTTGTTGCACCCCCACACACTCTTGCACAATCATCCTCTCTCTCATCACCTCACATGCTCTCTCGCGTTCGCACATGTACACTCAGATGTTCGCACACACTTTCTCTCTGCGTGTCTGTCTGTCCCTCTCTCTGTCCCTGTACCTCTCGTGCTCTCTCTCTCTGCCTCTGTCTCTGTCTGTCTCTCTCGCTGTCTCTCTCTCTCTCTGTCTGTGTGTCTCTGTCTCTCTGTCTCTGTCTCTCTCTCTCTCTCACTGTCCCTCACTCTCTCTGTCTCTCTGTCCCTCTCTCTCCGTGTCCCACTCTCTCCTTGTCTCTCTCTCTGCCCTTCTATCTCTGTGTCCCTATCTTTCTGTGGCCCTCCCTCTCTCTGTGTGTCCCTCTCTCTTGTGTCCGTCTCTCTCTGTGTCCCTCACTTTCTCTGTGTTGGTCACTCTGTCTGTGTCCCTCTCTCTCTGTGTGTCCCTCTCTCTCTATGTGTCCCTCTCTCTCTCTCTGTCCATTATACTGTCTGTGTCCCGCACTCTCTTTGTGTCCCCCACTCTCTCTTTGTCTGTCACTCTCTCTGTGTCCCTCACTCTCTCTTCTTCCCTCATTCCCTCTCTGTCGCTCTCTCTCTTTCTCTATCTATATCTCTTTCTCTCAGTCTGTCTGTGCCTCTCCTTCTATCCCTCTCTCTCTGTCTCACTCTCTCTGTCCCTCACTCTCTCTCTGTCCCTCTCTCTGTGTGTCTCTCACTCTCTCTGCGTCCCTATCTCTCTGTGTCCCTCCCTGTCTCTCTGTCCCTCTCTCTTTGTGTCCCTATCTCTGTGTCCCTCCCTCTATCTCTGTCCCTCTCTCTCTGTTCCTCTCTCTCTATCTGTCCCTCTCTCGCTCTCTGTGTCCCTCACTCTCTATGTGTCCCTCACTCTCTCTCTCGGTGTCCGTCACTCTCTCTGTATCCCCCTCTCTCTGCGTCCCTCTCTCTCTCTGCGTGCCTCTCCCTCTCTGCGTCCCTCTCCCTCTCTGTGTCCCTCACTCTCTCTGTGTCCCTCCCTCTCTCTGTGTGTCCCTCCCTCTCTCTCTCGGTGTCCGTCACTCTCTCTGTGTCCCTCTCTCTCTGTGCCTCTCTCTGTGTGTCCCTCAACCTCTTTGTCTGTCACTCTCTCTGTATGCCTCTCTCTCTCAATCTCTCTCTGTCCCTGACCTTCTCTCTCTCTCTCTGTCCCTCTCTCTCTCTGTCCCCCTCTCTCTCGGTGTCTCTTTCTCTGTTCCTCTCCCTCTCTCCGTGTCCCCCCCCCTCTGTGTCTCTTTCTGTGTCTCTCTCTCTGTCCATCACTCTCTCTGTATCCTTCTCTCTCTGTCTGTGTCCCTCTCTGTGCGTCTCTCTCTCTCTATCCCTCTCTCTGTCCCTGTCCCTCTCTCTCCCTGTCCCTATCTCACTCTGTCTCTCTGTCCCTCGCTCTCTGTCTCTCTCTCTCTTTCCAATCTTTGTGTCCCTCTTTCCCTCTTTCTCTGTGTCCCTCTCACTCGCTGTCCCTTTCTCCCTTTCTGTGTCCCTCTCTGTCTCTTTCAATCTCTCTCTGTCCCTCTCTCTCTCTGTCCCTTTTTGTCCCTCTGTCCCTCTCTCTCTGTCCCTCTCTCTCTGTCCGTCTCTCTGTTTCTGTCCCTCTCACTCTCTGTCCCTCTCTTCCTCGCTGTGTCCCTCTCTCCCTCTGTGTCCTTCTCTCTCTGTCTTCCTCCGTCTCTCTGTCTCTGTCCCTCTCTCTCTGTCCCTCTCTGTTTCTCTCTCTCTCTCTGTCTCTCTCCCTGTATTCGTCTCCCTCTCTGCTTCCCTCTCTCTCTCTGTCCCTCTCCCTCTCTGTGTGACCATCTCCCTCCATGTGCCCCTCTATCTTTGTGACCTTCTCTCTCTGTCCCTCTCTCTCTCTGTCCCTCTCTGACTCTCTCTCTGTCCCCCTCTCTCTCTCTCTGCCTCTCTCTCTCTGTCCCTCTCTCACTCTCTCTGTCACCCTCTCTCTCTCTCTGTCCCTCTCGCTCTATCTGTCCCTCTCTCTGTTGCTGTCACTCTCCACCCCTCTCTGTCCCTCTCTCTCTGTCCCTCCATCTCTCTCTCTCTGTCTCTCTATCCTTCTCTCTCTCTGTCCCTCTATCTCTCTGTCTCTCTCTGTCCCTCTCTGTCTGTCCCTCCCTCGCTCTCTTTCCCTGTGTCCCTCTCTCTCTGTCACTCCCTCGCTCTCTTTCACTGTGTCCCCCCTCTCTCTGTCCCTCTCTCTGTGCCCCAGTTTCTCTCTATCTGTGTCCCTCGCTCTCTCTGTCCTTCATATACGTCTTTCTGTCTGTCTGTCCCTCTCTCTCTCTGTCCCTTTCTCTGTCTCTCTCCCTGTCCCTCCCTCTCTCTCTCTGTCTCCCTCTCTCTCTCTGTGTCACTCTCTCCCTCTCTGTCCCTCTCTCTCTGTCTCTCTCCTTCCCTATCTCTGTGTCCCTCTCTCTCTATGTCCCGCTGTCTCTCTCTGTCTCTCTGCCTCCCCCCCTCACTCTCTCTCTCTCTCAGTCTCTCTGTTCCTTTCTCTCTCTGTCCCTTGGTCTCTATCTCCCTCTCTCTCTCTGTCCCTCTCTCTCTCTCTGTCCCTCTGTCCCTCTCACTCTCTGTGTCTCTCTGTCCCTCTCTCTCTTTCTATGTCCCCTCTCTCTGTCTCTCTCTCTCTGTCCCACACTCTCCCTGCGTCCCTCTCTCTCTGTGTCCCTCACTCTCTGTGTCCCTCTCTCTCTATGTGTCCTTCTCTGTGTTCCTCACACTCTCTGTGTCTCTCACTCTCTCTCTGTCCCGCTCTCTGTCTCTGTCCCTTTCTCTCTCTGTCCCCCTCTCTCTGTGTCGCTCTCTCTCTCTGTGTCCGTCACACTCTCTGTGTGTCTCTCTCTGTCTGTCCCTCTCTCTCTATGTGTCCCTCTCTCTCTCTCTGTCCCTCTCTCTGTGTCCCTCACTCTCTTGAGACCCCAACTCTCTCTGTGTCTGTCACTCTCTCTGTGTCCATCTCTCTCTCTCTGTCAGTCACTCTCCCTGTATCCCTCTCTCTCTCGATCTCTCTCTGTCCCTGTCCCCCTCTCTCTCTCTGTCCCTTTGTCTGTCACTCTCTTCTCCGTGTCCCTCTCTCTCTGAGTCTCTCTCTCTCTCTCTCTATCGGTAACTCTCTCTGTGTCCTTCGCTCTCTCTGTGTGTCCCTCTCTGTGTGTGTCTCTCTCTGTCCCTCTCTCTGTCCCTGTCCCTTTCTCTTTCTGTCGCTCTCTCTCTCTCTGTATCCTTCTCTCTCTGAATTTCGCTCTCTCTCTGTCCCTGTCCCCCCTCTCTTTCTCTTTCTATCCCTATTTCTCTCTGTGTCCCTCTGTCTCTCTATCACACTCTCTGTCCCTCTCTCTCTGCGTCTCTTTGTGTCCCTCGCTCTCTCTGTGTCACCATCTCGCTGAGTCCCTCCGTCTCTCTGTCCGTCTCTCTCTGTCACTCTCTGTGTCCTTCTCTCTCTCTCTGTGTGTCCCTCTACCTCTCTGCGCCCCTCTCCCTCTCTGTGTCCCTCACTCTCTCTGTGTCCCTCTCTCTCTCTCTGTCCCTCGCTCTCTCTGTGTCCCTATTTCGCTGTGTCCCTCCCTGTCTCTGTTCCACTCTCTCTCTCTGTCCCTCTCTGTGTTCTTCTCTCTCTCTTTGTGTCCCTCCCCCTCTCTGCGTCCCTCTCCCTCTCTTTGTCCCTCACTCTCTCTGTGTCCCACTGTCTCCCTCTCAGTCTCTGCCCTTCTCTCTCTCTTTGTGTCCATCTCTCTCTTTCACTCTCTATCCCTCTCTCTCTCTGTCTCTCTGTACCTCTCTCTCTGTCCCTCTCTCTCTCTGTCCCTCTCTCTGTGTCCTTCTCTCTCACCGTGTCCCCTCTCTCCCTGTATCCCTCTCTCTCTGTCCCCCTCTCTCTCTCCCTCTCACTGCGTGCCCCACATGCTCTCTGTGCCCCACTCTCTCCTCTCTCTCTGCCGTTGTCTCTCTCTGTTTCCCTCACTCTCTCTGTGTCCCTCTCTCTTTGTGTCCCTATCTCTCTGTGTCCCTCCCTCTCTCTCTGACCCTCTCTCTCTGTCCCTCTTTCTCTGTCCCTCTCTCACTCTCTGTGTATCTCAATCTCTAAGTTTCCCTCACTCTCTATGTGTCCTTCTCTCTGTGTCCCCCTCTTTCTACATCCCTCTCCCTCTCTGCGTCTCTCTCTCTCTCTGCGTCCCTCAAACTCGTGTGTCCCTCCCTCTCGCTCTGTGTCCCTCCCTCTCTCTCTGTATCTCCATCACTCTCTCTGTGTCCCTCTCTCTCTCTGTCCCTCTCTCTGTGTCCCGCTCTCTCTCTGTCCCCCTCTCTCTCTGTGTCCCTCTCTCTGTCTGTCCCCCTCTGTCTGCGTCCCTCTCTCTCTGCGTTTCTCTCCCTCTCTGCGTCCCTCTCCCTCTCTGTGTCCCTCACTCTCTCTGTGTCCCTCCCTCTCTCTCTGTGTCCCTCCCTCTCTCTCTGTGTCCGTCACTCTCTCTGTGTCCCTCAATCTCTTTGTCCCCCTCTCTCTGTGTCCCTCACTCTCTCTGTGTCCCTCAATCTCTCTGTCTGTCACTCTCTCTGTATCCCTCTCTCTCGATCTCTCTCTGTCCCTGTCTCTCTTTCTCTGTGTCCCTCTCTCTCTATCCCCCTCTCTCTGTGTCTCTTTCTCTGTCCCTCTCTCTCTCCGTGTCCCTCTCTCTATCTGTGTCTCCCCTTCTGTCCATCACTCTCTCTGTGTCCTTCTCTCTCTCTCTGTGTCCCTCTATGTGTGGATCTCTCTCTCTGTCCCTCTCTCTGTCCCTCTCCCTCTCTCTCTTTGTCCCTCGCTCTCTGTCTCTCTCTCTCTTTGTTTCCCTCTCTCCCTCTCTGTCCCTCTCTCTCTGTCTCTCTGTCCCTCGACTTCCCTCTTTTTGTGTCCCTCTCTCTCTCTGTCCCGCTCTCTCTCTCTGTCCCTCTATCACTCTCTCTCTCTCTATGTGTCCCTCTGTCCCCCTCTCTCTCTGTGTCTCTCTGTCCTTCTCTCTCTTTCTATGTCCTTATTTCTCTCAGTGTCCCTCTCTCTCTCCCTCTCTGTCTCCCTCTCTCTGTCCCAGTCCCTCTCTCTCTGTGTCTCTCTGTCCCTCTCTCTCTTTCTATGTCCACCTCTCTCTCTGTGTCTCTCTCTCTCTCGAATTGTCCCTCTGTCTCTCTCTCCCTCTCACTCCCTGTCCCTTTCTTCCTCTCTGTGTCTCTTCTCTCTCTGTTTCCCCCTCTTTCTCTGTCCCTCTCTCTCTGCCTCTCTGATCCTCTCTCTCTGTCCCTCTCTGTCTCTGTCTCTCTCTCTCTGTACCTCTTTCTCTCTCTCTCTCTCTCTCGTCCCTATCTATCTATCCCTCTGTCTCTGTGTCTCTCTCGCTCCCTCTCTGTCCCTCTCTCTCTGTGTTGCAGTAAATATCTGAAGGACAGTGAATCCCTAAGCAGAGACGCAGAGTTAAACTCAGTTTAAACTCTCTCCATCTCACACACACCCACACATAGAAAATGAATATAATGTGGAGAAATGTCCATGTGCAGCACAGATTTCCAAACCAACTCAGTGACAGACAAAATCCCCGTTCTCTGCCCAGTTCCAAATAGGTTTTGTTCCTGACCCAGGGCAGGGTTCTGACTGGGTATTATTACATTGCAACATGAAGGTACCGAGTGTAACAGTTGGCTACATCCCATCATGTCATCTACTTTGCTGTCAGTGTTTTGTGAATTAACTTGAAAACATTGGCAGGTACAAGAGAATATTCTGGAATGCGATTTGCAGTAAGAATAGAAAAAGCACAATGTTTGTGTTTAAATTTGTGAGAAATTCTGAATCTTTTTGTCGAGGGGGTTTGGCTGATCTTGCACAGAAACATCAGGAAGTTAACATGATGGTACATGACATTACTGACTCCCCACGGTCCTAGTTTGAGGACTATCCTCCTCTGTTTTCTCCTTTCACTAAAGATATTAATATTTTTTATACTGCACTGCCATTCTGGTTACAGTGCTGCCTGTCTCTCACTGTCTCATTTATCTTCAATCCTGTTGAAAGATTCTTCAACCAACAGACACACAAAGTTCCAGAAAGAGCTTTGATTAATTGCAGGTGCATTTTTTTTTATTTGTAGACACAATTTGAACCCACAGAAGGTCAGTGTGGGACTTGAGAAACCCTTCAATTTGTGATGATCCAACGCTGCAAATCTACAATTCAGTGGCTGAGCTCTTTCAGGTTTTGTATATTATGTTTCTCTCATATATTAGGAGCTTCGAAAGTAAGGCAGACCTTCCTGGAAAGTCACATTGGCTCTCCACATTCACTGTAAACAGGTTCTGGGATTTGCATTTTAATCACCTTCAAAGAGCTGTCTCCATTTCCTATCTCTGCTGGCATCAATGAATGGAAATGGCTTTTGACACATTGCCCCCTCTCCCTTGCTGAAAGTATTCCTGACACACCCGTTCAAGTTCCACCCTCTGAGTGAACAAGTCGCCCGTTCGGTCTCTTTCATATCTTTCCCCTCTCGCACTAAACCTCTGCCCTCTAGTACTGGACTCCACCACCCCAAGGAAAATACTTTGCCTATTTATCTTATCCATGCCCGCCATGCTTTTATAAAGCACGATAAAGATACCCCTCAGCCTCTGATGCTCCAGGGAAAACAGACCCAGCCTATTCAGCCTCTCCCTGTGGCTTAAATCCTCGAACCATGGTAACCTCCTTGTAAATGTTTTCTAAACCCTTTCAAGTTTCACAACATCCTTCCAATAGGAAGGAGACCAGAATTGCATGCCGTATTCCAACAGTGGCCTAACCCATGTCCAGTCCAGCCGCAACATGAACTTTCAATGCCTATGCTCAAAACTGTGACCAATAAAGGAAATAATACCAAACGCTGTTTTCATTATCTTATCCACCTGCCACTCTAAATTCACGGAGCTACGAACCTGCACTTCAAAGTCTCTTTGTTCAGCAACTCTCCCTCGGACTTGAACATTAAGTGTATAAATCCTGCTCAAATTTGCTTTCCCAAAATGCAGCACCTCGTGTTTATCGAAGTGGAATATCGAAGGTTTTGGGGTGTTTTTGAAACATGCCAGTCACACATACATGGAAGTGAGTTACACGTTGGAATCTAATCGAGAGGGTTCCTGGTGATTCATATAATCCCGACAGTGGGGAAACAAGCCCTTCAGCCCAACAAGACCACACTGACCCACAGAAGAATAACCCATCCAGACCCATTTCCGCATATTTACCCCTGACTAATGCATCTCACCTACACATCCCTGAACACTTGGGGCAATTTTAACAGGGTTTGGATTGGATGGTTAATATACAGAATAACAGATACCCAGGAGTGTGATACAGACTGGAATCTAATCAAACGATTGAGGTGGCTAATGTACAGAGTCCCTTAAAATTGGAAGTCAGTTACAGATTGGAATTTTATCAAGGGGTTTTGGGATGGGATTATGTGTAGAATGACAGATACCCAGAGTGACTTACAGGCTGGAATCTAATCGAGGGTTTCAGAGTGATTTATATACAGAATAACAGGTAGCCCAGAGTGAGTTCAGAGTCATAGACCCATTTAGATGTAAGCATGGAAACAGACCCTTCGGTCCAATCTGTCCATGCCGACCAGATATCCCAACCCAATCTAGTCCCACCTGCCAGCACTCAGCCCATATCCCTTCAAACCCTTCCTATTCATATACCCATCCAAATGCCTCTTAAATGTTGCAATTGTACCAGCCTCCACCACTTCCTCTGGCAACTCACTCCATACACGTACCACCTTCTGTGTGAAAATGTTGTACCTTAGGTCTCTCTTTCATATCTTTCCCCCCTCAAACAAAACCGATGCCCTCTAGTTCTGGATTCCCTGATCCCAGGGGAAAGACTTTGTCTATTTATCCTATCCTATCCATGCCCCTCATAATATAGTAAACCTCTATAAGGCCACCCCTCAGCCTCTGACACTCCAGGGAAAACATCCCCAGCCTGTTCAGCCGCTCCCTGTCGCTCAAATCCTCCAACCCTGGCAACATCCTTGTAAATCTTTTCTGAACCCTTTCAAGTTTTACAACATCTTTCCGATAGGAAGGAGACCAGAACTGCACGCAATATTCCAAGAGTAACATAACCAATGTCCTGTACAGCCACAACATGACCTCCCAACTCCTGTACCCGGTACACTGACCAATAAAGGAAAGCATACCAAATGCCTTCTTCACGATCCTATGTACCTGCGATTCCACTTTCAAGGAGCTATGAATCTGCACTCCAAGGTGTCGTTGTTCAGCAACACACCCTAGGACCTTTCCATTAAATGTAGAAGTCCTGCTAAGATTTGCTTTCCCAAAATGCAGCACCTCGCATTTATCCAAAGTTAACTCCATCTGCCACTTCTCAGCCCATTGGCCCATCTGGTCAAGATCCTGTTGTAATCTGAGGAAACCCTTTTCGCTGTCCACTACACCTCCAATTCTGCTGTCATCTGCAAACTTACGAACTGTACCTCTTATGGTCGCATTCAATCATTTATGTGAATGACAAAAACTAGAGGGCCCAGCACCGATCCTTGTGGCACTCCACCGGTCACAGGCCTCCAGTCTGAAAAACAACCCTCCACCACCACCCTCTGTCTTCTACCTTTGAGCCAGTTATTTATCCAAATGGCTACTTCTCCCTGTATTCCATGAGATATAACCTTGCTCATCAGTCTCCCATGCAGAACCTTGTTGAACGCCTTACTGAAGTCCATATGGATCACATCCACTGCTCTTCCCTCATCAATCTTCTTTGTTACTTCTTCCAAAAACTAAATCCAGTTTGTGAGATCTGATTTCCCACGCACAAAGCCATGTTGACTATCCTTAAACAGTCATTGCCTTTCAAAATTCATGTATATCCTCTCCCTCAGGATTCCCTCCAACAACTTGCCCACAGCCAAGATCAGGCTCACTGGTCTATTGCCCCCTGGCTTGTCTTTACTGCCCTTCCTAAACAGTGGAACCAGGTTTGTCAACCTCCAGTCTTCCAGCCCCTCACCTGTGACTATCGATGATACAAATATCTCAGCAAGAGGCCCAGCAATCACTTCTGTAGCTTCCCACCGAGTTCTCGGGTACACCTGATCAGGTCCTGGGGATTTATCCACCTTTAACCGTTTCAAGACTTCCAGCACTCCCTCCTCTGTATATCTGGACGTTTTGCAAGATGTCACCATCTATTTACCTACAGTCTATATTTTCCATATCCTTTTCCACAGTAAATACTGATGCAAAATATTCATTTAATATCTCCGCCATTTTCTGTGGTTCTACAAAAAGGGCGCCTTGCTGATCTTAAAGGGACCCTATTCTCTCCCTAGTCACCCTTTGTCCTTAGTATATTTGTAAAAACACTTTGGATTCTCCTTAATTCTATTTGCCAAAGCTGTCTCATATCTGCGTTTTGCCCTCCTGATTTCCCTCTTAAGTATACTCCAACTCCCTTTAAAATCTTCCAAGAATTCACTCGATCTATACCTGGCATATGCTTCCATCTTATTCTGGAACAAACCCTCAATTTCTTTAGTCAGCCAGCATTCCCTATAACGACCAGCCTTTCCTTTCAACCCTGACAGGAAGTTACAGCCTGGAATCTAATCGCGTGGTCCAGGGTGGTTTATATACAGAATAACAGATAGCCCGGAGTGAGTTATAGCTTGGCATCTAATCGCGAGGTTCAGGGTGTTTTATACACAGAATAACAGATACCCTGGAGTGAGATGCAGACTGGAATCTAATCGAGGGGTTCAGTGTGGTTTATGTACAGAATAACAGATGACCCGGAGTGAGCTACAGCCTGGAATCTAATCGCGTGGTTCAGGGTGGTTTATATACTGACTTACAGATACCCCGCATTGGGTTACAGCCTGGAATGTAATCAAGAGGTTCAGGGTTTTCTATATACAGAATAACAGATACTACAGTGTGAGTTACAGCGTAGAATCGAATCGAGGTGTTCAGGGTGGGTTACCTGCAGAATAACAGATAGCCCAGAGTGAGTTATAGCATGGAATCTAATCGAGGGGTTCAGGGAGTTTAGTATAGTGAATATCAGATAGCCCGGGGTGTGTTACTGCCTGGTGGTTTACATACAGATTAACAGTTACCCCAAAGTGAGTCACAGCCTGGAATCTAATCGATTCCAGGCTGTTTAGTATACAGATATATACTATCTGTTTAGTTCATATACAGAATAACGGATACCCCAGAGTGAGTTAAAGCCTGGAATCTAACCGAGGGGTTCAGGGTGGTTCAGATATTGAATAACAGATAGCCCAGAGTGAGTTACAGACTTCAATGTAATCGAGAGGTTCAGGGTGGTTCAGATATAGAATAACAGATCGCCCGGAATGAGTTACAACCTGGATTCTAATCGAAGGGTTCAGGGTGGTTTATATACAGAATAACAGATACCCTGCAGCACGTTACTGCCTGGAATCTAATCGCAGGGTTTAAGGTGGTTTATATACAGAATAACAGATGCCCTGGAGAGAGTTACAGACTGGAATCTAATCGAGGTTTTCAGCGTGGTTCAGATATAGAATGACAGATAGCCCGGAGTGAGTTAGAGACTCAATGTATTCGAGGGTTTCAGGGTGGTTTATATAAAGAATAACAGATAACACGGGGAGTGTTCCAGACTGTAATCTAATCGAGGGGTTCAGTGTGGTTTATGTACAGAATAGCAGATTGACCAGAGTGAGTTACAGACTAGAATCTAACCGAAGGATTCAGGATGTTTTATATTCAGACTAATAAATACCCCGGAGTGAGTTACAGACTAAAATCTCGTCAAAGGGGTCACAGTTTGAACCCACAGAAGATCAGCGTGGGATTTGGGAAACCCTTCAATTTGGGATGACGTCTAGCCAGGCAGGCTTCTGATCCAACACTGCAAACCTACAATTCAGTGGCTGAGCTCTTTCTGGTTTTGCATATTATGTTACTCTCATATGCTAGGAGCTTGGCAAGTAAGGCAGACCTGACTGGAAAGTCACATTGTCTCTCCGCATTCACTGTAAACAGGTTCTGGGATTTGCATTTTAATCACCTTCAAAGAGCTGTCTCCATTTCCTATCTCTGCTAGCATCAATGAATGGAAATTGTTTTTGACACATTGCCCCCTCTCCCTTGCTGAAAGTATTCCTGACACAAATCAGTCAGGCAGATATCTTAGATTTGTCCACAGCCACCATTTTATATCAGCAAAACGATGACATTGAGGTTATAAATAATGAAAAGCAAGAGAAACTGGCAATATCAATATAGTTTGAAAATATATAAAACATTGAACACGCACACAGAATCACACACAAACAGATATACGCAGACACACAGAATCACACACACACAGAGATACAGACAACTTCCAGGAGCTGTCTCCATTTCCTATCTTGCAAGGGAATTCATGTTATGAAGATGCATTCATCTTGGACAGTAAACAGCTTTTGAGACTTTCCCCATTGTGACAGAAATTCAGCCCCAATCTGAAACTTGGAGATATGTAACAGAACAGAAATGTACCAGCAGCTTTCTGTGTTCTTGCTCCTAATGTAACATTTGACCATTTAGTTTATCTTGTCTTCAGTCTAACATCCAACAAGGATCACTTCACAGATACAATAACAGATCCCTAGGAGTGAGTTCCAGACTGGAATCTAATTGAGTTGTTTATGGTTTATATACAGAATAACAGAAACCCAGGAGTGAGGGACAGACTGGAATCTAATCAAGGAGTTTAGGGCTTACATACAGCATATCAGATACCCAGGAGTGAGGGACAGACTGGTGTCTAATTGAATGGTTTATGGTTTATATACAGCATATAAGATACCCAGGAGTGAGTTACAGACTGGAATCTTATCGAGGAGTTTGGGGTGGTTCACAAACAGAATAATAGATATTCACATACAGAATAACAGATATCCGGGATTGAGTCACAATATCGTGGAGTCATACATTCATAGAGATGTACAGCATGGAAACAGACCCTTTGTTCCAACCCGCCCATGCTGACCAGATATCCTAACCTACTCTAGTCTCTTTTGCCATTGAGCTGCATTTAAAATGTTGCAATTGGACAAGCCTCCCCGCCTTCCTCTGACAGCTCATTCCATTCATGAACATCCCTTTGAGTGAACAAGTTGCTCCTTAAATCTCTATCATATCTTTCCCCTCTCACATTAAACCTATGCCCTCTAGTTCTGGACCATGTGTGCGAGAGTATGTGTGGGTGCAAGAAACAGTGAGTGTGTGTAAGAAAAATAGAGTGCATGTGCGTGAGAGTATGTGTGGGTGCAAGAAAGACTGAGTGTACGTGTAAGAGAAAGAGAGTACATGTGTGTAAGAGTGTGCATGGGTGCAAGAAACAGTGCGTGTATGTGTAAGAGAAAGAGAGTGCATGTGTGCGAGTGGGTGCGTGGGTGCAAGAAAGCGTGAGTGTGTGTGTAAGAGAAAGAGAGTGCATGTGTGTGGGGGGCAAGAAAGAATGTTTGCGTGTGTGTGTGTAAGAGATGGAGAGTGCAAGTGTGTGAGAGTGTGCGTGGGTGCAATAAAGTGTGTGTGTAAGAGAAAGAGAGTGCATGTGTGTGAGGGTGTGCATTGGTGCAAGGAATAGTGAGTGTGTGTGTAAGAGAAAGAGAGTGCATGTGTATGAGAGTGTGCGTGGGTGCAAGAAAGCGGAAGTGTGTGTGTAAGAGAAAGAGAGTGCATGTGTGTGGGGATGCAAGAAAGAGTGAGTGTGTGTGTAAGAGAAAGATAGTGCACGTGTCCGAGAGTGTGCATGGGTGCATGAAAAAATGTGTGTGTGTGTGTGTGTGAGAGAGAGAAAGATATTTCACGTATACAAGAGTGTGTGTGTTTGCAAGAAAGAGTGTGTGTGTAAGAGAAAGAGAGTGCATGTGTGTGAGCGTGTGCGTGGGTGCAAGGAAGAGTGAGTGTGTGTGTAAGAGAAAGAGAGTGCATGTGTGAGGGTGTCCATGGGTGCAAGGAGGAATGAGTGCGTGGGTAACAGGAAGAGAGTGCATGTGTGCGAGAGTGTGCATGGGTGCAAGAAAGAGTGTCTGTGTGTGTGTAAGCGAAAGAGAGTGCATGCGTGTGAGAGTGCGTGCGTGGGTACAGGAAAGAGTGAGTATGTATGTAAGAGAAAGAGAGTGCATGTGTGAAAGAGCGTGCGTCCGGTGCAAGAAAGAGTGATATGTGTGTGCAAGTGAAGAGAGTGCATGTGTGTGAGACTGTGCATGGGTGCAAGAAAGAGGGATGTGTCTGTGTAAGAGACAGATAGTGCACATGTCCGAATGTGTGTGTGCGTGCAAGAAAGAGTGTGTGTGTGTGTGTGTGTGTAAGGGAAAGAGAGTGCATGTGTGTGAGAGATGCGTGGGTGCAAGAAAGATGGCGTATGCTGTAAGAGAAAGAGAGTTTATGTGTGCGAGAGGGTGCGTGGGTGCAAAAAAGAACGTGTTTGTGTAAGAGAAAGATAGTGCAAGTATTCAAGAGTGTGTGTTGGTGCAAGAAAGCGTGTATGTGTGTGCGTGGAAGAGAAAGAGAGTGCATGTGCGTGAGAGTGTGCGTGGGTGCAAGAAAGAGTGTGTGTGTAAGAGAAAGAGAGTGCATTGTGTGTGAGGGTGTGCGTGGGTGCAAGTAAGAGAGAGAGTGTGTGTCAGAGAAAGAGAGTGCATGTGTGTGAGTGTGTGTGAGTGCAAGAAAGAGTGTGTGTGCTTGTGGTGTAAGAGAAAGAGAGTCCAAGTGTGTGAGAGTGTGCGTGGGTGCAAGAAATAGTGTGTGTGTAAGATAAAGATAGTGCATGTGTGTGAGTGTGTGCGTGGGAGCAAGAAAGAGTGTGTGTTTTGTAAGAGAAAGAGAGTGCATTTGTGGGAGAGTGTGCATGGATGCAAGAAAGAATGTGCGTGTGTGTAAGCGAAAGATAGTGCACGTATACGAGAGTGTGTGTAGGTGCAAGAAAGAGCGTGTGTGTATGCGTGTAAGAGAAAAAGAGTCCATGTGTGTGAGAGTGTACGTGGGTGCAAGAAAGAGTGTGTGTGGTATTAGAGAAAGAGAGTGCTTATGTGCGAGAGTGTGTATGGGTGCAAGAAAGAGTGTGTGTGTGTGTAAGAGAAAGAGAGTGCAGGTATGTGAGGGTGTGCGTGGGTGCAAGAAAGAGGGATGTGTCTGTGTAAGAGACAGATAGTGCACATGTCCGAGAGTGTGTGTGGGTGCAAGAAAGAGTGTGTGTGTGTGTGAGAGTGTTTGTGTGTGTAAGAGAAAGGGAGCGCAAGTGTGTGAGAGTGTGCGTGTGAGCAAGAAAGCGGGAGTGTGTGTAAGAGAAAGAGAGTACATGTGTGCGAGTGGGTGCGAGGGTGCAAGAAAGAGTGTGTGTGTGTAAGAGAAACAGATTACATGTGTGCGAGAGATGCGTAGGTGCAAGAAAGAACATGTGTGTGTGTAAGAGAAAGATAGTGCACGTATCCGTGAGTGTGTGGGTGCAAGAAAGCGTGTATATGTGTGTATAAGAGAAAGAGAGTGCATGTGCGTGAGAGTAAGAAAGTGTGTGTGTAAGAGAAAGAGAGTGCATGTGTGTGAGGGTGTGCGTGGGTGCAAGGAAGTGTGAGCGTCTGTAAGAGAAAGAGAGTGCATGTGTATGAGAGTGTGCGTGCGTGCATGAAAAAATGTGTGTGTATGTGTGTGTGAGATAGAAAGATAGTTCACATATACAAGAGTGTGTGTGTTTGCAAGAAAAAGTGTGTGTGTAGGAGAAAGAGAGTGCATGTGTGTGAGAGTGTGCGTGGGTGCAAGAAAGAGTGTATGTGTAAGAGAAAGCGAGTGCATGTGTGCGAGTGTGGGCGTGGGTGCAAGGAAGAGTGAGTGTGTGTGTAAGAGAAAGAGAGTGCATGTGTGAGGGTGTCCATGGGTGCAAGGAGGAATAGGTGCGTGGGTAACAGGAAGAGAGTGCATGAGTGCGAGAGTGCGCATGGGTGTAAGAAAGAGTGTCTGTGTGTGTGTAAGAGAAATAGAGTCCATGTGTGTGAGAGTGTGCGTGGGTGCAAGAAATATTGTGTGTGTGTAAGAGAAAGCGAGTGCATGTGTGTGAGGGTGGGCAAAGGGTGCAAGGAAGAGTGAGTGTGTGTGTAAGAGAAAGAGAGTGCATGTGTGAGGGTGCGCATGGATGCAAGGAGGAATGAGTGTGTGGGTAACAGGAAGAGAGTGCATGTCTACGAGTGTGTGCATGGGTACAAGAAAGAGTGTCTGTGTGTGTGTAAGAGAAAGAGAGTGCATGTGTGTGACAGTGCGTGCGTGGGTGCAAGAAAGAGTGCATATGTATGGAAGAGAAAGAGAGTGCATGTGTGAGAGAGTGTGCGTGGGTGCAAGAAAGAGTGATGTGTGTGTGTGCAAGTGAAGAGAGTGCATGTGTGTGATACTGTGCATGGGTGCAAGAAAGAGGGATGTGTCTGTGTAAGAGACAGATAGTGCACATGTCCGAGATTGTGTGTGGGTGCAAGAAAGAGTGTGTGTGTGTGTAAGAGAAAGCGAGTGCAAGTGTGTGAGATTATGCATGGGTGCAAGAAAGCGTGAGTGTGTGTAAGAGAAAGAGAGTGCATTTGTGCGAGAGATGCGTGTGTGCAAAAAAGAGTGCATGTGGTGTAAGAAAAAGAGAGTGTATGTGTGCGAGAGGTTGCGTGGGTGCAAGAAAAAACGTGTGTGTGTGAAAGAGAAAGGTAGTGCATGTATCCAAGAGTGTGTGGATGCAAGAAAGTGTGTATGTTTGTGCGTGTAAGAGAAAGAGAGTGCATGTGTGCGAGGGTGTGCATGGGTGCAAGAAAGAGTGTGTGTAAGAGAAAGAGAGTACATGTGTGTGAGAGTGTGCGTAGATGCAAGAAAGAGTGTGTGTAGGGTAAGAGAAAGAGAGTGCATATATGCGAGAGTGTGCATGAGTGCAAGAAACAATGTGTGTGTAAGAGAAAGAAAGGGCATGTGTGTGAGGGTGTGTGTGAGTGCAAGGAAGAGTGAGTGTGTGTGTAAGAGAAAGAGAGCACATGTGTGTGAGTGTGTGTGTTTGGGTGCAAGATAGAGTGCATGCGTGCGTAAGAGAAAGGAACTGCATTTGTGTGAGGGTGTGCGTGGGTGCAAGAAAGCTTGAGTGTGTGTAAGAGAAAGAGAGTGCATGTGTACGAGAGTTGCGTGGGTGCAAGAAAGAGTGTCTGTGGTGTAAGGGAAAGGGAGTGTATGTGTGCGAGAGGGTGCGTGGGTGCAAGAACGAACGTAAGTGTGCGTGTAAGAGAAAGAGAGTGCGTATGCATGAGAGTGTATGTGGGTGCAAGAAAGAGTGTGTGTATAAGAGAAAGAGAGTGCATGTGTGTGAGGGTGTGCGTGGGTGCAAGTAAGAGTGAGTGCGTGTGTAAGAGAAAGAGAGTGCATGCGTGAGTGTGTGTGTGGGTGCAAGAAAGAGTGTGTGTGCGTGTGAGTGCAAGAGAAAGAAAGTTCATGTGTGTGAGTGTGTGTGGGTGCAAGAAAGAGTGTGTGTGCGTGTGAGTGCAAGAGAAAGAAAGTTCATGTGTGTGAGAGTGTGCATGGGTGCAAGAAAGAGTGTGTGTGGTGTTAGAGAAAGAGAGTGCATATGTGCAAGAGTGTGCATGGGTGCAAGAAAGAATGGGTGTGTAAGAGAAAGAAAGTGCATGTGTCTGAGGGTGTGCGTGGGTGCCAGGAAAAGGGAGTGTGTGTGTAAGAGAAAGAGAGTGCATGTGTGTGAGTGTGTGTGTTTGGGTGCAAGAAAGAGAGTGTGTGTATGTGTAAGAGAAAGAGAGTGCATATGTGTGAGAGTGTGCGTAGATGCAAGAAAGAGTGTGTGTGGTGTTCGAGGTAGAGAGTGCATATGTGCGAGAGTGTGCATGGGTGCAAGAAAGAATGTGTGTGTAAGAGAAAATAAGTGCATGTGTGTCAGGGTGTGCGTGGGTGCAAGGAAGAGTGAGTGTGTCTAAGAGAAAGAGAGTGCATGTGTGCAAGAGTGTGTGTGGGTGCAAGAAAGAGTGTGTGCGTGTGAGTGTGTATCAGAAATAGAGTGCATGTGTGTGAGCGTGTGCGTGGATGCAAGAAAGAGTGTGTGTGTGCATGGGGCCTAGAACGAGTGTGTGTGGTGTCAGAGAAAGAGAGTGCATATGTGCGAGTGTGTGTGTGGGTGCAAGAAAGAGTGTGTGCGTGTGAGTGTGTATCAGAAAGAGAGTGCGTGTGTGCGAGAGTTGCGTGGGTGCAAGAAAGAGTGATGTGTGTGTAAGAGACAGATAGTGCACATGTCCGAGAGTGTGTGTGGGTGCAAGAAAGAGTGTGCGTGTGTGTGTGTGTGTGTGTGTGTAAGAGAAAGAGAGCGCAAATGTGTGAGTGTGTGCGTGGGTGCGAGAAAGCGTGTGTGTGAAAGAGAAAGAGAGTGCATGTGTGCGAGAGATGCGTGGGTGCAAGAATGAGTGCGTGTGGTATAAGAGAAAGAGAGTGCCTGTATGCTAGAGTGTGCGTGGGTGCAAGAAAGAACATGCGTGTGTGTAAGTGAAAGATAGTGCACGTATCCGAGAGTGTGTGTGGGTGCAAGAAAGAATGTATGTGTGTGTAAGAGAAAGAGAGTGCATGTGCGTGAGAGTGAGCCAGGGTGCAAGAAAGAGTGTGTGTGTAAGAGAAAGAGAGTGCATGTGTGTGTGTGTGGGTGCAAGTAAGAGAGTCTGCATGTGTGCGTGTAAGAGAAAGAGAGTGCATGTAATGTGAGAGTGTGCGTGGATGCAAGAAAGAGTGTGTGTGCAAGAGAAAGAGAGTGCATGTATGTGAGGGTGTGCGTGGTGCAAGGAAGAGTGAGTGTGTGTAAGAGAAAGAGTGTGCACGTGTGCGAGTGTATGCGTGGGTGCAAGAAAGAATGTATGTGTAAGAGAAAGATAGTGCACGTATCCGAGAGTGTGTGTGGGTGCGAGAAAGAGTGTGTATGAGTGTGCGTAAGAGAAAGACAGTGCATGTGTGTGAGAGTGTGTGCATTGGTGCATGAAAGAGTGCGTGTGCATCTAAGAGAAAGAGAGTGCATGTGTGTGAGTGTGTGCGTGGGTGCAAGAAAGTGTATGTGCAAGAGAAAAAGAGTGCATGTGTCTGACTGTGGGCGTGGGTGCAAGGAAGAGTGAGTGTGTGTCTAAGAGAAAGAGAGTGCATGTGTGTGAGACTGTGTGTGTGCATGCAAGAAAGTGTGAGAATGTATGTAAGAGAAAGAGAGTGCATGTGTATGAGAGTGTGCGTGGGTGCAAGAAAGTGGGAGTGTGTGTGTAAGACTAACAGAGTGCATGTGTGTGAGAGTGTGTACGTTTGCAAGAAAGTGTGTGTGTGTAAGAGAAAGAGAGTGCATGTGTGTGAGTGTGTGTGTGTTTGCAAGAAAGTGTGTGTATATGTAAGAGAAAGTGAGTGCATCTGTGTGAGAGTGTGCATGGGTGCAAATAAAAAAGTGTGTCTGTAAGAGAAAGAGAGTGCATGTGTGAGGGTGTGCATGGGTGCAAGGAGAAGTGAGTGCGTAGGTAACAAGAAGAGAGTGCATGTGTGTGAGTGTGTGTATGGGTGCAAGAAAGTGTGTGTGTGTGTGTGTGTGTGTGTGTGTGTAAGAGAAAGAGAGTCCATGTGTGTGAGTCTGTGCGTGGGTGCAAGAAATAATGTGTGTGTGTGTGTGTGTGTGTGTGTGTGTGTAAGGGAAAGAGAGTGCATGTCTGTGAGAGTGTGTGCATGGGTGCTAGAAAGAGTGATATGTGTGTTAGTGAAGAGAGTTCATTTGTGTGAGAGGGTGCATCGGTGCACGAAAGAGGGATGTGTCTGTGAAAGAGAAAGACAGTGCATGTGTGTGAGGGTGTGCGTGGGTGCAAGTAAGAGTGAGTGTGTGTGTGTAAGAGAAAGAGAGTGCATGTGTGTGAGACTGTGTGCGCGGGTGCAAGAAAGAGTAAGTGTATGTAAGAGAAAGAGATTGCATGCATGCGACAGTATAAGATAGCGTGTGTGTGAGAGAAAGAGAGTGCATGTGTGTGAGTGGGTGCGCGGGTGCAAGAAAGAGTGTATGTGTGCGAGAGATGCGTGGGTGCAAGAAGGTGTAAGTGTGTTTAAGACAACGAGAGTGCATGTGTGCGAGAGATGCGTGGGAGCAAGAAAGAGTGCGTGTGGTGTAAGATAAAGAGAGTGCATGTGTGAGGGAGTGTGCATGGGTGCAAGAAAGAGTGATGTGTGTGTAAGTGAAGAGAGTGCATGTGTGTGAGAGGGTAAATGGGTGCAAGAAAGAGGGATGTGTCCAAGAGTGTGTGTGTGTGCAAGAAAATGTGTGTGTGTAAGAGTCCATGTGTGTGTGAGTGTGCGTGGGTGCACGAAATACAGTGTGCGTGTGCGTGGGTGCAAGGAATAGAGAGATTGTGTGGAAGAGAAAGAGAGTGCATGTGTATGAGACTGTGCGTGGGTGCAAGAAAGAGTGAGTGTTTGTGTAAGAGAAAGAGAGTGCATGTGTATGAGAGTGTTTGTGGGTGCAAGAAAGAGTGAGTGTTTGTGTAAGAGAAGAGAGTGCATGTGTATGAGAGTGTGTGTGGGTGCAAGAAAGAGTGTGTGTATAAGAGAAAGAGAGTGCATGTGTGTGAGTGTGGGCGTGGGTGCAAGAAAGAGTGAGTGTGTGTGTAAGAGAAAGAGTGCATGTGTATGAGAGTGTGTGTGGGTGCAAGAAAGAGTGAGTGTTTGTGTAAGAGAAGAGAGTGCATGTGTATGAGAGTGTGTATGGGTGCAAGAAAGAGTGTGTGTATAAGAGAAAGAGAATGTATGTGTGTGAGGGTGTGCGTGGGTGCAAGGAAGAGTGAAGTTGTGTGTAAGAGAAAGAGAGTGCATGGGTATGAGAGTGTGTGTGGGTGCACGAAAGAGTGTGTGCGCGTGTAAGAGAAAGCGAGTGTATGTGTGTGAGCGTGTGCGTGGGTGCAAGAAAGAGTGAGTGTGTGTGTAAGATAAAGAGAGAGCATGTGTGCAAGGGTATCTGCGAGGGTGAAAGAAAGAGGGATGTGTGTGTAAGAGAAGAGAGTGCTTGTGTGAGAGAGTGAGCAAGGGTGCAAGAAAGAGTGATGTGTGTGTAAGAGAAAGAGAGTGCATGTGTGAGGATGGGCATGGGTGCAAGGAGTAGTGAGTGCGTGTGTAACAGGAAGGCAGTGCATAGGTGCAAGAATGTGTGTGTGTGTGCGTGTGTGTAAAAGAAAGAGAGTCCATGCATGTGAGACTGTGCATGGGTGCAAGAAACAGTGTGTGTTTGTAACAGAAATAGAGTGCATGTGTGTGTGAGTGTGTGCGTGGGTGCAAGAAAGAGTGAGTGTGTATGTAAGAGAAAGAGAGTTCATGTGTGTGAGAGTGTGCATGGGTAAAAGAAATATTGTGCGTGTGTGTAAAACAGAAAGAGAGTGCATGTGTGTGAGAGTGAGCGTGGGTGCAAGAAAGAATGTGTGTGTAAGGGTAAGAGAGTGCATGTGTGTCAGGGTGTGCGTGGGTGCAAGACAGAGTGAGTGAGTGTGTAAGAGAAAGAGAGTGCGTGTGTGAGTGTGTGTGGGTGCAAGAAAGAGTGTGTGCGTGGAAGAGAAAGAGAGTGCATTTGTGTGAGAGTGTGTGCGGATGCAAGAAAGTGTGAGTGTGTAAGAGAAAGAGAGTGCAAATGTGCGAGAGTGTGCGTGGGTGCAAGAAAGAATGTGTGTGTGTGTAAGAGAAAGGTAGTGCACGTATCCGAGAGTGTGCATGGGTGCACGAAAGAGTGTGTGTGCGGGTAAGAGAGAATTCACGTGTGTGAGAGTGTGCGTGGCTGCAAGAAAGTGTGTGTGTGCGGATAAGAGAAAGAGAGTACACGTGTGTGAGTGTGTGCGTGGGTGCAACAAAGTGTGTGTGTGTAAGAGAAAGAGAGTGCATGGGTTTCAGGGTTTGCGAGAGTGCAAGGAGGAGTGAGTGTGTGTGTAAGAGAAAGAGAATGCCTGTGTGTGAGAGTGTGTGCGTTGGTGCATGAAAGAGTGAATGCGTATGCAAGAGAAAGAGAGTGCATGTGTGTGAGTGTGTGTGGGTGCAAGAAAGTGTGCGTGTGTGCGTAGAAGAGAAAGCGATTGCATGAGTGTGAGAGTGTTCGTGGGTGCAAGAAAGAGTGTGTGGGGAAGAGAATGAGAGTGCATGTGTGTGACACTGTGGGCGTGGGTGCAAGAAAGAGTGAGAGTGTATGTAAGAGAAAGAGAGTGCATGTGTATGGGAGTGTGCGTGGGTGCAAGAAAGCGGGTGTGTGTGTAAGAGAAAGAGAGTGCATGTGTGTGAGTGTACATGGGTGCAAGAAAGAGTGATGTGTGTGTAAGAGAAAGAGAGTGCACGTGCCCGAGAGTGTGCGTGGGTGCAAGAAAGAGTGAGTGTGTGTGTAAGAGAAAGGGAGTGCCTGTGTTTGAGGGTGTGCGTGGGTGCAAGGAAGAGAGTATGTTTGTGTAAGATAAAGAGAGAGCATGTGTGCAAGGGTATCTGGGATGGTGAAAGAAAGAGTGATGTGTGTGTAAGAGAAAGAGAGTGCATGTGTGAGGATGTGCATGGGTGCAAGGAGGAGTGAGTGCGTGGGTAACAGGAAGGCAGTGCATGTGTGAGAGAGTGTGCATGGGTGCAAGAAAGTGTGTGTGTGTGTGTGTTACTGTAAAAGAAAGAGAGTCCATGTTTGTGAGAGTGTGCGTGGGTGCAAGAAACAGTGTGTGTGTAACAGAAAGAGAGTGCACGTGTGTGAGAGTGTGCGTGGGTGCAAGAAAGTGTCTGTGTTTAAGAAAAAGAGAGTACATGTGTGTGAGGATGTGCATAGGTGCAAGGAAGAGTGAGTGTGTGTAAGAGAAAGAGAGTGCATGTGTGTGCAAGTGTGTGCGTGGTTGCAAGAAAGAGTGAGTGTGTATGTAAGAGAAAGATAGTTCATGTGTGTGAGGTGTGCATGGGTCCAAGGAGGAGTGAGTGTGTGGGTAACAGGAAGAGAGTGCATGTGTGCGAGAGTGTGCATAGGTGCAAGAAAGAGAGTGTGTGTGCAAAAGAAAGAGAGTCCATGTGTGTGAGAGTGTGCGTGGGTGCAAGAAATAGTGTGTGTGTGTGTGTGTGTGTAACAGAAAGAGAGTGCATGTGTGTGAGAGTGTGCGTGGTGCAAGAAAGAATGTGTGTGTAAGAGAAAGAGAGTGCATGTGTGTCAGGGTGTGCGTGGGTGCAAGAAAGAGTGTGTGCGTGTAAGAGAAAGAGAGTGCATGTGTGAGAGTGTGCGTGGATGCAAGAAAGTGTGTGTGTGTTAGAGAAAGCGAGTACATGTGTGTGAGGGTTAACGTGGGTGCAAGGAAGAGTGACTGTGTGTAAGAGAAAGAGTGTGCATGTGTGCGAGTGTGTGCGTGGGTGAAAGAAAGAATGTGTGTGTGTATGAGAAAGATAGTGTACGTATCCGAGAATGTGCGTGGGTGCAAGGAAGAGTGTGTGTGCGGGTAAGAGAAAGAGAGTGCGTGTGTGTGAGAGTGTCCGTGGGTGCAAGAAAGTATGTGTGAAAGAGAAAGAGAGTAAATGTGTGTGAGGGTTTATGTGGGTGCAAGAAAGAGTGACTGTGTGTAAGAGAAAGAGAGTGCATGTGTGCGAGAGTGGGCGTGGGGGCAAGAAAGAACGTGTGAGTGTAAGAGAAAGATAGTGCACGTATCCGAGAGTGTGCGTGGGTGCAAGGAAGAGTGTGTGTGTGCGGGTACGAGAAAGAGAGTGCATGTGTGTGACAGTGTGTGCGTTGGTGCATGAAAGAGTGATTGCGTATGCAAGAGATAGTGAGTGCATGTGTGTGAGAGTGTTCGTGGGTGCAAGAAAGTGTGTGTGTAAGAGAAGGAGAGTGCATGTGTGTGAAAATATGTGCGTGGGTGCAAGAAAGAGTGAGAGTGTGTGTAATAGAAAGAGAGTGCATGTGTCGGAGAGTGTGCGTGGGTGCAAGGAAGAGTTAGTGTTTGTGTAAGAGAAAGAGATTGCATGTGTGTGACATAGTGCGTGGGTGCAAGAAAAATGTGCGTCTGTGTAAGAGAAAGAGAGTGCATGCGTGTGAGAGTGTGCGGGGGTGCAAGAAAGAATGTGTGTGTCAGCGAAAGAGAGTCAACGTGTGAGTGTGTGCGTGGGTGCAAGAAATCGTGTGTGTGTGTGCGTAAGAGAAAGAGAGTGCATGTATATACACGTGTGAGAGTGTGCGTGGGTGTAAGAAATAGTGTGTGCGTGTGCGTGTAAAATAAAGAGAGTGCATGTGTGTGAGAGTGTGCGTGGGTGCAAGAAAGAGTGAGTGTGTGTGTAAGAGAAAGAGAGTAACTGTGTGTGAGGGTTTATGTGGGTGCAAGAAAGAGTGACTGTGTGTAAGACAAAGAGAGGGCATGTGTGCGAGAGTGGGCGAGGGGGCAAGAAAGAACGTGTGAGTGGAAGAGAAAGACAGTGCACGTATCCGACAGTGTGCGTGGGTGCAAGGAAGAGTGTGTGTTTGCGGGTAAGAGAAAGAGAGTGCATGTGTGTGAGAGTGTGTGCGTTGGTGCATGAAAGAGTGAGTGTGTATGCAAGGGGAAGAGAGTGCATTTATGTGGGGGGGCAAGAAAGAGTGTGTGCGTGTGTGCGTGGAAGAGAAAGCGAGTGCATGAGTGTGAGAGTGTTCGTGGGTGCAAGAAAGAGTGTGTGTAAGAGAAAGAGAGTGCATGTATGTGACAGTATGTGCGTGGGTGCAAGAAAGAGTGAGAGTGTATGTAAGAGAAAGAGAATGCATGTGTATGAGAGTTTGCGTGGGTGCAAGGAAGAGTGAGTGTTTGTGTAAGAGAAAGAGATTGCATGTGTGTGAGAGTGTGCGTGGGTGCAAGAAAGAATGTGTGTCTGTAAGAGAAAGAGAATGCATGTGTATAAGCGTGTGAGAGTGTGTGTGGGTGTAAGAAAGAGTGAGTGTGTGTGTGTAAGAGAAAGAGAGTGCATGTATGTGAGACTGTGTGCGTAGGTGCAAGCAAGAGTGAATGTGTATGTAATAGAAAGAGAGTGCATGTGTATGAGAGTGTCCGTGGGAGCACGAAAGCGGGAGTGTGTTTGTAAGAGAAAGAGCGTACATGTGTGTGAGTGTGCGTGGGTGCAAGAAAGAGTGAGTGTTTGTGTAAGAGAAAGAGATTGCATGTGTGCGACAGAGTGCGTGTGTGCTAGAAAAAATTTTCGTGTGTGTAAGTGAAAGATAGTGCATGTATCCGAGAGTGTGTGTGTTTGCAAGAAAGAGTGTGTGGGTGTGTGTGTGTGTTTGTTTGTGTGTAAGAGAATGAGAGTGCATGTGTATGAGAGTGTGTGTGGTTGCAAGAAAGAATGTGCGTATAAGAGAAAGAGAGTGCATGTGTATGAAACTGTGCGTGGGTGCAAGAAAGAGTGTGTGTACGTGTGCGTGTAAGAGAAAGCGAGTGTATGTGTGTGAGCGCGTGCGTGGGTGCAAGAAAGAGTGTTTGTGTGTAAGAGAAAGAGAGTGCATGTGTGTGAGACTGTGTGCGTGGGGGCAAGAAAGTGCGTAGAAGAGAAAGCGAGTGCATGAGTGTTAGAGTGTTCGTGGGTGCAAGAAAGAGTGTGTGTGGAAGAGAATGGGAGTGCATGTGTGTGACACTGGGCCTGGGTGCAAGAAAGAGTGAGAGTGTATGTAAGAGAAAGAGAGTGCATGTGTATGACAGTGTGCGTGGGTGCAAGAAAGCGGGTGTGTGTGTGTGTAAGAGAAAGAGAGTGCATGTGTGTGAGTGTGCATGGGTGCAAGAAATCGTTTGTGCATGCGTAAGAGAAAGAGAGTGCATGTGTATAAGCGGGTGAGAGTGTGCGTGGGTGTAAGAAATAGTGTGTGCGTGTACGTGTAAGAGAAAGAGAGTGCATGTGTGTGAGAGTGTGCGTGTGTGCAAGAACGAGTGAGTGTGTATGTAAGAGAAAGAGAGTAACTGTGTGTGAGGGTTTACGTGGGTGCAAGAAAGAGTGACTGTGTGTAAGAGAAAGAGCGTGCATGTGTGCGAGAGTGGGCGTGGGGGCAGGAAAGAATGTGTGAGTGTAAGAGAAAGATAGTGCACATATCCGACAGTGTACGTGGGTGCAAGGAAAAGTGTGTGTATGTGGGTAAGAGAAAGAGATTGCATGTGTGTGAGAGTGTGCGTGGGTGCAAGAAAGAATATGTGTGTAAGCGAAAGAGTGTTAATGTGTGTGAGTGTGTGTGTGGGTGCAAGAAAGAGTGTGTGTCTGTAAGAGAAAGAGAATGCATGTGTATAAGCGTGTGAGAGTGTGTGTGGGTGTAAGAAAGAGTGAGTGTGTGTGTAAGAGAAAGAGAGTGCATGTATGTGAGACTGTGTGCGTAGGTGCAAGCAAGAGTGAATGTGTATGTAATAGAAAGAGAGTGCATGTGTATGAGAGTGTCCGTGGGAGCACGAAAGCGGGAGTGTGTTTGTAAGAGAAAGAGAGTAAATGTGTGTGAGAATGTGCGTGGGTGCAAGAAAGAGTGAGTGTGTGTGTAAGAGAAAGAGAGTAACTGTGTGTGAGGGTTTACGTGGGTGCAAGAAAGAGTGACTGTGTGTAAGAGAAAGAGCGTGCATGTGTGCGAGAGTGGGCGTGGGGGCAAGAAAGAATGTGTGAGTGTAAGAGAAAGATAGTGCACATATCCGACAGTGTACGTGGGTGCAAGGCAGAGTGTGTGTGTGTGGGTAAGAGAAAGAGAGTGCATGTGTGTGAGAGTGTGTGCGTTGGTGCATGAATGAGTGAGTGCGTATGCAAGAGAAAGAGAGTGCATGTGTGTGAGGGTGGCAAGAAAGAGTGTGTGCGTGTGTGCGTGGAAGAGAAAGCGAGTGCATGAGTGTGAGAGTGTTCGTGGGTGCAAGAAAGAGTGTGTGTAAGAGAAAGAGAGTGCATGAATGTGACACTATGTGCGTGGGTGCAAGAAAGAGTGAGAGTGTATGTAAGAGAAAGAGAGTGCATGTGTATGAGAGTGTGCGTGGGTGCAAGAAAGAGTGAGTGTTTGTGTAAGAGAAAGAGATTGCATGTGTGCGACAGAGTGCGTGGGTGTTAGAAAAAAATGTGCGTGTGTGTAAGAGAAAGAGAGTGCATTTGTGTGAGAGGGTGAGTGGGTGCAAGGAAGAGAGAGTGTTTGTGTAAGATAAAGAGAGTGCATGTGTGCAAGGGTATCTGCGAGGGTGAAAGAAAGAGTGATGTGTGTGTAAGAGATTGGAGTGCTTGTGTGAGAGAGTGCGCGTGCGTGCAAGAAAGAGTGATATGTGTGTAAGAGAAAGAGAGTGCATGTGTGAGGATGTGCATGGGTGCAAGGAGGAGTGAGTGCGTGTGTAACAGGAAGGAAGTGGATGTGTGCGAGAGTGTGCATGGGTGTAAGAAAGTGTGCGTGTGTGTGTGTGTGTGTGTGTGTGACTGTAAAAGGAAGAGAGTCCATGTATGTGAGAGTGTGCGTGGGTGCAAGAAACAGTGTGTGCGTGTAACAGAAAGATAGTGCATGTGTGTGAGTGTGTGCATGGGTGCAAGAAAGAGTGTGTGCGGGTAAGAGAAAGAGAGTACACGTGTGTGAAAATGTGAGTGGGTACAAGAAAGTGCGTGTGTGTAAGACAAAGAGAGTGCCTGTGTGTGTGTGTGTGTATTGATGCATGAAAGAGTGAGTGATTATGCAAGAGAAAGAGAGTGCATGTGTGTGAGTGTGTGTGTGGGTGCAAGAAAGTGTGCGTGTGTGCGTGGAAGAGAAAGCGAGTGCATGAGTGTGAGAGTATTCGTGGGTGCAAGAAAGTGTGTGTGTGTATGAGAAAGAGAGTGCATGTGTGTGACACTATGTGCGTGGGTGCAAGAAAGAGTGAGAGTGTATGTAAGAGAAAGAGAGTGCATGTGTATGGGAGTGTACGTGGGTGCAAGAAAGCGGGAGTGTGTGTGTAATACAAAGAGAGTGCATGTGTGTGAGTATGCGTGGTTGCAAGAAAGAGTGATGTGTGTGTAAGAGAAAGAGAGTGCACGTGCCCGAGAGTGTGCGTGGGTGCAAGAAAGAGTGAGTGTGTGTGTAAGAGAAAGAGAATGCATGTATTTGAGGGTGTGCGTGGGTGCAAGGAAGAGAGAGTGTTTGTGTAAGATAAGAAGAGAGCATGTGTGCAAAGGTATCTGCGAGGGTGAAAGAAAGAGTGATGTGTGTGTAAAAGAAAGAGAGTGCATGTGTGAGGATGTGCATGGGTGCAAGGGGTAGTGAGTGCGTGGGTAATAGGAAGGCAGTGCATGTGTGTGAGAGTGTGTATAGGTGCAAGAAAGTGTGTGTGTGTGTGTGACTGTTAAAGAAAGAGAGTCCATGGATGTGAGAGTGTGCGTGGGTGCAAGAAAGTGTGTGTGTGTAAGAGAAAGAGAGTGCATGTGTGTGACACTATGTGCGTGGGTGCAATAAAGAGTGAGAGTGTATGCAAGAGAAGAAGAGTCCATGTGTATGAGAGTGTGCGTAGGTGCAAGAAAGCGGGAGTGTGTGTGTAAGACAAAGAAAGTGCATGTGTGTGAGTATGCGTGGTTGCAAGAAAGAGTGATGTGTGTGTAAGAGAAAGAGAGTGCACGTGCCAGAGGGTGTGCGTGGGTGCAAGAAAGAGTGAGTGTGTGTGTAAGAGAAAGAGAGTGCATGTGTGCGAGAGTGTGCGTGGGTGCATGAAAAAATGTGTGTGTGTAAGAGAAAGATCGTGCATGTATCCGAGAGTGTGGGTGTTTGCAAGAAAGTGTATGTGTGTGTGAAATAGAAAGAGAGTGCATCTGTGCGAGAGTGTGCGTGGGTGCAATAAACAGTGTGTGTGTAAGAGAAAGAGAGTGCATGTATTTGAGGGTGTGCGTGGGTGCAAGGAAGAGAGAGTGTTTGTGCAAGATAAGGAGAGAGCATGTGTGCAAGCGTATCTGCGAGGGTGAAAGAAAGAGTGATGTGTGTGTAAAAGAAAGAGACTGCATGTGTGAGGATGTGCATGGGTGCAAGGGGTAGTGAGTGCGTGGGTAATAGGAAGGCAGTGCATGTGTGTGAGAGTGTGTATGGGTGCAAGAAAGTGTGTGTGTGTGTGTGACAGTTAAAGAAAGAGAGTCCATGGATGTGAGAGTGTGCGTGGGTGCAAGAAAGTGTGTGTGTGTATGAGAAAGAGAGTGCATGTGTGTGACACTATGTGCGTGGGTGCAAGAAAGAGTGAGAGTGTATGCAAGAAAAGAAGAGTCCATGTGTATGAGAGTGTGCGTAGGTGCAAGAAAGCGGGAGTGTGTGTGTAAGACAAAGAGAGTGCATGTGTGTGAGTATGCGTGGTTGCAAGAAAGAGTGATGTGTGTGTAAGAGAAAGAGAGTGCACGTGCCCGAGAGTGTGCGTGGGTGCAAAAAAGAGTGAGTGTGTGTGTAAGCGAAAGAGAGTGCATGTATTTGAGGGTGTGCGTGGGTGCAAGGAAGAGTGAGTGTGTGTGTAAGAGAAAGAGAGTGCATGTATTTGAGGGTGTGCGTGGGTGCAAGGAAGAGAGAGTGTTTGTGTAAGATAAGGAGAGAGCATGTGTGCAAGGGTATCTGCGAGGGTGAAAGAAAGAGTGATGTGTGTGTAAAAGAAAGAGAGTGCATGTGTGAGGATGTGCATGGGTGCAAGGGGTAGTGAGTGCATGGGTAATAGGAAGGCAGTGCATGTGTGTGAGAGTGTGTATAGGTGCAAGAAAGTGTGTGTGTGTGTGTGACTGATAAAGAAAGAGAGTCCATGGATGTGAGAGTGTGCGTGGGTGCAAGAAAGTGTGTGTGTGTAAGAGAAAGAGAGTGCATGTGTGTGACACTATGTGCGTGGGTGCAAGAAAGAGTGAGAGTGTATGCAAGAGAAGAAGAGTCCATGTGTATGAGAGTGTGCGTAGGTGCAAGAAAGCGGGAGTGTGTGTGTAAGACAAAGAAAGTGCATGTGTGTGAGTATGCGTTGTTGCAAGAAAGAGTGATGTGTGTGTAAGAGAAAGAGAGTGCACGTGCCCAAGAGTGTGCGTGGGTGCAAGAAAGAGTGAGTGTGTGTGTAAGAGAAAGAGAGTGCATGTGTGCGAGAGTGTGCGTGGGTGCATGAAAAAATTGTGTGTGTGTAAGAGAAAGATCGTGCATGTATCCGAGAGTGTGGGTGTTTGCAAGAAAGTGTATGTGCGTGTGAAATAGAAAGAGAGTGCATCTGTGCGAGAGTGTGCGTGGGTGCAATAAACAGTGTGTGTGTAAGAGAAAGAGAGAGCATGTGTGAGGGTGTTCATGGGGTGCAAGGAGGAGTGAGTGTGTGGGTAACAGGAAGAGAGTGCATGTGTGCGAGAGTGTGCATGGGTACAAGAAAGAATGTGTGTGTGTAAGAGAAAGAGAGTGCATGTATTTGAGGGTGTGCGGGGGTGCAAGGAAGAGAGAGTGTTTGTGTAAGATAAAGGGAGAGCATGTGTGCAAGGGTATCTGCGAGGGTGAAAGAAAGAGTGATGTGTGTGTAAGATAAAGAGAGTGCGTGTGTGAGGATGTGCATGGGTGCAAGGAGTAGTGAGTGCGTGGCTAATAGGAAGGCATTGCATGTGTGTGAGAGTGTGTATGGGTGCAAGAAAGTGTGTGTGTGTGTGTGTGTGACTGTAAAAGAAAGAGAGTCCATGCATGTGACAGTGTGCGTGGGTGCAAGAAAGTGTGTGTGTTTAAGAGAAATAGAGTGCATGACTGTTAGGGTGTGCATAGGTGCAAGGAAGAGTGAGTGTGTGCAAGAGGAAGAGAGTGCATGTGCTTGCGAGTGTGTGCGTGGGTGTAAGAAAGAGTGAGTGTGTATGTAAGAGAAAGAGAGTTCATCTGTGTGAGGTGTGCATGGATTCAAGGAGGAGTGAGTGCGTGGGTAACAGGAAGAGAGTGCATGTGTGCGAGAGTGTGCATGGGTACAAGAAAGAATGTGTGTGTCTAAGAGAAAGAGAGTGCATGTATTTGAGGGTGTGCGGGGGTGCAAGGAAGAGAGAGTGTTTGTGTAAGATAAAGGGAGAGCATGTGTGCAAGGGTATCTGCGAGGGTGAAAGAAAGAGTGATGTGTGTGTAAGATAAAAAGAGTGCATGTGTGAGGATGTGCATGGGTGCAAGGAGTAGTGAGTGCGTGGCTAATAGGAAGGCAGTGCATGTGTGTGAGAGTGTGTATGGGTGCAAGAAAGTGTGTGTGTGTGTGTGTGTTTGTGTGACTGCAAAAGAAAGAGTGTCCATGCATGTGACAGTGTGCGTGGGTGCAAGAAAGTGTGTGAGTTTAAGAGAAATAGAGTGCATGACTGTTAGGGTGTGCATAGGTGCAAGGAAGAGTGAGTGTGTGTAAGAGGAAGAGAGTGCATGTGCTTGCGAGTGTGTGCGTGGGTGTAAGAAAGAGTGAGTGTGTATGTAAGAGAAAGAGAGTTCATCTGTGTGAGGTGTGCATGGATTCAAGGAGGAGTGAGTGCGTGGGTAACAGGAAGAGAGTGCATGTGTGCGAGAGTGTGCATAGGTGCAAAAAACAGAGTGTGCATTTGCAAAAGAAAGAGAGTCCATGTGTGTGAGAGTGTGCGTGGTGCAAGAAAGAATGTGTGTGTAAGACAAAGAGAGTGCATGTGTGTCAGGGTGTGTGTGTGTCCAAGAAAGAGTGAGTGTGTGTGTAAGAGAAAGAGAGTGCTTGTGTGTGAGTGCAAGAAAGAGTGTGTGTGTGTGCGCGTGTAAGAGAAAGAGAGTGCATGTGTATGAGAGTGCGTGGGTGCAAGAAAGTGTGTGTGTCTAAGAGACAAAGAGTAAATGTGTGCGCGGGTTTACGTGGTTGCGAGAGTGTGCGTGGGTGCAAGAAAGAATGTGTGTGTGTAAGAGAAAGATAGTGCACGTATCCGAGAGTGAGCATGGGTGCAGTGAAGAGTGTGTGTGTGTGCGGGTAAGAGAAAGAGAGTGCATGTGTGTGAGGGAATGCGAGGGTGCAAGGAGGAGTGAGTCTGTGTGTAAGAGAAAGAGAGTGCCTGTGTGTAAGAGTGTGTGCGTTGGTGCATGAAAGAGTGAGTGCGTATGCAAGAGAAAGAGAGTGCATGTGTGGGTGCAAGAAAGTGTGTTTGTGTGCGTGGAAGAGAAAGCGAGTGCATGAGTGTGAGAGTGTTCGTGGGTGCAAGAAAGAATGTGTGTGTAAGAGAATGAGAGTGCATGTGTGTGACACTATATGCGTGGGTGCAAGAAAGAGTGAGAGTGTATGTAAGAGAAAAAGAGTGCATGTGTATGAGAGTGTGTGTGGGTGCAAGAAAGCGGGAGTGTGTGTGTAAGACAAAAGAGAGTGCATGTGTGTGAGTATGCGTGGTTGCAAGAAAGAGTGATGTGTGTGTAAGAGAAAGAGAGTGCACGTGCCCAAGAGTGTGCGTGGGTGCAAGAAAGAGTGAGTGTGTGTGTAAGAGAAAGAGAGAGCATGTGTGCGACCTGTGCGTGGGTGCACGAAAAAACGTGTGTGTGTAAGAGAAAGATCGTGCATGTATCCGAGAGTGTGGGTGCTTGCAAGAAAGTGTGTGTGTGTGTGTGTGTGTGAAATAGAAAGAGAGTGCATCTGTGCGGGAGTGTGCGTGGGTGCAATTAAGTGTGTGTGTGTAAGAGAACGAGAGCATGTGTGAGGGTGTTCGTGGGGTGGAAGGAGGAGTGAGTGTGTGGGTAACATGAAGAGAGTGCATGTATCCGAGAGTGTGCGCGGGGGCAAGGAAGAGTATGTGTGTGGGTAAGAGAAAGAGAGTGCATGTGTGTGACGGTATGTGAGGGTGCAAGGAGGAGTGAGTGCATGTGTAAGAGAAAGGGAGTGCCTGTGTGTGAGAGTGTGTGCGTTGGTGCATGAAAGAGTGAGTGCATATGCAAGAGAAAGAGAGTGCATGTGTGGGTGCAAGAAAGTGTGCCTGTGTGCGTGGAAGAGAAAGCGAGTGCATGAGTGTGAGAGTGTTCGTGGGTGCAAGAAAGAGTGTGTGTGTAAGAGAAAGAGAGTGCATGTGTGTGAGTGTGCGTGGGTGCAAGAAAGAGTGCGTGTGTGTGTAAGAGAAAGAGAGTGCATGTGTGCAAGAGTGTGTGTGGGTGCATGAAAAAATGTGTGTGTGTCAGAGAAAGATTGCGCACGTATCCGAGCATGTGTGTGTTTGCAAGAAAGTGTGTGTGTGTGTGTGTGTGTGTGTATGTGTGTGTGTAATAGAAAGTGAGTCCATCTGTGTGAGTGTGTGCGTGGGTGGAATAAAAAGTGTGTCTGTAAGGGAAAGAGAGTGCATGTGTGAGGGTGTCCGTGGGTGCAAGGATGAGTGAGTGCGTGGGTAGCAGGAAGAGAGTGCATGTGTGCGAGAGTGCTCATGGGTGCAAGGAAGAGTGTGTGTGTGTGTGTGTAAGAGAAAGAGAGTCCATGCGTGTGAGAGTGTGCGTGGGTGCAAAAAATAATGTGTGTGTGTGTGTGTGTGTGTAAGAGAAATAGAGTGCATTTCTCTCAGAGTGTGTGCGTGGGTACAAGAAAGAGGGAGTTTGTATGTAAGAGAATGAGAGTGCATGTGTGCAAGAAAGAGTGATGTGTGTGTAAATGAAGAGAGTGCATGTATGTGAGAGGGTGCATGGGTACGAGAAAGAGGGATGTGTCTGTGTAAGAGAAAGATAATGCACATGTCCGTGAGTGTGTATGGTTGTAAGAAATAGTGGGTGTGTGTGTGCGTGTGTGTGTGTGTGTGTGTGTGTGTGTGTGTGTAAGCGAAAGAGAGTCGATGTGTGTGAGAGTGTGCGTGGGTGCAAGAAATGGTGTGTACGTGTGTGTAAGAGAAAGAGAGTGCATGTGTGTGAGAGTGGGCGTTGGTGCAAGGAAGAGTGAGAGTGTATAATAGAAAGAGAGTGCATGTATGTGCGAGTGTGCGTGGGTGCAAGAAAGAATATGTGTGTGTAAGAGAAAGAGAGTGCATGTGTCCGTGAGTGTGCGTGGGTGCAAGAAAGTGTATATGTGTAAGAGAAAGAGAGTGAACGTGTGTGAGTGTGTGCATGGGTGCATGGAAGAGTGTGTGCGTGTGTGCGTGTAAGTGAAAGAGAATGCATGTGTCTGTGAGTGTGCGTGGGTGCAAGAAAGAGTGTGTGTGTAAGAGAAAGAGAGTTCCTGTGTTTGAGGGTGTGCGTGGGTGCAAGGAAGAGTGATGTGTGTGTAAGTAAAGAGAGTGCACGTGTGTGAGAGGGTGCATGGGTACGAGAAAGAGGGATGTGTCTATGAAAGACAAAGATAATGCACATGTCTGAGAGTGTGTATGGGTGCAAGAAATAGTGTGTGTGTGTATGTGTGTGTGTTTGTGTGTGTGTGTGTGTGAAGTGAAAGAGAGTCGATATGTGTGAGAGTATGCATGGGTGCTAGAAATCATCTATGTGTGTGTGCGAAAGAGAAAGAGAGTGCATGTGTGAGGGTGTGCATGGGTGCAAGGAGGAGTGAGTGCGTGGATAAAAGGAAGAGAGCACATGTGTGTGTATGTGTGTGAGTGTGTGTGTGTAAGAGAAATAGAGTGCATTTCTCTCAGAGTGTGTGTGTGGGTGCAAGAACGAGCCAGTGTGCATGTACGTTAAAGAGAGTGCATGTGTGAGGTAGTGTGCGTGGGTGCAAGAAAGAGTGATGTGTGTGTAAGCGAAGAGAGTACATGTGTGTGAGAGGGTGCATGGGTACCAGAAAGAGAGATGTGTCTGTGTAAGAGAAAGATAATGCACATGTCCGAGAGTGTGTATGGGTGCAAGAAATAGTGTGTGTGTGTGTGTATTTGCTTGTGTGTGTGTAAGCGAAAGAGATTCGATGTGCGTGAGAGTGTGCGTGGGTGCAAGAAATTGTGTGCGTGTGTGTGTTTGCGTAAGAGAAAGAGAGTGCATGTGTATGAACGTGCGAGAGTGTGCATGGGTGTAAGAAATAGTGTGTGCGTGTGCGTGTAAGAGAAAGAGAGTGCATGTGTGTGAGACTCTGTGTGTGGGTGCCAGAAAGAGTGAATGTGTATGCAAGGGAAAGAGAGAGCATGTGTATGAGTGTGCGTCGGTGCAAGAAAGAGTGAGTGTTTGTGTAAGAGAAAGAGATTGCATGTGTGCAACAGAGTGCGTGGGTGCAAGAAAAAATGTGCGTGTGTGTAAGAGAAAGATAGTGCATGTATCCGAGAGTGTGTGTGTTTGCAAGAAAGAGTGTGTGTGTGTTTGTTTGTGTGTAAGAGAAAGAGAGTGCATGTGTGTGAGAGTGTGCGTGGGTGCAAGAAAGAATGTGTGTGTAAGAGAAAGAGAGTGCATGTGTGTGAGAGTGGGCGTGGGTGTAAGGAAGACTGAGAGTGTGTGTAAGAGAAAGAGAGTGCATGTGTGAGGGTGTGCATGGGTGCAAGGAAGAGTGAGTGTGTATAAGAGAAAGAGAGTGCATGTGTGCGCGAGTGTGCGTCGGTGCAAGAAAGAATGTGTGTGTAAGAGAAAAGAGAGTGCACGTATCCATGAGCGTGTGTGGGTGCAAAAAAGTGTGTGTGTGTGTGTAATAGAAAGAGAGTTCATCTGTGTGAGAGTGTGTGTGGGTGCAATAAAGACTGTGTGTGGAAGAGAGAGAGTGCATGGGTGAGGGTATCCATGGGTGGAAGGAGGAGTGAGTGCGTGGGTAACGGAAGAGAGTGCATGTGTTCGAGAGTGCGCATGGGTGCAAGAAAGAGTGTGTGTGTGTGTAAGAGAAAGAGAGTCCGTGTGTGTGAGAGTGTGCGTGGGTGCATGAAATAGTCTGTGTGTGTAAGAGAAATAGAGTGCATTTCTCTCAGAGTGTGTGCGTGGGTGCAAGAACGAGGGAGTGTGTTTGTAAGTTAAAGAGAGTGCATGTGTGAGGTAATGTGTGTGGTTGCAAGAAAGTGTGATGTGTGTGTAAGTGAAGAGAGTACATGTGTGTGAGAGGGTGCATGGGTACGAGAAAGAGGGATGTGTCTGTGTAAGAGAAAGATAATGCACATGTCCGAGAGTGTGTATGGGTGCAAGAAATAGTGTGTATGTGTGTGTGTTTGTTTGTGTGTTTGTAAGCAAAAGAGATTCGATGTGCGTGAGAATGTGCATGGGTGCAAGAAATCGTGTGTGTGTGTGTGCGTAAGAGAAAGAGTGTGCATGTGTATGAGTGTATGAGATTGTGCATGGGTGTAAGAAATAGTGTGTGCATGTGCGTGCAATAGAAAGAGAGTGCATGTGTGTGAGACTGTGTGTGTGGGTGCCAGAAAGAGTGAATGTGTATGTAAGAGAAAGAGAGTGCATGTGTGTGAGTGTGTGCATGGGTGCAAGAAATAGTGTGTGCGTGTGTGCGTGTAAGAGAAAGAGAGTGCAATTGTGTGAGAGTGTGCATGGGTGCAAGAAAGAGTGAGAGTGAATGTAAGACAAAGAGAGTGCACGTGTGTAATTTTGTGCGTGGGTGCAAGAAATAGTGTGTGCATGTGCGTGTAATAGAAAGAGAGTGCATGTGTGTGAGACTGTGTGTGTGGGTGCCAGAAAGAGTGAATGTGTATGTAAGAGAAAGAGAGTGCATGTGTGTGAGTGTGTGCATGGGTGCAAGAAAGAGTGTGTGTTTGTTTGCATGTAAGAGAAAGAGAGTGCATGTGTGTGAGAGTGTGCATGGGTGCAAGAAAGAGTGAGAGTGAATGTAAGAGAAAAAGAGTGCATGTGTTTGAGAGCGTGCGTAGGTGCAAGAAAGCAGGAGTGTGTGTGTAAGTCAAAGAGAGTGCATGTGTGTGACTGTGCATGAGTGCATGAAAGAGTGATCTGTGTGGAAGAGAAAGAGAGTGCACGTGTCCGAGATTGTGCATGGGTGCATGAACAAATATGTGTGTGTTATCTTTTGTAAAGTGCAAAATGTGTAATTAGGAATCAGCACAATGTGTCACCTTTGCTGATTCCCTGTGTATTGTACGGGAGTCAGTAATTTCTATCAGTGTCCACCGTTACAGCTACACAAAGACCTCGAATACCTCTCCTCAATGGGTCTTCTTCCCTTTTGAATATGGGCAGTGAGCACTCAGTCCTATCTCTCTTTTAGCAACAAATGGCTACCTTGCTTCCAGCCTGCGGTCAGCAAGAGATTAACTTGCACTGTCAAAGTGTGGCAATACTGAGAACAACCATTCCATATTGACCCAGGCTAAGATCACAAGATGCAGCACAAGTCAGTGTTTATGTCCAGAATTGGATAACCAGCAAGGATGTTCTCCACGGCTGGAGAGTCCAGAAACAGGACTCACGATCTCAGGCTCGGACATTTTGGACTGAGATGTGGAAACCTTTCTTCACCCTGACGGTAGTGAGTCTTTGGAATTCACTGTCATAGAAATTGATTGAGACCAAAACGTAATAGTTTTTTTCGGGCTAAAGGGATCAAAGCTTACAGAAAGAATGATGGAACAGGGTACTGACTTGGGTAATCAGCCGTCATCATTTTGAACAGCAGCGCATGCTTAAAGGGCTGAATAGCTAACTGCTGCACCTATTTCTGTGACCAGTCTGTGGCTTGAAGAGATGTGTTTTATTCAAAAGCTATTTTGATATGATAACAGAAGAGAATGTGTTACTGGATACAACACAGAGTGACTAAACAATTTCAGATGATTGTGAATTGGTCTACTCAAATGAAATTGAACAATGAGGAAGTTCTGGAAAACTGGGATAAACTGCTGAATTACCTTCCAGTTGAAAATCCAAATGACATGGAAGAGTTACTATAATCACATGGAGAGATATGTGGGAATAACCTGGGAATTACTAATCTTGCTACACAAAATATTGATTGAGAAAATGCTGTGCTGAAAATGTGTTGCTGGAAAAGCACAGCAGGTCAGGCAGCATCCAACGAACAGGAGAATCGACGTTTTGAGCATATGCCCTTCTTCAGGAATGAGGAAATGATATTCCAATCAAACAACATCCTATAGACTTAACCTTTGAAGGTTGGCACAGGTTCAGAAAGAGACTGAACACATGCTGAAAGACAATATAATCAAAATCAGTCGTAGTGAATTGAGATCACCGACATCAGTGGTACCAAAGCCAGAAAATATCCAATGATTATGTGTTGACCTACGCAAATCCCATGCAGTTACTAAATCTGATCCATGACCTAAATCAAGTTTGGAAGACCATATTGAGAAGATGGGACAAGAAACTTATATTTCTCAGTACAACTTTCTCAAAGGATACTGGTAGCTACTTCCTTTTATTCAAAAAGGTGAAGATAATTCCGGCTTCCGTGACACCAAAATGCACTGTGCCAGTTTACAGTCATGTCATGTGGTATGAAGAATGTGCCAGCTACATTTCAAAGACTAAACAATGAACTAATTTCTTCGTTACCCAATTGCATGGTACACATTGAATACCTGATTTTTCGTCACACATGGAAGGAAAATATGCAGAATTTCTCAAAATTATTCATTCGACTTTTGGAGGCAGGCTTGGTGATAAACCTGGCAAACAGCGAATTCAAGAAAACTACAATCACTCTCCTGGACCATGTTATTGAAAATGGACAGGTGGCCCCATCGACAAAAAGAGCAGTACGACGACAAAACTATCTTGATTATCCAAATGAGACGGGTGGTGATAACTAAATGTTTGGATAACTGATGGTTCAGATAACTCATTGCTCAGATTACTGATCTGATTGATCTTGTGATCTGGTTCGGATAACCTGAAATTAGGATAATTGACCTTCAGATAACTGAGGTTGTTCTGCATTTGGTAGTACTACCATTGGGTTTTATCAGAAAGTTGTACGGAATCTTAGCAGTGTGACTGCTTCACTCACTGAATTGTTGTAGAAATGCAGGAAGTTTCAATGGATGGAAAACTGTCAGATGGCATTTGTCAGCCTGAAAGTTGTGTTAACTACTGCCCCAATATTAGCGACAACTAATAACGCAAAGCTATTCCAGGTAGTTATTGATGCAAGTGATAAAAGTGTCGGTGCTGTAATCTTACAAGAAAACAACAAGAAGATAAAAAGACTTATCAGTTGTTTCTCAGGAAGCTAAACATTCATCAACAGGAACATTCGACAGTTGAGAAAGAGACCGTGAGTTTGGTATTGGCGTTACAACATTTGCCAGTAATGTATCTGAGACAACCATACATATTGATTATAATCCATTCATGTTTTTTGGAGAAATTTAAGGACAAACATTGTAGACTGGTTTTCGGGGCATGTCTCTACATTATTTTACAGGACATTCTGACTCTCCAGCGATCTATCTCATGTTGTTAGATTCCACATTAAAAATATAATTTAGCCACATGAAAAATCAAACTTACTTCTTCTTCACTGCTTTCGTTTCTGTAGAATTGAGATTATCATTTTTTAAAATGTTAACGTGCAATTGATCAATAACCACAAAATGAAAAACAAACGAAAATGGTGTCTGGGTCTATAATTTATTGCCAGACTTAAAAAAAAACAGGAGTCTCACAATGCTGCATTTCAAGCCTTGATCAGCTGATTTAATGAAACAAGGTGATAATCCAATCAGTGAGGATTGTGACGAATGGCACAGCAGGCTCGAAAGATTGCATGGCCACCTCCTGCTCATATTTTCAACGTTTCTAAACCGGCTTAAATGCGCAAGAAAACTGAAGATTCAGAATTATAAACCTTCATCGGATGATTTAGGCAAACAGGTTACACATTAGATGTTTTAGTCAGCATATCAAGTTAGTCCATATGATCTCCCGGTATCATTGCTTGAGGCTGAGATCATAGTTAATTAGAAGCTTTCCCACCACTGAGATGAATCTGGTTGTTGGATTTATCCAGACAATTTTGAACAAAGTATTTTAAATGTTGTGATTCTCCTGTCTCTGATTCCATGTCTGCATTTGAACAGAATTAGGTTGTTGTGGATATTACCACAGGAGCTTCAATGTTACTTTTCTCTGTATCCTCAGGTGTCTCCAATTCAGTTGTTGTCAGTTACCAACACTCAATGACAATCATCCTTTCTACTTGAAGTAGAAATAGCTGGAGATGCTCAATAGGTCACAGGACACAAAAACATTAACTCTGCTTTCCCGCCACATATGCTGCCAAACCTGCTGAGATTCACGAGCAGTTTCATTTTGTTTCAGATTTCTAGCATCTGCAATTTTGCTGTATTTTAGCCTTTCTAAAATTCTGTCAAGCTTCATCTCACCCAAGTCTCAACTACATTTTTTTTTACCATGAACTGGACATCAACTTCCTCTTCATTTTACCTCAGCCAGGCCCCTGCCGCTATGAAGTTTAAACAGGGTGTTTTGGATAATTGGCCCCACTCAATATTTTACTACCCTTTCACTGTTTGTGACTAATGATGACTTTTGTATTACCTTTTAAAGTTAGCTGCCAATACACCAGAACTGCAAAAAGAGGAAGAAGAAAACCTACACAATGTATTCAACAAAAACGGATACACCCGCAATTTCATCAACAGATGCCTAAGGGAAATACAACTGAAAGAGTACATGCCAGAACCCAAAGGACTAGCCACACTACCATACATCAAGAACATTTCCGAACTGACAGCCAGACTACTGCGACCACTAGGACTCATAACAGCACACAAACCAACAGCCACACTCAGACAACAACTCACCAGGACAAAGGACCAGATACCCAGCATGAGCAAAACCAATGTAGTGTACAAAATCCCATGCAAGGACTGCACAAAACACAACATTGGACAAACAGGAAGACAGCTAACGATCCGCATCCATGAACACCATCTAGCCATGAAACGACACAACCAGCTAACGTTAGTATCCACACACTCAGACGACAAGCAACATGCATTCGACTGGGACAACACTACTATTATAGGCCAAGCCAAATAGAGAACAGCCAGAGAATTACGAGAGGCTTGACACTCATCCACAGATTCAATCAATAAGCACATCGACCTGGACCCAATATACCGACCACTGCAACGGACAGCTGGAACTGACAACCGGAAGCGGCAAATTCAAACGACGACAAATGCCGGAGGAAACATCACAGAATCGCTTCACAGGAGGCTCCCAAGCACTGAGGATGGCACCTAGACAGGGGACGAAACGTCTGCACCAGAAATTCCCAGCTCGGTGATCACAACATAGAAATTGGATATCAAGTTCTTGAATGTTTTCATATTCAGAGTTTTGAAACTTCAATAACAAAATGCAAGAAAATTACAATGAAGTGTCTTTGATGTCCTCTCCTAATACAATATTTTTTAACCAAAATTCTGAAGCCCTAATTCTAATGCAGATAACAGAGACACAGGAATGCAAATGCTCTTGCCTGGAGTGGTGCTCCCTGCGCTGCTGTGTGATGTTTCCTGAAAGTACCTAGAAAGTAATTTCCTTTTCTATTTTGTGTACTCTGAATGAAGCAAAACATTAATCACATATTGTTTTCAAACTTACGTTCTTCATGATAGATTTTGGAGTGTACAGTTTTCCATCGACCTGGTACTTTGGACTGTCAGGTGATCTGCAAATAGTCAGAAAAGTGCTATTCAGTCATTTTAAACGAACATCTACATCCATAATAAAATCATCATTATAAACCTGAAAATTCGGGTTAGTATTTCAAGAAATTGACAGCTAGTTTTGTAAAATTAGTTCAAGAAACAATTACAGTAGATGATGATTTATTACCCAAAACCCTCATTGGTTATTTGCAAGACAAGTTAATGAGGCTGGAGTGTGGTAGCAAAGAAAGGGAGACACCATGCTTTAATGCTTGATACTTGTTGCAACGTCTCAAAATATCTCAACTAAAGAGCTCCAGTCCCAAATGGAGACTAGGCAACCAATTTTCCAATATCTCCAATGAGGACCTTTGGTACTGTCTCGACGTACAGGGCTGAATTTTCCATGTCAACTGGCCTTTGTCAAGATTCTCATGAGTCAGGCCAAGTGGAGGGGAGTTCAGGAGCAAAGCCCAATTCCTTTCTGCACCATTATGTTATCTTGTCAGTGGTGGGCAAATGAAGGCACCAATTGAGAGACGCTCATGTTTGTCTGTGTTGTGAGCAACAGAACCCCTCAACTACCACAGTGGGCTTTGGCCTGCCAATCTCTTTTGTGTAGGCTCAGCAATACCCACCACTAATGGCAGTAAAGTAAAGGTTACTGCTCTGCCTTCACTCTGTTATTGCTGTTGGCTGCTGGGATCATGGCATTTTATTAATGGTTTGTGACCAGGCAACAACTTCTGTATTAACTACTGTCAGTACCATGCCACCCTTGGCACTGCCAACCATCGCGTTATAATCCAGTTCTCAGTTCACCAGCAGGGCTTCACCAGACTTCATACAATTATGACTGCAGAAGTCTTGTGTAAGAAATTACACTATCTATCAACTTCTGGTTGCAATACATATTTTGTGGGTTAAGCTTACTGTGGTAACTAGGGCCTGCTACATGATTCCTGGATGCAGAAGGAAGCATCCGCATAACTTCACAGGAACTGCTTGTTCTCCAGTAATTGCCTTGGACTATATAATATCAAATTAAGTATGAATTACACAAAACATCAAACATATTTTCCAGTTATGGCAAACAATCCTGGAGAACTATATTTTCCATATCCCATGCAGTTTGGATTGCCAACCTTGCCATGACGGTAACTGGTCAGGCAAGATAAATTAAGAGCTTACGTTAGCATTTGCCTCCAGCTAGTATTGACTGCCAGCTGCTTGAATGGCTGCAGACTCTGGATTCAGCTTGAGTTCAGCTTCTTTTGTTAAACTTCTTACAATCCAGACGAATACTGCAATCAATACTGATTTTATTCTTCAACCACTTTCACAGGTTTGATGGACACTATAATTGGTAATAAGGGTGAGAATGCGATGGGGTACGTATTTCTTGAATATATTCATTTTAAGTGAGAAAATGATCAGGGATAAGTAATCCAAATTTGCAAGCAATTTGAATTCAAGCTTCCTTGTAGTCCTCTACTAAAACTGTCTGTTTAGACAAAACTCTCCAACCCAAAGAACAATGTAGATAATGGAGAGGCAGGATGTAATTGCTATGGTCAGGAATGGTAATCTCTGCACTGCTGTGTGATGTTTTCATGAGGGGTCTGTACGTTATCTTACCGCAACTTGTCTGCCCACCGGCAATTTACTTTCACTTTCATGTACTCTGAATGAAGCAAAATCATGGTCACATATCGTATCAAACATACGTTTTCGAGACCGCCTTAGATTTGGAAGGCACGGCATTCCTTGTCCATCACCATTTAGGCTGTCAGGTTTACCAGACTTGCAATTGAACAGGCTAGTTTAGTCACTGAAATCCGCATGCGCCTGCATATACAATTGTGTGCCAGCTGCTGGAATGGCTGAAGGATCTGGATTCAGTATTGTAGCACTTATTCAGATGCTTTTTTAAAAAAATGCTCACACGACAGAAGGATGACTGCATGAGTTGGTGATTTTTTTTGTCAAACTTGCATAAACTGGTTTGCAAGAAATCAGAGCACAGGAAGCGGGAGAGGCAGAGAATATCGGGGAGATGGATTTTTTCCTTACAGTATAGGCCAGAGAGGTCACTGGGAGGTAAAACGTTCAGGACTGGGCTGATGAAGGGGAAACATTTCACTGAAGAGATTTGGATGTTTTAAAGCAATGGTTTTTCCAGCAACTCTGTTTTTCTTTCTGATTTACAGCATTCGCAGTTGTTCCGGATTTTATTTTGATGCTTTCTGTTGTTATAGTGAAATAAGAGCTTCAATCTGTAAGAACAAAGCAAGCATTAGAGATGCAAATTTGGTTCGATTGCTGTGGTCTGGTCTGCAAAGGTGTTTGTTGCACTGCTGTCACATACTTTCAAGAGGAAGCTCCTGAACAATCTAAACAGCAGCTCTCTAGCAATATCCTTTCACGTCTTTGAATTCTGAATCAGAGAACATTTATACTCAAACTGGAGCAAACTTATTTTCTGTAACTGTTCCTGGAGAAATTAGATTTCCTGATTCTTCACAGTATTTGCAGCTGAAATTAGTCATGAAAGAAAACACTTTAAGTTAGGTCTTGTATGCACAATTGCCTTATGGCTGGTACAAAATTGCTGATGCTCAGGGATTCAGTATTATATTCTTTGATCAACTGTATTTATTAAGTCGATCAACTTCCAGAGGTAGTGGGACAATGGAAATCAGTAGTTTTCTTTTCTTTAAAACATGCATAGGGGATTTGAAAGGCACTACAGGCAGAATAAGGGGAGCAGAGAAGATAGGAACCCAGTCGTTCAATACATTTATTCTTTCTTCAGAGCTCAGCTATCTAAATTTTCCGACCACAAATTGAGATCAGAATATTGAATGGGCAAGCAATTTTCGACTGACCACTTTTGAAGGTTTTGTATTGATGCAACTATTTTTAAGCAAACAAAATCTCTAATCTCTCCGAAATATGCAAGCATTATAGACATATTAAAGCAACTTTGTTAATGTGACTGCTGTCGGCTGATGCGTGTTGCATTGCTGTGGCATGCACTCATACAGAAGCCCCTCCATAGAACTATCGGGAAGTGGTACTAATTTTCTTTCATATTGTTGTGTTCTAGATAAAATTTAATTAAGTCACACATTGGGCTAAAATTTTCCTTGTGATCACTGCATTCATTACTGGAATCTCTTCTGCCTTGGGAGTGTCACAGTTTCCATATCTGCAAATGGTGTTACAGCACAAATTAAGTGATTTCAAATAAACGCTTGAAAATTCAACCATTGAAAAAGCTCTGAAGATGGAGGATTTCAGCATTATAAACTTGTTTGTTGGATCTTTACATTGAAATTCCAATTTGGCAGTTTAATCAACCTGCCACATCCCATACAAACAGGGATGAGTTAGATATTCAACATGAGTATGTCTCATTAATTGTAACTTTAATCCGCAATCTTGCCTAGCCTGAAAACCTTTCACCACCCCTCTCTCAACAATAAACTATTTATCTATGCCTTTAAAGTATTCCATAGCTCTGCTTTACTAACGTGTCAGAGCTTCTACATTTTGAGATAAAACAAATCATCTCGATCTGTTTTAAATGGACAGCCACTGACATTTAGACAGTAATCCTTCATTCTCATCTCTTCTGTAAGATGAAACATCTTCTTTTTGAATTTGCCTCTTTCTCTCCGAAACACAAAGTGACAAAAGCCGAGAATATCCGAATTCCCTTTGTATGACAAGTCATTCAGTCGGTATTATTCTCGTAAGCATTCTCCGAACTGCATCCAATGTATTTACTTCCTTCCATAATCAGGGTGACCAATAAGAATTAGAGCATTCAAGATAAAAGCTCAACAGTGCTCTCTACTTTGTGTTTAAATTCCCCCATGATAAAAGGAAAACATTTATTCACTTTCCTAAATACGTACTGTACCTGTATGCTAGCACTTTGTGATTTAGGTAATGTTGCACTCTGATCCAACTGCATCTCAGAGTTATGGAGTCTCCCTGTATTTAATAAAAAATCTTTTCTTCCTGACAAAATGGACAACTTCACATTTAACAACGTAAACCTCTATTTGACAGCTCTTTGACGACTTAAATAACCTATATTTATCTCTCGCACCCCAATGTCCTCTGTGGTTATTTTTTAACCTTTAATTGTCATGTCAGATTTATAGTCATTCCTTCGTAGGTCATGGACTGTGAGTCAATACTTGGAAAATTTGAGCAGATACAGATTTGATTAAAATGGCGGCTCAAGTTATATGATCTAAAAATTCTGAACTCCGGTTAATTCTGAGTTCCAAACAAACACCCAAGTAAACGCGAACAATCATGTAAAAAAGTGTGAGCCCCTGAATCTAATTAGAGAAGACCAAAATAACAACAGTTTTCTCGTCAGCCTCTCTCTCTCTCTCTCACACACGCGCACGCACACACACACACGCGCACACACACACACACACACACGCGCGTGCCATGGATAAGGGAAAATCTTGAAATGTAAGATGTCTGTTTGGCAAATGGATACTATAAACTTACACTGTACTTTGACAACCTTTCAGCAAACTACAATGGTTGACTCAGATCCGTGACCTGTGCATCTTGTTTGATATGAGTGCTTAGGAACGTGGCTGACGTTCCTGACTCTTACACTAGCAAGAAGTGTGTCCAGCCGCAGCTCTTGTTTGAAAACATGACGATTCTGGAGCTGCGGATGGACTCACTGTAGAGCATCTGCGATGCTGAGGAGGTCGTGGATAGCACGTTTAGTGAACTGGTCACACAGCAGTTAGAGTTGGTCAGGGAGGCATCGAATAGGTGACCAAAAGGCAGAAAAAGAGTCGGAAGGCAGTGCAGATGTCCCCTGCGATCATCTCCGTCCAAACCAGGCATACTGTTTTGGATACTGTTGGGGGTGATGGCTCACCAGGGGAGGGCAGCAGTTGTCAAGATCATGCCTCCGTGGCAGGCACTGCTGTTCAGAAGGTCGGGAAAAAGTCTTGTATGACCATTTTAATCGGCGATTCTGTTGTGAGTGGAGAAGATAGGCGGTTCTGTGGCCGTAAATGGGGCTCCTAGATGGTGTGTTGGCTCCCAGGTGCTCAGTTCAGGGAAGTCATTGAAAGGCTTCAGAGCATCCTAAAAGGTGCGGATGAACAGACAGTTCAGATAGGCACCAACGATATAAGAAGAAAACGAGATGAGTTGCTCAAAGAAGATTCTCAATAATCTTCACCACATTGCGCACATTTTCTTTTGTTTTTATGCTGTCCCTGAGTTCGTTATCACTCATGGCTGCCTTGTCTTCCGCTGAATATCTTTCTTCTTACTTGGGATGAATTTCTGATGTGCTGCTGAATTAGCTTCAGAAACTACTGCCATTGCTGCTTTACCATCTTCCCATGCTCAGCTCCCCTTCCAATTATCTCTGGACAAGTAATCCTTCATGTCTTGTTAGTTACATTACTCAATTATAAGCCATCTCATCGAAAAGTAAGCAATAAATGTATACTGAAAGAGGTATGTTTGAGACATTAGAAACGAAGAATGATTGGTGGATTTACTATCTAGATGGAAAGACAGAGAGCGAGAGAGAGAGAAAATATAGACTGGAAATGCAAAAAGTAGGGAAGTCTACATGAGTGATCGAAGTAGATGTACTTCTGTATTTGGTTTGATAATTCCCGTGTGCTTTGTCCTTTTTACAGTGTATGTGCAACAGATTAATATGTTGAAATTCTGGGATTGATGTCAGAACATTCATCTCCATCAATATGACAGGCACCAACTGTTGACAGAACACAGCAGGCCAATGTATATGTTTCCTGGTGGAAAAATGGATTAAGTGAAAAAAGTTTGAACACCAGAAGCAGGAATTTAAATCATACATCACGATGAGAATGAGAGATTAGATCAGGGAATGCCAGAAAGGACCAGGAGGCCGAGGGTCTGTTGAGAGAAGGGGAACAGAATATCTCAGCTAAACAGGTCAATTTTAAACAGAACATTTACTTTTGCGCTAAGGCTACAAAAAAAATCTAAAAATGAAAAGGCATACAAACTGTGCAATAAGATGTTTGCATCTTGACAAGCAGATTATCGAATTGCATTGTGTTAATAATAAACAATTAATTGGTAAGAGCTGTGAGAGTAAAATCCAGATAAATCGGCATTTCTTGTGTATGTTCAGGGCAGTTGTGCACAGAGACAATTTTTATGTTAGAAGTTGTTGTGGTGGGGAAACATAAGTGAAGTAACAACATCTCAAATGTCTCTGTGTACTGATGATTATTCAGGCAGGTTACTATCCCATCCTCGCTATTGTTGGTGTTCCTGGTGAGCATATGTCTGCACATTTACTAATTATCTAACACGTTGTGAATGTCATCGTTTTCTCTGTAATGTATATTTGGCAAAGATCCAAATTATTGTCTTCCCTTTCAATTACCAGCTCAATTTCTATTCCATGAATTTCATATCCTTCACTTACAAATATCCAAAAGTGTCCATAACCACGATTACCACATTATGTCCTGAACTGATTTATATCTCACCTTCACAATATCCCCAGTCTTCACTTCTGTGACAATGCAGTTTCTCAATAAACCATCATCCACACTTTTCCAGATGAAATTCTCTTCTGGCAACTCTTCTCGTTCCACATATTTTGATCGCAAACCTTTTCTTTCCTCGACCTGGACCTAGGACAGGTGAAAAGTGTGAAGACAGTTTGATTCTAAAATGAGGTGGTCACAGTTTTGTATCACCTGTTTCAGCACAACCTGTAACCTCGCGTGAGGGAGAGGACTATTCTGTCAGTGACCAGGAAGTGACAGTTTCATTGAACTGTTTTGATTCTGGAACTTTCTGAGCTGGAGTGGGTGCCACGTCCATCATCTCACAATTGCATTGCTCCAATGTATTCACACAGTGACGGAAGCCATCTCTGCCTCCTGCTGAGGGTAATACCTTCGTGCTGTCTCCACAATTGAAGGTACAGAAAATATTCCAGAAATACTGTGGGACAGACTGACTGGTGAAATTAAGAAACTGTGCTTGATTAGAATTAATGAAGAGAACTTCCTCAAAAAACTAATTAAATTGAAAGTTGGCAAGTTACTGCACCAAATGAGCTCCATCCCAGAGTTTTCAGGGAAGTGGCATTACAGCGAGTGAAAGAGCTATGGTGTCATACAGGACCGAAACAGTCCAACCAGTCCATGCTGACTATTCCAATTCTAAACTAACTTAGTCCCACCGGTCCGCACTTGGCCCATATCCCTGCAAACTTTTCCTCTACATGTACCTTTGCAAATGTCTTTTAAATGTTGTAATGACAAGAACGGAGTGTTGATTACCCTTCAAAATTCTTAGCCTCTGGAAATTCTGGTTCCTGAAGACTGGAAAGTAGCGATTGTAAACCTAAATATTTAAAACCGGAGTGAGAGGGGAAACAAAAAAAAATAACCAGGTACTTTGATGTCACGTCTGAGGAAAATATTAGAACCTTCTGAGAGAGATTTTATAACTCGACACTTGGGAACTCACAGTGTGACTTGACAGAGTCAGCTTACATTTAGAAACCGGAAGTCATCATTGATAAACCTTTGGAGTTTATGTTAGTTGATGCATCCGCAAAAGACAACCAGTGGGAGTGGTGTTTTTGAATTTGCTAAATACTTTTTTTACATTGTTGCTAACAAGTGAATAAAGTACTTTTCTTCAGTATCTACAAATAAGAGGGACCGTATTGTTGCAGAGGAGAGTATGAAACAGACTGGTAAGCTCGAGAAGATACTTGTTAGGAAGGAAGATGTGTTGGGCATTTTCAACAACTTGAGGATAGACAAGTCCCCCGGATCTGACGGGATATATCCTATGTATTGTGGGAAGCAAGAGAGGAAATTGCAGAACCGTTGGCAATGATATTTTCGTCTTCACGGTCAATGGGGGTAGTACCAAGGGACTGGATGTGGCGAATGTTGTGCCCCTAATCAAAAAAGGGAAGAGGGATAACCCCGGGAATTACAGGCCAGTTAGTCTTACTTCGGTGGTAGGAAAAGTAATGGAAAGGGTTCTGAGGGATAGGATTTATGAGTATCTGGAATGACACTGATTGATTTGAGACAGCCAGCACGGATTTGTGAGGGGTAGTTCTTGCCTTACAAGACTTATTGAATTCTTTGAGGAGGTGACCAATCATGAGGATGAAGGTAGAGCAGTGGATGTAGTGTACATGGATTTTAGTAAGGCATTTGATAAGGTTCCCCATGGTAGGCTTGTGCGGAAGTCAGGAGGCATGGGATAGTGGGAAGTTTGGCCAGTTGGATAGAGAACTGGCTAAACAGTCGAAGTCAGAGAGTGGTGGTAGATGGTAAATATTGAGCCTGGACCCCAGTTACAAGTGGAGTTCCGCAGGGATCAGTTATGGGTCCTCTGCTGTTTGTATGTTATATTAGTGACTTGGAAGAGGGAGTCGAAGTGTGGGTCAGTAAATTTGCAGATGATACGAAGATTGGTGAAGTTGTGGATAGTGAGGAGGGCTGTTGTCAGCTGCAAAGGGACTTACATATGATGCAGAGCTGGGCTGAGGAGTGGGAGATGGATTTCAACCCTGTCAAGTGTGAGGTTGTCCATTTTGGAAGGACAAATAAGAATGTGGAATACAGGGTTAACAATAGGGTTCTTAGTAATGTGGAGGAGCAGAGGGATCTTGGGGTCTATGTTCATAGATCTTTGAAGGTTGCCACTCAGGTGGATAGAGCTTGTAAGAAGGCCTATGGTGTATCAACGTTCATTAGCAGAGGGATGGAATTCAAGAGTCATGAGGTGATGTTGCAGCTGTACAGGACGTTGGTAAGGCCACATTTGGAGTACTGTGTTCAGTTCTGCTCGCCTCATTTTAGGAAAGATGTGGAAGCTTTGGAGAGGGTGCAGAGGAGATTTAGCCGGATGTTGCCTGGAATGGAGAATATGTCGTTAGAGAATAGGTTGAGAGTGCTAGGCCTTTTCTCATTGGAACGGCGAAGGATGAGGTGTGACTTGATAGAGGTTTATAAGATGATCAGGGGAATAGATACAGTAGACAGTCAGAGACTTTTTCCCTAGGTACAACAGAATGTTACAAGGGGACATAATTTAAGGTGAAGGGTAGAAGGTATAGGGGGATGTCAGGGGTAGGTTCTTTACCCAGACAGTGGTGGGGGCATGGAATGCGCTGCCTGTGCGAGTGGCAGAGTCAGAATCATTGGTGCCCTTTAAGCAGCAATTGGATAGGTACATGGATAGGTGCTTAAGCTAGGACAAATGTTCGGCACAACATCGTGGGCAGAAGGGCCTGTTCTGTGCTGTATTGTTCTATGTTCTATGTTCTAAGGAGGAATGGTTACGTTGGAACGTGAGGGTTAGCGACGAACACATATTTGTGAAATAGACACAGTTAGGGTGAGATATAATGACCTTAGTAGATATATTGCCATATGTGCCTAAGTCCAGCGAAAGCTTCATTTGCGCGCATTACAAGCAGATGACAGGAAGCAAGGACACACAGATCATAGGGTGAAAAATAAACTTGGACAGAGTAAGGCGTAGAAGTTCCAATGTGCAGGACACTCAAAAACACGATCAGCATGAACAAGATCAACATTATTTGATGTTACATAGCCCATTCATTCGTCTAATATAGTATTCCTAATACATTATATGCCTAAATGAAATCCCCCCACATTAATGTACCGTCCGGTTGAGGTCCTACAAGACGAATCTTGGGAGTTAGGAACTAATTTAAAAATTAGCAACTCAGAGGTAGTAATTTCAGGTTTGCTAACAGTGTCAACTGCTCGGTTGAGTAGGAATGTTCGAACAATCACTAAGAATATGTGGCTTGAGAGGTGGTGCAGGAGAGAAGGGTTCAGATGTTTGGGACATTGGGACCAGTTCTGGGGGAGGTGGGACTATTACAAATTGGACGGTCTACCTCTGGATTGGACTGGACCCAATGTGCTGGGGGTGCTTTTGCTAACGCTGTTGATGCAGGTTTAAACTAGTGTGGCAGGGGATCGGGGAACAAATTAGGAGGTTGGTGAACAGAAAGGGGCTATTAACCCAAGCCTAAGGAACCAGATAATGAAGTCAGCATGGCTGAGGGGAAGAGGAAGCAGGAAGTGGAGAATGAAAATGCAGGACTAGTCTGGCTGTTAAGACTGCACTCTTTATTTTTCATACGGCCGAGTACAGAGCGTGCAGAAACACAAAGGTTTCTTCCGTGTTCCTTGGTGTAATAATGCACAAAGCTGAAAACAAAGACTTTTTAAATACTTTTCTTGAAGAAGGTTCAGGCCATGATCGAATAGAACATTCAGACAATTACCCATCAATACTCGATATTGCTTTATGTGACAGTTCCGTGGTCCAAAGATATCTTCTGGTAACCAACTTTAGTTTCCAAAACTCAGGCCATTCTTGTATCACTAACTGAACCATTGCACCTGCACCTAAAAGCCGGATAAATCTATCTCATCTAGCTGAAATATTTAGATGCTTTAAATAGCTCATTGTCTGCTAATCACTACTGAAGCAGACTGTGGTTTGTCATTTATACAGCATTAGCAGTCAGTAACATGAAAGCCATTTTCTGCAGCTTTAGAAGAATTGTCAGTTTGCAGCCTAGAAGCCATTTTGTCATGTTATTTGCACCAAGATGCTAACTTGTTGCCACCTAGGTTATGAAGAGCATCTGTTAAATTGTGGCCCCTGACTACAACTGGTCACCTCAGCCTGCATTCAGGTGTCAGATCATCTCCTGTCCCTCTGAAACAGGATCAAGATGTTAAATGGCCTGCTCCTATCCCTCTGGAATAGTTCAGAGACATTAAATGACTCAGAAGCCTGTAGATTATGAATAGCTGTTAAACTGTATGGAATGAACGCCCCTCCCCTCCCAGTTACAGAAACACAAACAACTAAGTGTACTCCAGCTGCCCTCTCAGCAACACCTCATACAGCTCCAGTAACACTCTCTCTGTTTTGAATAGTTCCCTTTGTAAAACTTATCAAAATTCCATCTTTCCACCGCTTCAATTGGGACTAGGTTGGATTGGGCTGAATGGCCTCCGACTATCCCTCTGTTACAGGCACATTTGGAGAGAATTGCTTTCCCCGTTCCTGAGTAACTGTCCCAATGATTTGTCTAAAAGATATCAACGGCTTTTAGAACTGGGCACTTTTGCCCCAGAGTAACCTCACACAACGTCAATTGGCAATAAGTATCGTACCTTTGGTTAAGATCTCGAGAAATACCTCCACCAGTCATTTTTTGTCGCTGTTTTGTTATGTTATCCCTGTCTCCTTTTATAAACAGGGTGGGACATATACAACCCTGCAGTGTTCCAGCAATACACCCACATGCAAGGAAAACTCTTCAATAAATTGAAAGATTAATGGTTCATCCGTCCGTAACGCTCGTCCATTCCATACAAACTAAGTAAATGTTCACTTTTGTTTTGCTATGAAAAGACATGTAACGAAGATGTAACTGAGCCTGTTTGTTCAGTGACTGTGATTGATGCCAATCTTCATGGATTCTAATTATCCTAGTGGAGAGTTTCCGTCTTTTAATGAAAAATGGGCTCCGTTCAATGTGCTATTCCATTGTATGAGTGGGAGCAACACCGACAGAACCAACAGAGATCAGCACCCCCAGAGAGAAGGGGAGGAGAAGTCAGTATCTGATAACATTAGACTGGAAAGTTCCAACAATAGATCAGAATCTGAGAACATTAGAATGGAGTGTTCCAACAATGGATCAGGATCTGTGAACATTAGAATGGAGTGTTCCAACAATAGATCGTAGTATATCCTATGATTTTCTATTCTTTCTACATATTATGGTTGGTTGTCATTACCATTGCGCATCGATTATGCTCTTTGCATTATTCAATACATTTATTATCCTCGTCTTTCTATAGTTGGTCACCCTGGTAAATCTCACTCTCGAGATATTTTTTTCTATAAACCAGTTATGACTGCATTACTGTTCTTTCATACAGTCTTCACCTCTTCCCACCATTATTGTTCCTGTTGAGACTCTGAATTCAGATATTTACTCTGCAGACTATTACAAACTGCACCAGTGAACTTGTTCAATTACTGTCTCCCTCGTTGCTTCTGGCAGTGTTGCTCATGGGTCTCCATGCTAACCAACTGAGTTTCAGTAGTGAACTATTACCTCACTGCCCTTGCTATTTATATATTGGGAGCATGGGCGTCACTGCCTTCTGCTACGGTGACAAACTCCGTTTCCTTCATCTGACTACATACCATATCTATTCAAGAGCGTTTTAAAATATATTTGTGGGACTTGAAGGTTTTTAAGAAGGCATACGGTGGGTTTCAAGATGGTGGCGATTTCGTCGGACACACCTGCTGAGCTCTGCACCAGAACCCAGATAAAATGGGACACTTACTCTCCCTTCATTTCCCATTGGGGTCGAAATCATTAGTTTTTGATGCCCAGAATTGCTGTGTGTGAGTTTAAAATTGTAAGAAAAATCACTAAAGGGGACTGCGAGATGTGCAACAAGCAGGGAATTCCCTGGCAGCAAGGAACATGTCTGGGAACGCATCATCGACCTCATCATGCGCTCCCAGGGACTCAGCTGTGGAGCAGAGCCTGGCCTTGGAGTGTGTTAAACTGAGAGAAGATCGATTCAGCGGTGGAGCAGATAGGGGCCAGGCTTGAAACGATCTCGGTCATGCTGCAGGAGCATGGCCAGGAGGTCCAGCATCTCAGCAAGCACATTATGGAGGAGGAGCCACGGACTGCAGCCTCTGAAACTGCGGTGGAATCCTTGTCGTGTCAGGTCCAGGCCCTGGAACAGCATAGCAGGTACAGGCTTTGGAAGAGAAAAGACTGTCGGAACAACATCTGTCTGATCTGGCTGCAGGAACAGGAAGATGGATGCCAGCTGGTCAGCTTCTTGGAGCAATGGCTCCACAGTTATTTAAGCTGAGGGTTGGGTCATGCCGGGTTCGGGTGAGTGGGCCCACCGTCGCAGTGCACATGCTCTAAACGGTCCCGCGCCCTCACCCGGTCGCAGTGTGACACCAGCAGATATAGTTGTATGTTAACGGTGCTGGAAGTTTCTCGAGCGATGGGGAAGGAGCCACAGGCCCTGGCATTCACTGGATCGCCAATTATGCTTTTCCAAGACTTTTCTGAAACCGTGATTGCAAAAGAAAGGCGTTTGGTGAGTTAAAAAAGGCGGCTGAGGGACTTGAATATCCAGTACTCTGTAAGATATCTGGCAATATTACATTTCAGCCATGGAGGGTCCATGTTTAATTTTGACTCAAAATAAAAGGCAAAGGACTTCCTGGACACCCTATAAGAGACTGGCTGGCTCAATTAATGTGGACAATGATGTTTGCTTTATTTTTTCTCTGTGGTTTACCTGTTCATCCTTTATATATATATATATATTTCTGGTTGTCCTACGTTTTTTTTCTTTTTTCTCTATCTTTTCCCTTCTCTCTCTCTCTCCTACCGTTGTCCTTTGCTTTTATTTTTATCATTTCCTTTTTATTTCTCTCCCTTGATATGGGATGGGGATATGGTTCGTGGAAGGGCGATGTGTTGTTTTTTCTTTTTTTAACAAGGAGTACAGAGGGTTAAAGCATGGATAAGACGCGTTGAGCGTCCACTTTTAATTTACTTGTTATAGGATACTGTCTGCGTTTGGGGTACAGCTTCAGCTGGATGGAGCCATGAAGGGGTTAGTTGGTAGTCTCAGCGCCCCCTGTGGGCAAGGGGGCACAGTATCCTTTCACTTGTGTTCGATGTTGGTGTGTTGTAGACATATGTGGTAGAAGTTTTGATCTGGTAGTTTTGAAAGTCGTATTTTTATATTTCTACGAACTGTTTGCTGTTTTCAATCGGCACGCTATGAGTGGAGTTCTTCCTGCCAGGGGGTCACGGGCTATTTCAGACGGCTATGGCTAACAGTTCATTTCAATGGTGCACCTGGAATGTAAAGGGAAGTCATTCACCAATTAAGAGTAAAAAGATGCTTTCAAGCCTGAGAAAAAAAAATGGTCGATGCTGCCTTGCTGCAAGAAACACATCTAACCAATATGGAGCAATTCAGGTTGCAGCAGGCAGTGCAAAGAAGAACAAAGAGTCAAGGAAATGTACAGCCCAGGAATAGGCTCTTTGGCCCTCCAAGCCTGAACCAAAGCAAATGTACTGTCTAAACCTGTCGGTGAATTCCAAAGCATCTGTATCCCTATACTCCCAACTTACTCATGCATTTGTCCAGATGCATCTTTAATGAATCTGCCGTGCCTGCCTCGAACACCTCTGCTGGCAACGCATTCCAAATGCCGACTACCCTCTGTGTGAAGTACTTGCTGCGTGTCTCCCCCTTAAACTTTCCACCTCTCACTTTGAAAGCATGACCTCTCTTTATTGAATCCTTCACCGTGGGAAAAAGCTTTTCTCTATTCACCCTATCTATACCCTTCATGATTTTATAAACTGCAATCAGGTGCTCTCTCAATCTCCATATTTCTAATGAAATAAAATCTAACCTGCTCAACCTTTCTTCACAGCTAGAACTTCCATACCAGGCAACATCCTTGTAAATTTTCTCTGCACCCTCTCCAAAGCTTCCACATCCTTTTGGTAATGTGGCGACCAGGCCTGCACAAAGAATTTTAAATGTGGCCGAACCAATGTCTTGCACAATGTTAAGATAACTTGCCAGATCTTATACTCAATGCCCCGTCCAAGGAATGCAAGCATACTATATTCCTTCTTTACCACTCTATCTCCCTGTGCAACAATATTCAGGTAACAATAGAGCTGCAATCCCAGATGTCTCTGCTCATCAGCTTTTCCCAAGGCTCTATCCGTTCATTCTATAATTCGCTCGAGAATTAGTCTTGCCTAAATGCATCACCTCACATTTATCTGGATATAAATCCATCTGCCACTTTTTCCACCCAACTCCCCAGTCTATCTACCTCCTAATGTATTCTTTGGTATTACCTTATGCTATCTGCTATTCCACCAATCTTCGTGTCATCTGCACACCTGCTGATCATACAAACAGTGCCGTCTTCCAGATCATTTATGTATATTACAAACAACAGTGGCACCAACACTGACCCCTGTGGAACACCACTGGTCACCTTTCTCCATTTTGAGGAACTCCCTTCAACTACTACTCCCTGTCTTCTGCTGCTCAAACATTCTTTATCCACCTGGTTCGAACACCCTGCACACCATGTAACTTCACATTCTCCATTAACTACCATGGGGAACTTTATCAAATGCCTTACTAAAGTCCATGCATATGAAAGCAACAGCCCTTCCTTCTTCAATCAAATTGATCACTTCCTCGAATAAGTCTATCAAGTTGGTAAGCCACGATTTCCCCGCACAATATCATGTTGCCTATTACTGAGAAGCCCATTTTTTTTCTCAATATAAATAGATCTTATCCCTTAGTACCTTCTCCAGCATCTTCCCCACCACCGATGTCAGGCTCACTGATCTGTAATTACCTGGAATATGCCTACTACCCTTCTTGTACAGGGAGACAAGATGAGCAACATTCCAGTGCTCTGGCACCTCACCTGTATTTAAGGATGCCACAAAGATATCTGTCATGGCCCCAGCTATTTCCTCTCTCACCTCCCTCTGGATCATGGGATAGATCCCATGTGGTCATAGGGTTTTGTCCACCTTCATAACATCTAATCTACCCAACACATCTTCGCTTCTTATGTCAACATGATCCAGACTAATCAAACTTCTATCTCTAATCTCAACATTCATCATGCTCCTCTCGTCAGTGAATACTGATGCAAAGTATCCATTCAGAATCTCACCCATTCTCTCAGATGGTTATCCTTTCGTGGACCAATCCTTTCTCGAGTTACCCGCTTGCTTCTTATATAAGAATAATATGCTTTGGGATTCACCTTAATTCTGCTTGCTAAAGCTAATTCATGAACCCTTTTAGCCCGCTTGATTCCACTTTTCAGATTTGTTCTACTCTTCTGATATTCTTCCAGGGCCCACTCTGTTCTTAGCTGCCTAGACCTTATGTATGTTTCCCTTTTTGTATTGGCTAGTCGTACAATATATCCTGTCAGCCACGGTTCACGAATCTTGCCCTTCCTATCCTTTGCTTTCAACGGGACATGCCTATCCTGCACTACCTTTAACCTATCTTTGAAAGATCCTACATTCCAAATGTGGACTTTTCTTCAAATAGCTGTGTCCAATTCACATTTCCAAGCTCCTGCCTAATTTTGATATAATTGGCCTTGATCCAGTTTAGTACTCTTCCCTTAGGACCACTATCTACTTTATCTACGAGCATTCTAAATCATACAGAATTGTGGTCACTGTTCCCAAAGAAATCCCCCACCGCAACCTAGTCTCTGTGATTGCAATAACATCATACTCCCAGGTACCAATCGAAGACTTAAATTCATCTTCCATACACACTATAAACCTTGCATGAAAGTAGATGCATTTCATGCCACCAGTTTTATTTTTCGCGTTCATCTGCTGTCTGCCTACTCTTTCCATTATTAATGCTATCTTCATAATTCCTACAGTCTCCAGTCTCGACCTCGCTGCCTACTTGTTTTCTCTTCTGGTTCCGAGTCCACTGCCACATTAGTTTAAAACCACATTAACAGGAGCAGCAAACGCTCCCCCAAGGATATTGGTTCTGTTCTGGTTCAGATGTAGAATGTCCATTTTATAATAGTCCAATCTTCCCCAGAACCGGTCCCATTATCCAACATATCTGAACCCCTCCCTCCGACACCATCTCTCCAGCCACGTGCTCATCCTGCCGATTTTTTCATTTCTATACTGCTCAGCACATGGCACTAGTAGTAATCCTGAGATCACTACCTTTGAGGTCCTCCCCTTTAACTTCTCCCCAAGCTCCCTGAATTATTCTTTCAGGACCGCATCTCTTTTCCTACTTATATCATTGGTGTCTATATGCACCAAGACAACTGACTGTTCATCCTCCTCTTTCAAAATGCTCTGCAGCCAATCGGCGACATTCCTGACTGGAGCACCTGGGAGGCAACATGCTATCCGGGAGTCCCGTTTTCGGCCACAGAAACGCCTATCTACTTTCCTCACAATAGAATCCCCTCTGACTATGGCTCTACGAGACTTATTCCCACCCTTCTGAACAGCAGTGCCTGCCACGGTGCCATGATCCTGGCAACTGCTGCCCTCCCCTGGTGAGCCATCTCACCCAACATTATCCAAAACGGTATACCTGTTTTGGTGGGAGATGACCGCAGGGCACATCTGTACTGCCTTCCTACTTTTTTTCCATCTTTTGGTCACCCATTCGCTGTCTCCCTCAGCAGCACTAACTGCGGTGTGACCAGTTCACTAATCGTGCTATCCACAACCTCCTCATTATCCCGGATGCTCCGCATTGAGTTCATCCGCAGCTCCAGAGCCATCATGCAGTCATCAAGAGCTTCAGCTGGACACACGTCTTGCAAGGGAAAATCTCCGGAATGTTAGACACATTCCTAAGCTCCGACATGAAGCAAGAGGCACATGGCACGTGTCTGAGGTCCGCTGCCATTGTAAACTTTGCTTTATATGAATTAACTGAACCCAAACAACGCATTTAAATAAATGAGAAAGAACCATAAAGAAAAAGATAGAACTCTTAGCTTACTGTGTCTTCTCCTTCCGAGTAGCGGACGCGTCGGGAGGGTAATACTACATTAGCATTATCTCGGGTTTCGCCACTGCCTAAATATAAATTAAGCCCTTACCTTCCCGGCAGCCCTCCCTTACCTCCACCTTCTCTCCTCTCCTCTCTGTCTCAGTGTTCAGACATATGTTTTTTTCACGTCCTTTCATTCACAATGCAGAGGGGTGACTAACTCAACAAGAAGAATCTTCCCTTTCAACTGTGAGACCAAATTAAGAATGAATATGGGCGGTTTATGATTCCTAAAGCATTAATACATGGAGATATGTACAGGAATTTGAATGTATGCTGCGCCTGCACATTCCCTCAAATTTTTTACAGATGTGCTTTCCAGGTTGATGGCACTTGGGGCCCGTCATACAGTAATAACGGGAGACTTTCACCGACTTATTAACGCCAAAGTGGACAGGATGCCTTGGGGTCTTGTGGGTATGTCTCTGCAATCCAACCAGTTGGTGAACCAGAACAGGGAGGTGGGGTTTGTGGGTATGTAGAATTGTCTCCATCCTGAGGGGAGGGACTTCACTTTTCTCACAACCACGTAAGTGCTGGAAGGGTATTGACATTTTTTTGCCCTGTTGACGTTATTTTTAATTCTGCACTGTCCTGCAAAATTGTGAAGATAGCCATTTCTGATCATGCAGCAGTGTACATGGAGGTTAAGGTCAGTGGAGATGGGACAGGTTCGCAGCACTGCCGCATGGCTCCTTTCTTCCTGAAGGAGAGCTATTTTATTGAGTATTTTTCAGGGGAATTTAAAAATTTGGGGAAATTAATTTGGGTATTGCCAGTAATCCATCGATGCTCTGGGAGACTGCCAAGGCCTATGCAAGGGGTTCGATTATTTCTTACTCAGCGACCCAGAGGCGGGAGAAGGCAGAGCAGCACAGTATGCTCGAGGCTTGCCTGAAGGCAGCTCAGACAGCATACTTTGACAGACCAACCAAGTTGCAGCAGATGACAGCTCAGAACAACTTTGAATGCTACGATTACCCAGACAGCAAAGAAGGAAATCTCCTTTCCGAAACAGAGATTATTTAAGGATGGTGATAAACGAAGTAGATATCTAACATACCTGGCCAGAAAGAAGAATGCCCCTAATATACCACATCCATTCGAGATAGCTGGGACTCTTACTTGCAATGCAGAAAATTCCTTTCGAATGTAACTAATTAATTTTTATCTTACCCAAGATACCAGAAGCTACTGGAAGCTGAACTTTAATGTTTTATCACCTGGAATCCAATCAAACTGTGAGAATTTAATGTGTCATGGGGAGTATATAAAGCTGTTATTTTGAAAATTAGTGAGAAAGCTAACTGGTCATCTCACGTCTTGGTCTCAAATTAGAAGAAATGTTCCATCCAAAATACGTTTTTCATGTAAACCTACTTACAGTAAAAAAAAAACAGAAAGAAGGTGACCCAGGGAGATCAGCAGCTGGAAGACTGAGGACAGCGGAGAAGACAGAGATTTTGTGATTGCTGAGATTAAGTTAACGTAACGTTCAATAAGTGGGTTAATGGACTGGCATATTTCCAAAGTTGTAGTCACCAGTTAAGAAAAGGTAGTATTGTATTTGTGAATAGACGCTGTTTAATGTTTACTGTTCGGGTTCATAAAATGTATTGTTATTTTCTTTGAATGGTGGAATTTGGGTGTTCTCTGTCACTTATTTTTTAACAGATCACGAGGCGAGGTGAGTTTTTTTCGTGTTTGGTTTTTATTCACAGAGGCGTTCGACATCGATGTCGTAACAGTTTGGGGCTTGTCGTTCAGGATTTCGACAGATGTGAACAGATTAGGGGTATAAAAGGTCCCAGCAGATTCCAAAACTTGGCAAATATTGTCCGAGATCTTTAAATAAAGCTTAGATCGGAAAATTTGTTTCGTTTTTGTTACTTAAGAATGATTAAATGAGAAGTGAGAGAAATGTGCCTTTACATTACTAAAGAGGTTCTGGGGTTTCAAAATGATTCCCAATTTTCCAAGAAAGTTGAGAAAGACAGAGAAAGGGCGTACAGTTAGAATTTGCAAATAGGTTAGAATTGGGTTTAACCAGGGACAAAAGGAAAGCTGAAATTGGAATGAAGTTGGTCAAGCACTTCAGTGTATTTGAGAAACTGACAGTGAGTGCAGTAGAGTTAGAAAAAAAAATATTGCAAATGCAGTAATGGAGTAACAAAATTAAAACGTGAGACTAAAAAAGAGAGAAGAGAAAGAGAGGTAGAAGAGAAAGAGAAAGAGAGATGAGGAAAGAGAGAGAGAGAAAATTTGAACTTGAAAAGTTGTGCAGTCAAGTCAAGTTAACTGGATAGAGATTAAAATAGAATGTAGGGATATATATGTATATGATTATACATAAATATGCTAAAACATTGCCATATTTAGATAAGAAAAATGTGGCTGCCTTTAGTATTTCATTTGAAAAATTGGATAGAGAGATGGAGTGGTCAGAGAACATGTGGGTAATGCGAGTTCAGACAAAGCTGGTAGGCAGAGCTGGTGAGGTATATATAGCGCTGTCAGATGAGGTGTGAAGAGATTATGTAGATGTCAAACTGGCTATTTTAAGTGTCAATGAATTGTTACCAGAAGTATATAGAGAGTGGTTCGGAAACGTAATGATGGAACCAGGTCAGAATTATATTGAGTTTGAATGCGTCAAGCATAGTACTTTTGACAGATGGGCATGGGCCTGAAAAATAGACAAGACATGCAAGGCTCTGAGACAGAGCAATCTACTGGAGGAATTTAAACACTCACTTCCAGAGATGATCAGAGTATCTGCGAATGAACAGGAAGTTCAAGAAGTGAGAAGAGTGACAGAGATGGCAGGTGCATACGCATTGGTGCATGAGCTGCAATTTTGCTTTTGGTAGGATCTCCCTCCTGTGAGGGATAGAAATTGGGAGAAGGGGAAACCCTACTCTACAAAACAAACATTTCAGCACACTGTGAATAGTTTGGTTTAGGTTAATAAAGAAGCACAAGCGGTTTTAATGGAGGTGTAAGGCCGCAGATGTTTTCACAATACCGGAGGGAACACACAGAATTACAGTGCCAGTGATATAAGAATTGCACTGAGAAAAGATGTCTTCACTGACATAAGTGGGGCTCACAGAGCAATAATGCTAGTCGTTGAAGAAAGGCACTGTGGGAAAAGATGTGGTAAAAGAGGTTAAGCGCGTGGCGATAGTGGAAGTAGTAAAGGAAACCCCAAGAAAAGTTGAGGAGCTGCAGGAGATTGCACAGCTTATGCAGGGGCTGGGTCTGGAGTTAGTAACTAATCTCCATAAAGAATTCATCAATGTGGATAAAGTTTACTCAGGAAGAACAGGGGAGAATGACAACAAGGTATAATTTTTCACGCTACGGGATCTGCTCAGCCTTTAATATTCGAAACGTGCGGCGTTTGAAAAGCACAACAGGTCAGGCAGGTCACAACAGTTCTGAACATCGACATATCAGGCACAAGCCTTTCATCTGGAAAGTGGCGTGGAGGCGTAGGGAATGGGTAAAAAGTAAATAGGAGGGTAGAGGTGGGGCTGGGGGCAGGTCAGTGGGATGGCGATAGAAAAATGAAGATGTGAGTGATCGTGATAGGTCAGAGAGGAAGGTGGGGTGGACATTTGGGAAGGACCGTGGACAGTCAGGAGAGTTGAAGAAGGCGATGCTGAGTTGAAGGGTTGGATCTGGAAGAGTTTGGGAGAGGGGTGAATTGAAAACTGGTGACGTAGACGTTGATGCTGTGTGGTTGCAGGGTCCCAGCTGTCCTACCACCGATCAGCTTCACCCTGACCTCTGACCTTTCACCATCAACCCCCATGTGCATCTACCTCTCGCCTTCCAAGCTATCTTCCGCCCAGCCCCACCCTTACACAACTATGTATCTGTCATAACCCTTTGCCCCATCCCCCAGTTTCCTTATGTAAGGGTTATTCCTGAAATGTGCATTCTCCTGCTCCTCGGTTGCTGCCTGACCTGCTCTGCATTTCCAGTGTCTCACCTTTCATCTGTGATCTTCAGCATCTGTAATCCTCACATTCTCTCAGCCTCTAAAAGTAAGTGATGAAGGTATTTGCACTCTTTCGGACATGGCACCTGAGAGAGTGATCATTTGTGGAATGGGAACAGAAATGTGGTGCTCCCCTGTGTAAGATCAGGTTGGAGATCCAAATCAAGATTGGGGACGTGACAGGAGGAGTGAGTGACAGACTATCAGTTTTAGAAATACAGTTTTATTCTTGAGAACAATTTAGCAGGATCCAAGGTGGGTGTGACACCTTTTGTAGTCAAAGGAAGCCAGGAAATTGAGGAGTTGAAAGATAAATACCCAGAAAAAATGTCCAGACTGTGTAATATCAAGATCTGACTGTCGTAAGTTACAGCAAGAGGCAAACATTAAAGAGAAAGGCAAAGGAGCGGAAGTTTTATAAGCTGGCCCGTTGTTTCATGTAACAGTGCAGGAGAAACTAGAACAGGCAGAGGTCAGGGAGAGGTATTTAGTCCTGAAAGGCTAATGGCTTTACAACAGACATTTATGTAAATTGATGCATATTCAGAAAAGGAATCAGAATGTATTGTAGAGCGTTAGCAATTTAAGGATAGAATCCAAAATAAAATGGAGTCCACGGCAGGTTAGTGCAGAGGAGAAATGGGCCAAAGTTTACCAGATTGTTTTTGATGTCGCATACAGACAGGAAGTGTTACGGGTATCACATAAACCAGGAGGTCACCTGGAAGTCTCAGGCTAAGGTACAGCAGCGTTTTTACGACCTAGAATGCACAAGGACGTGGTTTTATTTTTGGTGTATGTGTCATACATGCCAAATGTAGGTAAGCCCCAGGCAGGACTAAAACCAGAACGTTTGTTGCCAATTCCTGTGTTCGACGGACCTTTCACGTGGGTTATGGTTAGTTGCATAGTCCCCCTTTCTCAAATAAAAGTGGAAACCAATATTTGCTGACCTTAATGAATGCGTCTGTCAGATTAACAGAGGCAATTCCATTATGGAGTGTTAAGGCAAAAAGGGAGGTGGAGAGGTTGGTGGTTTCCTTTATCAGTACGGGCTACCCAGTGAATTTCTGTCAGTCGAAGGAAGTCATTTTACTGCTCGGCTTTTTAAGTAAATCATGCATACCTTAGGCTCACAGCACTTCAAATCAAGTGCGCCCCATTCTGGATCCCAGGGAGCCTTGGAAAGTTGGCCTCAGACGCTGAAGACCTTGTTAACAGCGTACTCTCAGGATTACCCGAATGATTGGGATAAAGGTGTCCCATTCAATTGTTTGTCATTAGAGATGCCCTGAACGAATCTAATCATTTTAGTCCCTTTGAGTTTATATTCGGACATGGAGTGAGAGGTACTTTGGAATTAATTAAAGTGAAATTAACAAGACCGAAGTCGGAGATCTCTCACTTCGATGATGTATCTGAGGTGAGGGAGAGATTAAACCGAGAATGTATGTGAGTTAGCTAAACAGTGCCTGAAGAGGGAAGAGCAAAGAATGACATATGTGACAGGTAAAAAATCTGAAATTTGGTGTATTGTTTTCATTGGAGATGCCACCAGGAGTAGGAAATCCCTTCAAAGCTAGGTTTAGTGGCTCCTTCCAAATGGAGAAAAAGTAGACTCAGGTAAACTATCTGGTAAAGATGCTGGACGTAAAAAAGGTACAGGTGTATCATGTGAATACATTGTGTTCTTACTAATATAGAGATACGGAACTGGGGAAACAGGTGCTGGTTATTGCCCCGCAGCGTGAGGAATCAAATCCAGATGTCATGAAGTTTGATGTGAAGCAAAATGATTTAAATAACATGGAAGTCCTTGAGGAGTGGGATAGGATAGCGACCTGTCTGTTGCATGAGCAATGAATCCAGTTGACTGTTCATTGCAGGAGTACGCGGACATTTGCAGAAACATGATGGGAGGAGTTATGGTTTTGTGTATGGTTTGGAGGTAGTGAATGCTGTTCTGATAAACAACTCCCCTGCAGGATTAATCCTCACAAAGCCACCGAGGTCCAGATCGAAATGAATGCGATGCTCAATGAAGATATTATTGAAACGAGTCAGAGCGAGTGGAGTACGTTGATTCTATTACTACTCAAACCTGATGGGGCTCAGCGATTTTGTGTGGACTATCAAAAGGTCAACGCTGAAACAAAATCAGACTCCTATCCAATACGAAGATTCGAAGACTACATACGTAAACTTTGATAAGCCACACACATCAGAAAGTTGAACTTACTGCATGGTGACTGGCAGGCAACTTCATCAGGGAAAGTGAAAGAAGTTTCTGCGTTTTTAATCTTAAATGGGCTACATCAATTCAACGTGATGCTGTTTGGAATGAATAATGCACCAGCCACATTCTAAAGACCCATGAACAGAGTTGTGTCCAGATTAAGAAATTGTGCAGTTTATCTGTTAGATGCAGTGATCTTTAGCAAGACATGGAAAGATCACATGTTGCAGTTGGCAGAGCTCGTGTAATGATTACAAGAAGGAAAACGGATAATAACCGAAAAGAAAACAGAATTTGTGAACGCAGAGGTGACGTTCTTGGGACATTACATTGGACATGGAAGATTGACCAAATGGCACACAAAGACGAAGGGCTTTGAGGAATTTCCACAACCATCCTCGAAGAAAGAGGAACTTCGATTATTGGGACTGCGTGGAATCCATTGGAGGTTTGTTCCAAACTTCAGCAGCGTCGTGGAACCACTGATGGATTTACTGAAGACGAACACGAAATGTTGGTGTACAGAACAATTCCAGCAGGCATTTGAGAATTCAATACCAGCATTAACCACGGCACCAGTTTTATCTACACCAAATATTTTGAAAGCCGACAAACTTGCGATTGTTGCTAGGTATATAGGGGTTGGAATTGCATTAATGCAGGAACATAATAATGGAATTGAATGGTCAATTAGCTACCTGTAAAAAAAAACCCAACACCCACCGGAAAGAAAATGCTTCACTATAGGAAAAGGATTATTGAGTTTGCTACTGGCCTGACAACATTTTATTGTTTATGTGACAAATGGGTTGTCGGAGATGAATGTATACAACTACAATCCTCTGGCATTTTTTGAAAGATTTAAAGACTAAAAGATGAGAGCATTTCATTGGAGTCTTATGTTACTGACTTTTAACTTACAAAATATACATGGTGTGGGCCGTATAAATGTGATAGCAGATGTGTTATCGCAGATTAAAAGTAAAAGATGCAGATAAGATTAGATTCATGAATTTTACGGTGATAATGCGGACGGTCTAGCAGATCTGCTTCATGAATGTTACTTACACTTCAGCAGCACAATCCTGAATGGTGTCTGAGTCTTGCTGCACTTGGACACAGACTGTTTCAGGAACTGAGGGATGGGGAAGAAATTATTCTGAACATTGTGGAATCTTCAATGACGATCCCTATTCTGATCTTATCGTAGGGAGGATGGGGGTGGGGGCGGGGAGACATTGATGAAACTGCTGAAGATGATTGGGAAGACGAAGGTACCCTGAGGATCTCCCATAGAGATGACCCAGGAAAGTGATGACTGACATCCACGAACCACAAACATCTTCCTTTGTGCGATGATTGACTCCAACCAGTAGGGAGTTTAATTTGATTCCCACTAAGTCCGGTTTTGTTAAGTACTTTGATGTCAACCTTAGTCAACTACTGCCTTGATATGAGCGCCAGCTACTCTTACATAAACCCTTATGTTCACATCATTAGTTCATATCAATAGGCCATGATATAGGAGCATCATGTGTTCTCTTCAAACAGGTGGTATTGAATGATAGGAATTCTCTTTTCCAGGGTGCTTGGGGAGCTAGAAGACTTGAAGAGGAGGGAGATGGATATTTACCTGTTGGGGCGGTGAGGGATATGAAGAATCAGGCATTAAAAAGGATCTGAGACCATCAGCAGGTCATCCATGATCATAGTGAAGGGCAAGGCAGGCTTGGGGGAGTTCTGAACGAAGTAGCCCTGTTTCTGATGTTCTGTCATTCTGTTATTGGAAGGTCGATGCATCTTATTTTGCTGGATGTTCTGTTATTGTATATTACAGTCAGGAAGACCAGAGGTTTCCATGAGCAATCCTTGGGTAATGTATGTGGGCCGCATTCATTGTGAACCTGGGTCTATAACATGACAAACAAATGAAGTACAAATTGCAGAGAGGGGAAGCTCTGTAAAGAGAGATTAGGGATCTGTTTCATAACCAGCCTGGGTTTTCAAATCACATTTTCCAAACCTCCCCAAACCATGTGGGACAGTCTTGAAGGATTGAATGGTTTCCTCTCTTTCTGTGTACCAGTTCATCGGGAGAAGTGGCCTTTAACTACTCCTGTCTAGCAGGTGTGAGGGGCTGAATGGAACACAGAAACATGGGACTGAGGAGCAGTAGTGGGTCATTAGACACTTTGAACCTTCTCCACCAGGCACTAAGATTGTTGTGGTCTTAAACCCACTTTCCTGTCTGTATCCCATTATCCGTGACTCACTTTTAACTAACACACGTTTGAATCAGTGTGAACATATAGGCACGATAAACTTCCAGTGAAGAGAATTCCCATTCCAAACGTCCTTTCAGAATTTCTCCTCATCCATTTTATAGAATTGGAGAGTCATGCAGCATGGAAACGGACCCGTTAGTCCAATCTGTCCACCCGGACCAGATAACCAAATCTTATCCAAACACATTTGCTAATATTTGGTCAATATCCCTCCTGTATCAGACATTTTTAACCGACTACACCAATACCTCTGACAGCACTTTCCAGACACACATCATTGTCTGTGTGAAACATTTACCCCTAATGTCCCTTCTAAAACATTCCCATCTACTTTCAGCCTATGCCCCCTTGTTCTGACCCCCCCCCCCCCACCCAATCCCAGGAAAGAGACCGTGGTTATTCAGAATATCCATGCCGCTGATGATTTTATAAACCTCTACAATGTCACCCCGCAGCGTCTGACTCCAGGGGCAAACACCACAACCTAATCAGCCTCTCCCCTGAGCTGAAATTGTGCAGTCCTGATACATCTTTGTGAATGTTTTCTCTAGAAAATCGAATTGTACGCAATTTTCTTAACGTGGCCTCGCCAATATCATGTACAAATGCAACATTCCACCCAAATCCTATACTCAATGTTCTGACTGTTTAAGGTAAATTTGACAAATGTATTCTGCAACACTCTGTCTACATGCGACTCCACTTTCAAGGAACTATGCATCTGCAGTCCTAGGTCCCTTTGTTCCACAACACTCCCCAGGACCTTACCATTCAGTATATAATTCTTGCCCTGATTTGCCGTTCCAAAATGCAAAACCACGTATTTACCTATATTAAGCTTCCTCTCTCACTCCTTGTCCCTTTGTCCCATCTAATTGTTGTTTCGTTGTACTCTGCGATAATCCACTATACTACCTTTTTCATGTCATCTGTAAACTTACTAAGTATGCCTCCGAAGTTCAAACCGAAATCCTTGATATCAATGCGGAAAAGCAGTGAACTCAGCACTGATTCTTGCAGCACACTGCTGGTAACAAGCCTCCAGTCTGTAAAATAACCGTCTACCTTCAAGCCAGTTGTGAATCCAATTGATTAGCTTCCTCTGCATTCCCTGTAACCTAATCTTACTAATCTGTCTATCAATCGGAATATTATGAACACCTTGCTGAGGTCCATATGGACAATGTCTACCAAACTGCCTTCATCAATCTTCTTTGTCACCTGTTCATAAAAATCATTCAAATTAATGAGACATGATTTCCCATGCAGAAAGCCACGTTGACCATTCCGATCAGCCCTTGCCTTCCTAAATGTATGTAAATCCTGTCCCTCAGAATCCCTTCCAAGAACTTACCCACCACTGACAGCAGGCTCACTGGTCTATAGTTCACCGACCTTTTGGGTCACTGTTTCCTTTCATAGTCCCACTCCTCCAGTCCTCACAACAAATCTCAAATGTAACCAGGTTGGTGATATTGCCGATGATATCAGTCTCAGACTGGGTCACGGTCAGTTTTAGGATCAAGTCAGGTTTGTTTCTTTCACCTGCTAAAATAACACGTTCATGATCCAGAGCTTGTTACTCAAGCTATGATGAAAAGATGAATGCCAAAGTGTTTTGATATTACAAATATGTAATAGATATTTCCCTGTTTAAAACACGAACACACACACACACACTCACACACACGCACAGAGCAGACACACACACACACACACCTATTAATAAAATCTGTGCTGTTTTAACTTGAAAGAACTTTGTCCAGATATGAGTGTAACTCACGACGGAAGAAAAAATTGAGAGATTGTCCAAAATGTTATTCTGTTACTGAAGATATTCTACTCAGACAAGCTGCTAGCTTTGATATTGCGTACTTCAAGAGTTGGATTTGGCTGAATTCCCTTTGCTTTAGGCAGTGAAGAGATTCCAATGAATTCTGGACAGGGATCAGCCAACGGGTAGCACGGTGGCTCAGTGGTTGTCACCGCTGCCTCACAGCAGCAGAGATTTGGGTTCGATTCCAGCCTTGGGTGACTGTGTGGAGTTTGCACATTCTCCCCTTGTCTCCGTGAGATTCTAATGGGTGCTTCAGTTTCCTACCACAGCTCAATCTGTGTAGGTTAGGTGGATTAGTTACGCTAAATTGTCCGGAGTGTTCAGAGATTTCTAGATTAGGTACATTAGTCTGGAATAAATATAGGGGAACGGGCCTAGAAAGGTTACTCTTTGGAAGGTTGGTGTTGACTTGTAAGGCGAAGGGCCTGTTTCCACACTATAGAAATTCTATAAAAATAAGTACGGTAATGATGACTATAGAGTTTTTTTTGTTTTAGCTCGCACACATTGCTGTGATCAGGAACAATGTGGGTGAGAGATAGCAATAGGCCGTTCCTTCTCGTGCAGATTACATTTTCTCCCTCTCTCAGTTGAATCACACAATAACATCATCCTCTCTCAAACTGGAAATGTGAGGTCTCGTTGTACATTGCCTGAACTATGTCTCCGTCACATTTCGTGTTCCATGTAGATGCATCATTGCTGCTGTCCTGCACAGAGCCATATATTTAGCAGATTTGAAGATATGTTTACTTGTCCCTGCATCATTAAACAAATAAAATGTTTAATGTATTCAGAATACCTGGGTTAAAATGAATGCATTTTTTAACAAATACAGAAATTGCTGGAAAATCTCGGCAGGTCAGTCAGCATCCAGATGCCTTTTACATGTTGCAGTTGTACCACCCTCCACCACTTCCTCTGGATTCCATATGCACTCCACCCTCTGCTTGAAAAGGTGCCCCTTGGGCCTCTTGAAAATCTTTCCCCTCACACTTTCAACCAATGCCCTCTGGTTTTGGATGCGTCAAAATGTTAATGAAGATAGGTGGAGCCTCTGCGGATTTCTATTACTCTGTGGTTTGTCAATATTTCATTCGCTCTGTCTTGTGTATATCAGGATTTTTGTTGCTCTGTTGACGGCATCTCGTTATTCGACTCCGTCCATGGGAATATAGGAGAATTTCACTTGCTCACACTGGTGAGTGTGGCAGGATTTCAGTTGTTTCATGGGGACGGTGATGCTATGAGAATCTTAATGTTTGTATATGACACAAAATCTGGAAGAATTGTGAAGTCTATGGAGGACAGTGTTGATCTCTAACAGGACAATCACACATTGTTGTAGTGTTGAGGTTTATGGCAGAAGGGGATTAGTGCAGAGCAGAGTGAGGTGATGTACTTTAGTAGGAAAGACAATGAAAGACAATATAAAACCGACTGGACCATTATAAAAAGGGTGCAGGAGCAGAGGTTCCTGTGTGTATATGAACACAAATTATTGCAGATGTCAGGACAAGTGGGGAGAGCAGTAATTATCACAGATTAATTTCAGTTTCTGAGCTGTTTACAGGGGGAGGTGTAGGAGGGAGCCTCCATGATACCCTCCTGGGTGGTGGTGGTGATGATATGTTGTGAGCCCACCCTCCTGCCCACAGAGACCTTGGGGATTCCATTTGTACCATCTCGGCACAAAAGGTAGATGGGCATGAGGGGCACTGATTCTAAGTTGTGCCAAGGGAAATGGAACTGCCAGTGGGTTTAAAGTGAGAATTGCTCTTCATTGAACATGCTCCTTACTCGGACGGTGGGATGTGGATGTTTCAGAATCTCCACACGAGGCGTCCTGGTCCTCTCCAGCTCGTATCAGGGTCCTCTCCACATGGCGGGGTAGGGGGGTGAGGGAATGGATATCGGGCACTCCACTACACGGCTTGGTCCTTTCTGTCGTATTCCATGCTGTTTCTCTCGGAAAGGGAGAAAGGGAGGGCAGGAGTGAGGGTGGGAGTAGATAGCCCTGCTGCTAATGCTGGTGTAGGCGGAGTGGGAATGGTGAGGTGTCTGGAGGGAGTGAGTCCACAGTGTTGTATCCATGCAGTGTTATTCGTGCAAGTGATGTAATAGAAGCAGGTAGAGAGAGAGAGAGACAAAGAGAGAGAGAGAAGGTGTTGCATGCAGGAGTGAAGTGGTGGAATATGAGACTTGTTCGGGGTTCGGTCCTGGAACAGATATACAGTGAGCATGAGGGAGCATAGAGAATACGGTACCCTTAAACTGACAGAGTGGGGATGGCTATTGATGCTTGTTCTGTATTGCTGGACATATCTTCAGACCGCAAATACTGTACTGAGCTGGGTTTTGAGCTCAGACCATACTCGGAGGGTCTGGTAGTGTGGCCCTTCTAGGAAAATAATGATTCCCCAGTACTAGTCCATCTACAAGGACCTCCATGCCCCTGTAGAGAAACCGTGTTGTAATTGCCCCTAACTGCCAAGCTCGGGGTAGACAGTGTGAGGCAGTTGAGAAAGATCAACTCTGCGGCCATTGCCCGTTTAAACATGGCGCCAGTGGTAGGGATCATGGTATATCCAGGGACATTCGGTAGATGGTGATTAATGCCAGACATGATGGATGGGAGAATCGGGCTGGCATTAAATGATCGAGACACATGAGATGAGGTGTGTTCGATAAGATAACACCGGGAAACTAGTTTGGCCTCATGCAGATGATTCCTGTCACACTCAATGAAAATGTCACTGTGACAAATTATTGTTAGATTCAGCTCAATGAGTCGAACACTCTGCTGATCCTACTCCCAGTTACGAAGCTGCAGAAAAAATGCTCATCCAAAACTTTCCATTATCTGACCTCACTCGAATATCCCATTCACCCATCATTCCTGGAAACACTGGTTTATATTGCAGGATACTGGTGGAATGTTTACATTTCAGCATTCTGGAACCTGTGAACACATCCCTCCATGACGTTGTCTTTTAATCTCGCTCTCTCTGACGAAACCCCAAACCGCTCCCATTTAGGGATATTTAAACTGATTCCCTGGTGATCTCTTTCTGGCAATGATTTTAAGACTCACAGCATCCCTGTGTCATTGCACAGTGTAAATATGGAGCTGTAATTGGAAGGGCGATGCACGTCCTGTCACTTCCAGCATGGAGTGCAAGTGTGCCCACGCTGGTCAGTGATCTAACACAGTGTTACTGATCAATGTACTGGGGTGATGGACACATTTCCTCACCGTGGTCACATATCTCATCTAAGGTTAAAAGATTAATGCACTGCTGTGGTCTGCATACCTTTTCTGTCTGTGTAGATTGTGGGTTGTATTGCACAGTATACCAGCCTGGTCTGCACAGTGCTCCATGCTGAACACATGTCTCATCTGGGTTTTTCTATCAATGCACTGCTGAGGTTTGCACAGTGTTCCACTGATTGCAGGGTGGTGTTTAGCAGGATTCCTGAAGAAGGGGTCATGCTCGAAACGTCGATTCTCATGTTCCTTGGATGCTGCCTGACCTGCTGCGCTTTTCCATTAACACATTTTCGGCTCTGATCTCCAGTATCTGCAGTCCTCACTTTCTCCTGGTGTTTAGCAGTACACGAGCCTGGTCAGCACAGTGCTGCACGTTGAACAGATATCTCCTCTATGTTTATGGTGTTTAGTCTGGTTCTGTGAGGTGGATTGAGAATGTGATATAACTAACCATTTCACTAGATATGGCAAAGCCCTTTTTTGTTCTCAATGATGTGATTGGACCCTCCTAATTCTGACTTTTCCGGCCAGTTCCATTCTTCCGTCTACCTGCATAGTTCAGAAACATGCTGTACATGAGTAATTATCCACTTTTAATGTGAGTAAAACTGTCCTGTCTATTTCCCTGGTCTTTGACGTTGCTCACCCTGTGACATCGGGATTCAATACTATAAACCTCAGTAAGGTCACTCCTCAGACTCAACGCTCCAGGGAATGTAGTCCCAGCCTATTCATGATGTAGGTCAACATCACCCGTCCTGGCTCCCAAAACCGTTAACATACTTATAAATCAATTCTGAACCATTTCAAATATAACAACATCTTTTCTACAGCAGTAAGAACAGAATTAATGGTAATATTACAGAAGTGGTGGAATCTAGTGTGTAGGCGAAAGTGAGTTTTGCAGATGTTGGAGATTAGAGTCAAGACTGTTGTGCTGGAAAAGCACTGCAGGTCAGGCAGCATCTGAGCAGCTGTTTCAGACAAAAGTCCTTCATTAATCCTGCTGTGCATTTCCAGCACCACATCCTGAACCCGGTGTATATCCCAGATGAACTTATTTAAAGACCGCAATTTCCCTTCCCAAGTGGTCAACGATGCCATCCAGTGCACCTCATCCACTTCCCGCACCTCCACATTCGAATCCCACCCCTCCAAATGCAACTAGGAAAGAACACCCCTCTTCTTCACCACCCACCCCACCAAACCTTCATATACAACGCATTATCATCTCCAATTTGCACTACCTAAAAACAGACTCCACCACCAGGGATATATGTCCATCCGCATCCTTATTTGCATTGTGTAAAGGACATGCCCGCTACTACTCCCTTTTCAGGTCCATGCCACCTACCAACACACACTTCACTCCTGGCAGCTTCCCCTGCCACCGCAAGAATTGAAAAACCTGGACCCTCTCCTCTACCTCAACTCCGTTTGGGACCTCAAAGGATCCTTCCGCATCCACCAGAATTTTACCTGCACTTACACAAATCAACTACAACATCCGTTGCTCCCAATGTCCTCTCCACTACATTGGGAAGACAGGATGCCAACGCGTGAAACACATCAGAGAACATCGCTGGGACAGCTCACCAACCAATCCCACCAACCCATGGCTGAACACTTTGAATCACCTTCCCACTCCGCCATGGACATTCAGGTCCTCGGCCTCCTCCACCGCCAAATATTAACCACCCGATGCCTGGAGGAAGAATGTGTCATCTTCTGCCTTGGGACCATGCAGCCACATGGTATCAGTGTGGATTTCACCAGTTTCCTCATTTTCCTTTCGCACACGTTATCCCAGATCCAAACTTCTAATTCAGCGTCACCCCATGACCTGTCCTACTTGTCCATCTTCCTTCCCATCAATCCGCTCCACCCTCCCCTCTGACATAGCAACTCCAACCCCAGCTTCACCTACCTATCACATTTTCTGCTGCCTTCCCCCAACCGCATTGCCTTCCCATTTATCTCTCAGTACACTTGGGCCACAAGCCTCATTTCGGATGAAGGGCTTACACAAGATTTGTCGATGCTCCTCAGATGCTGCCTGATGTGCTGTGATTTGCCAGCACCACATATTCCACTCTGATCTTCAGCATCTGCAATTCTCACTTTCTCTCTGAGTTAATGTATCCTGTAATTTTGTCACCAGACATCTTATGTAGCTGGTCTGTTATTTCATCTATGTCTCCTTTATAAACAGAGTTGGACATATACAGCCCTGCAGTACTCTGGCAATAATCCCACAAACAATAAAAACACTTTTGAAAATTGAAATATTTGTGGTACATCCGGCAGTAAACCACATCCATTTCTTCCACACTCATGAAATTGTATTATGATTTGAAATGTGATGTAAGGAAAGGGTTAACTGAACCTGTTTATTCAGTGACTGTGATTAATCTCAGTCTCCATGGATTCGAATTAGCCCGGTGGAGGTTTTCCATCTTCTAATGATAAATGGGCTACATTCAATGTGTTATGTCAGAGTATGAGTAGGAGCATCACCGACAGCACCAACAGGGATCAGCCGCTAAAGAGAGATGGGGGGGAGAGATCATTATCTGAGAACATTAGACTTGAATGTTACAACAATGGCGAAGAATATGAGAACGTTATACTGGAATATTCCAAGAATGGATCTGAATCTGAGAACATTAGACTGGAATGTTACAACAATGAGCAGGGGCTTATCCTATTATATTTGGCTTCTTTCTACATATTATGGTTGGTTGCCATTATATTCACGGATCAATATTGCTCTTCGCATTATTCAATGTTTTTATTATCCTCTCCTGTCTATGGTTGGTGTTCCTGGTAAGTGACACCGTCCATATTTTCTTTCTATAAACTAGCTGTGACTGCATTACAGTTATTACATGTCATCTTCTGTCCATGCCACTATTACTGTTCCTGTTGAGATTCGGAATCCAGATATTCACTCTGCAGATCACGACTAACTGCATCAGTGAACTTGTTCAATTATTGTCTCCCTCCTTGCTTCTGGCAGTGTTGCTCATGCGTCTCTATGTTGTCCCAATCAGTTTCAGATGTGAACCTTTGTCTCCCGGTCATTGTTACTTAAATATTGGGAGCGTGGTTGTCATTGTCCGATATTATGTTTACAAACTTCTTTTCCTTCCTGGGACTCCATCTCATCTCTGGCCATTTTATTTTTCATTCATTTGTGGGACTTTGACATTGCTGGCTGGCCAGCTTTGTAAACCCATCCCTACGTGCCCTTGAAAAGGTGCTGGTGCACTGCCTTCTTGAATCACCGCAGTACACTTGCTGTCGGCTGACGCATAATGCCGATTGGGAGGTAATTCCAGGATTTTGACCCAACGACTCTAGAGGAATATCGCTATATTTCCAAGTCAGGGAGGTGAGTGGCTTGGAAGCGAACTTGCAGGCCGTGGTTAAAACAGACGAATCACATCATTGGTGATCCCTTTGGCCATGAGCTGATTCCTGACACCATGCCCTGACCATTACTACCATTAACTACACCCCCCTCCAGAATTTACTTCATCGGCTTAACTCATCTACTGGTTGAACCTTGACCTGTGAAATACAGGCATAACAATGACAACAATCAGCTGCAGAAACTCGGGTTAAAACCTACAGGAACAAATCTGATTCGAACTCATGACAAACTCCCGTTCATCTGACATATCTGTGCACGCTGATCTATGTCGCTATTGTGTCTAGCATTGCCTTTATTTTTATATTCCCAAACACTTTAACTCATCTGTCCATGAAACTTACCTCAGTCTCTCTGTGTTGATTATCCAAATCCCCGCCAGTTGGACATATTTACCCTGGTTTCCTTCAAGTGCATTTTCTCTCAAGCATTGATTTTCACATTCAACCACCCAAATGCACACTCCCAAAACACACACACACACACACACACACACACACACAAACACACACACACAGACACAGACACACACACACACACACTCACAGACACACACACACACCTAACATTTGCCCAATGGAGATAGAAACCTTCCCCTGCTGTGTGTATTTGATGTGTGTATCGTTCCCATGTAATAGTAAAGGTGAGCAATACTTCTCTTTCTGGGCAGATAATCCAGGTTACTGAGCAATGCACTAGCACAGTCTGCACAGCTCTCCATGTTGGTCTGATCTGAAAATACCTTTATTCAATGTTCTCATTCCTGTAATGTTTCTCTCTAAGGGGTCAATTCTCCAGTTAGTCCCACTACCCAGTCTTTTTCTCCATATTTCACTCAGTTAATTAATTGTCTGTTTCTGTCTTTAATGTGAAACTCTCTGTCCCACTGTATCTTTCTCTCATCTTGGTTTTTGGTTCCCTAGTGTATCCCTTGTGAAGCTCAGAAGCAGGAAAATGGTGTGTCTTGGAAGGTTGTTCACTTCCCATGGTGTTCAATGTGTTGGTCAATGTTGGATAGGGGTGTCAGCAGATTTAACTCACGTGTTTGAAACTTGGTCTGTGCCTGTCCTCTTAACGTCTGACATCTGTGCTTGTCCCTCTGAGCTGATCATGTAGTCAGTAACACGAGGACGCCCCTTGAGTATTATTGTAAAAGAGCAGGTATCCAACATCTCTGGCAAGACAGTCACTTTTTATTGTCTCCTTTTCTTTAAGAAGAGTTCTTGAAGGCCGAACTGCCGACTGCAAACGGCTGAAGTAAATCATTTAGGAGGCTTTTAGGTTTTTCCTAAACAGTGATAACAATGGCCAGCTCTCTCAAATCACGCTTTCAGTTTTTCTGAGCTGTCGCAGTCACCAGGTGCTTGACGTCGGCGAAGGGTCGGACCATTCAGTAAATAACCTCTTCCTGCTATTCTCCCTGAAATCTCTCTTGATCCTGGATTGGAGAACTGCATGCAAGACTGATTGGCCTTGGTTCTCTCTTTTTGGCAAGGGATGAATTTGTAGAATGTTCATACATTGGAACAGTTATTTAGTGGAAGGTACTACAATTATTGCTCTGTTCAGGTTTCCAGTAGTTGTTATTCTGAATTCCTCTTCTTTTGTATGTGGTTTTACTAGAGTGTTTAAATAAGTTGTGTTTTGCTTGAAGTTGGGTGGTTTGACCAGTCGCATCACATCTGTAACACACACGTCACATCTCCCTTTACTATAAGGCAAATTTGGCGGCCAGGCTACCACCTTAAAATATTGTAGGGCAGTCTGGTCTGGTCCATAGCAAACTGGGGACTCTTGTCCTGTTCGAAGTCGACTATTTCAAACGGGATTCAGGATTAGAAACTTTTCGGTGTGGAAACAGGCCATTTGGCCCTACAAGTCCACGCCAACCCTCCGAAGTGGAAACCAACCAGACCCATTCCCCTAACCTCTTACTCCATATTCAACCCTGACGAGAATAACTAATCTACACATACCTGTATAGTGCAGGCAATTTATCAGAGCCAGTTCAGCTATTGTGCACATTTTTGGGCTGTGGGATGAAAACGGAGCACCCGGAGGAAACCCACAAGGGCATGGGGAGAATGTGCACAAAGAGATTACTGGAGTCAAAGGTGGGGTCTGGTAGTTAGCAGTCTCTTTGTGCAGTAATGGCTATTTCTGTCTCAAGGAGTTCTCTGGGTGTGGAAGTAGTGAAGTTGGAGACTTTACAAAAGGTGAGCAAGGCAAAGCTGTTAGAATTGTCAGAGAAGCTGGAGTTGGGTTTTTGAGAAAAGGAGACATAATTAAAGCTATAGTTGACATGTAATTTTGGTGAAAGCATCATCCGAATCTTTGGGAACGGCTAGAATTCAGTTGCAGATGAGGCAGCTTAAACATGAAAATGAATCGGAACAGTTTGAAATAAGATTAACAGTAGAATTAAAAGAAAAGGAGAGGAAGAAGAGAGAAAAAGGAAGAGGAAAAACAGGAAGAGAGTTTCAACTTCACAAGTTAGCAGTTAAAGAGCACAGTCAACTTAGAAGTTGGAGATGAAGGTAGACGGTAAGCTGAATGAGGAGGATAGTGAGGATGAGCAACCTTATGGGAGCCTAAGGTCTGATGGGGATCTGTTTAAATACATCCAAGCATTATCGACATTTGATGAGAAGAATGTAGAAGCCTAGTTACTTTTATTTGGGAAAGTGACTAAACGAATGCACTGACCAGTGACTGCGTGGATTTAGTTGATCCAAACAAAGCTGGTAGATATATGGATGAGATATTTGCATCCCTATCAGAGGAGGTATCTGGGGAGTATGAGGAGGTGAAGAAAGCCATCTGATGACCATACATGCTTGTACCAGATGCCCACAGACATCGTTTTAGGAACAAAAAAACCGTCCCTGGTTAAACTTACATTCAGTTTGAAAGGATCAAAAAATATAATTTTGAAAGGTGGATAAGGGTATTACAAGCAGAGCAAAAGAATGGCACTCTTAGAGAGATTCTTACTTCGGACGAGTTCAAAAATTCACTTCCTGCAGTCTTGATCACCCGTGTGGAAGAGCAGAGAATGAAAGTGGCAAGCCTAGAAGCTGAAATGGCTCATGATTATCAGTTGGGCCAAAAATCAAAGTTGGGCTTCTGTGAGGGATTGAGAAGATTGTGCGAGAACTTCTTAAAATATATACCATTGAAAGTAAGGCTTACTGGCATTCGCCATGAGTAGCAGGGAAAGAGGTTACAGTATTAAGTGGTACAGAATCGAATAAATCTTTTATGCTGAACCATGAGGAGATATGTCATTCAGAAGGACTATTAGAAAGATGCGAAGTGCTCCATTATGTAGCGTGTGATTGAAGAGCACACTGAAACCATCAACTGAAATGTTTCACAATTTGGAAGGAGGCCTTGAGCTTGGTGTTGATGTTACAACATTTCAGCATTTCAGTTGCCGAAAACGTGCCTAAGACAAATCTATATATTGATCATCACGCCTTAACGTTTTTGGAGAAATTTAGAGATAATACTTCCGGTCTGTTCAGATAGCATTTATTATTGTTGCCATTCAATTTGGAAGTTATACAGGTGACAGGACGAGAAACCGTACTTGCTGCTAACCGAACTTGGATGAAGAAAGACAGAGATATTCTGTGGCAGGAGTAAACTGACTGAAATATAATGGAGTTGTGAATGCCTTCATGCTTCATGTCAATGTAATATATATGCATTGTAGTCTACGAATAGAGTACGAATAAGGAATTTAAAATGAAGCTACTGTTGTATATTGATGGTTTATTTTTTCAAAGGGGGAAATCTGACGATACTGTCACGTCAAAAAGGTTATTTTCTCTTGTCTTTTTGAAAAGGGAAGTTTTCAAAGCTGAGATGCGATCTCCCTCCTGAAAATGGTTTAAGTAAATAACTAAGGAGGCACTTACGTTTTATTAAAACGATGGTAACAATGGAAGGGCAGTGACTAGCTCTCGCAGAACGACCAGGTTTTTTTCATTTTGTGTTTAACTGCAGCATTCAGAAGCTGCTCGGGGTCCCAGGTGGATTGGAAGTTTCAATATATGATCCCCAGCTGCTATTGTCTTTCGAAATTGCTTCCTCCCGGATTGGAGAACTGCATGCAAGATGCTGTGTTTGAATTTTCCTTTTTGCAAAGGGGTGCATTTATGGGATGTTCCTGCATTAGCACAGTTAATTAGTGAAAGGCACTGTGTCGACTGTTTACAGCAGTCTTCCAATAGAGAAGCTATCCCGTATTGTTCTTCGCTTTGATTGTGTTTTAACTACAGAGTTTGAATGGATTACATTTTGCTTAACTTTCTGTGGTTTGAATAGTCCCAACATCTGGAACACATAGCTGTGGGCGGCACGGTGGCACAGTGGTTAGCACTGCTGCCTCACAGCGCCAGAGATCCGCGTTCAATTCCCGCCTCAGGCGACTGACTGAGTGGAGTTTGCACGTTCTCCCCGTGTCTGCGTGGGTTTGCTCCGGTTTCCTCCCACAGTCCAAAGATGCACAGGTCAGGTGAATTGGCCATGCAAAATTGACCGTAGTGTTAAGTAAAGGGGTAAATGTAGGGGTATGGGTGGGTTGCGCTTCGGCGGGGCGGTGTGGACTTGTTGGGCCGAAGGGCCTGTTTCCACACTGTAAGTAATCTAATCTAATACTTCACATCTAGTTTAAAATAAGCAAAAGTTGGGGTCTAGGGTGAAGACTTAAAATATTTTGAGGGGTTTCGTCTGGTCCATGGCACTTGAGGGGCTTCTGACCGACGCCTGTCATTGTGAGTGGAGAGGCTGGGGTTGGTTTGCTGGAAGTTGGGCTGTGAGCTGCCCAGACATTCAGAGAGACCTGAGGATTTGGTGACCAACTCTGGATGGAGCCTGACGACTGTAGTTACAACATCTGGGTCTGTAACATGAACAACAAACGGAGCAAAGGCTGCAGAGATGGGCCGCTCTGAAATAAAGGAATGAGTGTTACTGGGGAAAGGTGCCTGCTGTATTCACCCCGGGTTTTCCATTAACAGCTTCCCAAGTTATACTTAACCCAGGAGCACAGTGTGAGGGGACCCTGACTGAACAAGAAGCTCTTCACAAAGCGGTGTCACCTCTTTCAACACAACCTGCAGCTTCACACCAGATGGTGCTGCCAGTGTCTGTTCGGTTCACAGTTTCATTTCGCTTCTATGATCCAGAACTTTCCAGACAGGAGTGGGTGACAGCTCCATCATATCCCAGCTTGTCGACATCAGTGTCACCATTCGGTAACGGAGGACATATATGGTGGATGAGAACAATGGGGCCCCTAGGAACATCAGGGAGCAGACCATCAGGGAGGTGTAGCAGCACTTACCCCTGTCTGAACGGGTCAGAGTGCACCCTCCAGTACACAAGGTATCACTAATTCCTATAATCTCTCTCTGCTTTGGTACCATACTGCCTAACACTCTTCTTGAAAACAAATTGCAGGTTATATGTTACATTAAATTCATCCTGCCTGACCATTATCCACTGAATTTACCTGCTAATAAACATTTGTAGACTCTCCACCGTCTCTTCATAAATTACTGTTATGCTTATCTTAATGTCATCACCAAACTTACTTAGAGAACATTCGTTCCAATATTAAATATCATTGATATAAATTGCAAATAGCTGAGGATCAAGCACTGGTAACTATGTGACCCCACGAGTTATGTTGTGTCAAACTGATTCAGACTGAATTATCCAGAGTGCCTGCTCCCTGCTTGATAACCAGTCCTCCCCCAGTTCTGTGAAACACAGTCGATGGGCTAAATAAGAACGAGGAGCAACAGTCGGCAATCCAGCCCCTCGAGCCTGCTCTTCCATTGAATACAATCATGTCAGATATCATCGCCATCTCAGTTCCACTTTCCAGCCCACTCTCCATATCCTTTTATTTGCTCAATGTACTACACCTCTGCACTCTGGGGCAGTGAATTAAGAGCCCTTTCATTAACAGTGAGCAACCATTTGAGAGAAGTAAATTTTCCACACCCCAGTTTTTAGTCTCGTTGTGGATTGCCCACCTGAGGAAATATCCACCCCATATCTACATTGTCAATCACCTTAAAGTTTCTTCCTAAGTTCAGTACCATATCCTGTCATTTTTCTGAACTCGAGAAAGTGTCGGGCTGAACTGCTCAATCTCTCTTCAGAGGACAATCTCCACATCTCTGTGATCCGTCCAATGAACCTTTTCTGAACTGCCTCTAATGCAACTACATCCGTCCTGCAGTCAGGGCACCAAAACTTGCGGAGTCCTCCATTGTGATTTCACAAAAGCCTTGTATTTTTGCAGCAACACCTCTCTTCCTTTATAATCTTTTCTTTTAGAAATAAATGCCAAAACTGCACTTGCCATTCTCATGCCCTGCTGTAACTACATTGGAGCTTTCTGTGACATGTATGAGGACACCCGGATCCCTCTGCACTGAGGCACTCTGACGGTTCCCTCGATTTGTTGAAGAAGTTGCCTTTCTGTTGCACTTACAAAAATAGATACACTCATACTTCTTGTTGTTTAGTTTCATCTGCCAATTGCTGGCCCAAACTATCCATATCCTTCTCAAACTTTTTTAAATATTGGTTTCAATTTCACACCTGTGTTAGTGTCATCTAAAAATTTGGTTCTAGCATGTCTATCGCCGCAAATATGTAATAGTACAGATTGCCAATATTTGGGGCCTGGAGACTGAGCATTAGAGCACCCTAAAAGTTGCATTTTGCCTGACTGAATATGACCCATTTATTCCATCTCACTGCATTTATTGTTTTACCAATCCGGTCTCCAACTCATCATTCACTTCTAATGACATGTGATCTTATTCTGCAGATTAATCTTTAGTGCACACTTTATTGAAGGCCTTCTGGAAGTTCAAATACTATATCTCCAGCATCCTCATTATCCAGCTGGCTTGTCACATCTTTAACAAACTCGAACAAATAATTGAAACACGAATTATCCTTCGTAAAAGCATGTTGACTCTGATGGATTTTGGTTTGAATTTACAAATGTCCTGACATTAATTCCTGAATAATAGATTCTAAGAATCTTCCTCAAATTCCAACGGTTTTCTCAGTACTTTTTATTCCATTGTGGAGGTGATCATTTTGAATTCTGACCTCTCGATTATATCTACATTCCTTCCAATCCTGTATGATTCGCACGTGGTTGAAATGACCTGGTCTGATTGCTCTTTAAGAGGTATGGGCGGTTGATTTTACTAACTCTCTTCCTTGTGTACAAAATCACTGGACTGGTGTCTTTATCGTGTCCCTACAGCATTGTCTTGAGGGCCTGAATGTTTTCCTCCTCTTGATGTGTAAAAGGCTGGAGGGCCTATGTAATATTCCTGCTGCTATGTAATAGTTTGCAGAGCTGACGTTGTCTTCTCATGTTCCTCCATAACAGGCTGGAGTTGGTGAATGGTCTTCTCCCGCATTCCTGACATGGGTCAGAGGGAATATTTAGTCTACTGTTCCCATAAACCCAACACGTGAGGTGAACTTCTTCCTGCTTTCCAATAAGAAGTCTCATAAAGTTTCCATCCTTCTCCAATTCCCGTGCAAAAGGCTCTATGGGGCAGTATGGCCTCCTGTTATTCCATTGTAATAAGCTCCAGTCACTGTAGGACCTCTTCCAGTTCCTGTGTTACTGACTTGAGGAGGCTGAATGGACAGATCCTGTTGCTGTGTAACAGGCTACTGGTGCTGCATGGCCTCCTCTTGACCCAGTGTTATTGACTTGAGGAGCTGGTTGACCTCCGCTTCCAACTGTACATCAGGCTCCAGAGGCTGAATAGTCTCGTCCAATTCTGGTATAACAGGGTGCAAGGCCTGAATATCCTGCTCTTCCTTTGTAACAGGCTCGAGAAATGCAATCTATTCCTCCATTTGCTGTGTAATTGGCGTCTGCTGCTGACTCCTTCCAGTCTTCGATGTAAAATAAAAGATACTCTTTCATACATGGAAACTCCAGTGGGTATTGGGTCAATCTGATCATCTTAACACGTTCGCTGCAGGCATCTGTTGATTGAACCATCTCTGAGATGCTTCCAATACAACAATATGCTTTCTTCATCGAGGAGACTAAACGTGTACATGCTACTCCAGTTGTGTTGTCACTAAGATATTGTACAGTGGTAGCAGCACTTTGCCAGACTGCTGTAATGGTCCCATCCAGGTTAGAGGAGTGTCAGCTGTCTGGAGAAATGCACTGTATTGTTAAAATTTCATCGTCCTTCTCTACTGCACAAGCATAACCAGAAATCTAGTGAAAATGCTACAATGGCACTTGAGAATAACAGATAAAGTGTGACAAGATGGTCTCACTGTGAACATAGGCATAATCAAATGTCTCACCTGAATCTGCCATTAATCTCCCCGGAGCCCACGTGGATCAGATTCCACAGAATCTGCTGAGGTGGAGCTCAAAAACCGAAAGAAGAAGCACCCATTGATGAGAGTGAAATATCAAAGTGCAAACTGCAATAGAGATGTTGGTTATGTTATAAACAGGAAATTCGATAGAGTTTGTGGGTACTGCAGATTAAAGTTCCATCTAAACGGTGTTAAATCAAGCAAATGAAAATGCTGGGAAGATGGATTGCATGAGCGTGTATGGGCTGGTCTGCTTTAACTATGTAGTGAACACTGAGTTACACTTCAGGCTGTTCGGAATTGTTCCATGAGGACGACGTAAAACAAAACTACGGTGATTGAGACAAGTGGAATGAATGGACAAAAACATAGCAGATGAAGAGAAATGTGTGTCTTTTTTTTAGAAAAAGAGAACAGCAGCCTGCCATTTGAAAGGGGTTTGGTTGAAAAGTGCTGATATATAAAGGGACTTCTAATTCATTATTTGTTTCCTTCTGCGTAGACATCCGAGGTCCATGCAAGGCATTGATAACTGAAACCAGAAGTCAATACTGGAAATAGCATTGGCATGCTGACCAGTGTACATATACCCAACCCCAACTGGGGAGCTGCAACATTGTAAAATGATCTGCATCTCCCTGTACACGAGTCACTGAGGCAATATTTCAGGAACAGAAAGCGGTTAAGAACATAAATGGTGTGTTGATCTTCATTTCAAGGGGACTTGAGTCCAGGAGTGAGGAAGACTTACTGCAGCTGTACAGGCCCTTGGTAAGCTCCCACATCGAACATTGTGCAATATTGTGTACAGTTTTGGTCTCCTTACCTAATAAGGAACAAACCTGACATTGAGGGTGAGCACCGGAGGATGACCAGACGGATCTCTGGGATGACAGGCTTGTTGCGGGAGCAGGGTTTGAGGCGACTGGGCCTGTATTGCATGGCGTTAAGGAATATGAGTGGAGAAGTCAGTGAAATGTATAAAACTCTGACAGGGTGAGACAGATTGGAAGCAGGGATATAATTCGCCTGGCTTGGACGTCTAAAACAATGGGCTACAGTATTAGGTACAGACAGGCCTCTCTGCCTTGAGATGAGAATAAATGCCTGCACTCAGAGACTTGGGAACCTGGGGAATTCTCTCACACATAAGGCTGACGAAGGGAAGGCACTGAATATAAATATGGATATCTCGACACGAAAGGGATACATATAGCGCAGGAGTATGGTGTGAGGATCGTTGATCAGACATCATTTTATTGAACGGGGGAACAAAATGATACATCGAAGGGACTGCTGAATGTAATACTTAATATCTTTTTCAATAGTTAATCACGATAAGGATGCGTATAATTTGTGGGAGAAGGACATAAGGTATATGTTCAGCTATGAACAAGAATGGGGAAGGCTCAATGTGTTGAATGGCCTACTCCTTTCCCAATGTTTCTGAGCAGTCTGTGGGAAAGCTCTCTAAAAGTTGTCACAAGCTCTCAAATGTTAGGGAGGAGGTCTCTGCAAGGTGAACAGGACTGTGTTTCTCATTCCCGTTTCCAATACCGAGGCTGGGGCTGGGTGTTCTGTCTGACTTTATCCTTTGGGACCGAAGAACAGTTTGAGACAATTAAGTGTCTTGCTTAGCCGTTTCAGAGACCATTGAAGAGTGCATCACATGTCTGCGTGTCTGGAGTTACTTTGGTCAGACTAGGACAGCACAGGAGATTGAATTCCGGAAAGTACATTGTGGAAGGACAACTACTGCAACCAGATTTTACATCTCGATATTTTATTAATTGTTTTTAACTTCCACCAGCTGCCAGAGCATGATTCTGGTTTGATCCGTAATCTAGTGACATTTCCACAACAGCACCAACTCCACATGAGGACCTATCAGAAACCACACTGAGCAGGTTATTTCTGTGCTGGTGGACAGCTCTGTCTAAAAGAACTCCCATCAATTTGACTGTCTTGATGGGACTGAGGGAGTTGTAATTGATCTGATTGTAATAATTCTCCTCTTAGGGGACGGGACATGGCTGAGCAATTATCCACATTGCCAGGGAGGTGTAAAAGTTGGAGCTGGAATGCAACAGTTTCCCCAGGGACACGGCTTGTTGTGCAGCACAACTCTTCAGTCCGATTGTAGGAATGGTTTCAGGGCCCATTGCATTTGTCGTATCTGCTGTGTTCAGCTGTTTCTTCAGGGCACTTGCAGTGAATCAAATTCATCGTACACAGAAATCTGTGATTTTTTGAGCATCATCACAAATGTGAGTTGAATCATCCAGACGACATTTCTGGCTGAGGATGGTGCGGACCATACATCCTTCTCTTTTACACTGATGTATAGAGTTGTTCTATTATTTCAGATGGATGTATTTCTGTAGCCTCAGCCCCCCCCCCCCCCCCCCCGCCCACCAGTGACCTATTCTATCACCATTTACGACTGGATGTGGCAGGACTGTTGGTTGTTGAATCATTTCGACCCCTCTACCAGATGTCATTCCTGCTGTTTGGAATATAAGCATTTAAGTGAAGTAGCTTAAATGGGTTGTCATCAGGTTTAAGTATACATGGCTCTGATCCTGGAATGCTCACCCACACTCGTCACTGAATTATACATCAGTTCGATGATAATGGTGGACTGAGGGATGATCCCGAGCAAAAGATTACATGTTGCGTTTGAAAACAATCCTACTCCTGCTGTTGCTGTGGTCTAGAGAACCACATGAATATCCCGTTTTAAGCGGCATTATCTGCAATGTAGTTCTACTGCCTGTCCCCCAAATTCACCTATGACCACGACTCTAGTTTCTGATGTGGTAACACTTCAACTTTGATATTTGCATTCTTCTGAAGGTCTATCCATGGTGTCAAACCCCTAATTTTCACATCCCTCAAAACACTTCCACATGTTCATCTGAATCGTTTCCTCTCCAGTAGAGCCATCTTCTATCTTTAATGTGAATGTGTTTCCCTCTATGTCTCTCCCTGACCATGACTGACAGTTGTGTAGTGTCGGTGATTCCAATCTTATGTAGTTTCATAACCAATGAATTTGTGCACCTTGCGTTATTGTTCATTTCCCGGTCTATGGCGGTCTTTGTTGACAGGGCGTTTGAGGAGCTTTGACAGAAATTGCTGGAGAAACAAAGCAGGTCTGGCAACATCTGTGGAGGGAAAGCAGAGTGAATCGTTCAGGTCCTGTGAGCCTTCTTCAAAACTCTCAACTTCTCCAAGAATTTGTATTTGTGTTTCAGATTTCGAGTATCCACATTTCTTTTTATATTTAAAATAGTTTCTTGTTCCTGTTCATTTCTGGAGAAACTCAGCAGGTCGAGCAGTATCTGCAGAGACAGAGAAATAGAGTTCAAGTTTCAAGTCCAGCGTGATTCATCTTCAGAAATGAAACGGATTAGAAAATGAGCATTTAATACTTTTTCAGAGGTGAAGGGGGATAATCGGAAATGGAGAATGTGGAGGCTGAGTGCAAAAGACAAACAGGCTTTTAGTTGTGATGAAACAGAAACCGATGTAAAATGGGTAATTAATTTGTGAATGGGGGAAATGGTTTCTCTGAGTTGAGTACAAGTTAAACAAGACACAGACAAAACAAGGTCATAGAGGAACTGGGAGGGAGATTGTGCAAAAAATGGAGAACATCCATAATGGGGTAAGGCTGTGAAGTTATGGAATTGAATATTAACCCCTGCAGGCTGTAACGTACTAAAGCGTAAAGCGAGGTGTTACTAGAGTTTGGGTTGTACTTGATTGGAATATTGCAGCAGCCCAGCACCGAAATTTTAGCATGAGAGCAATGTAGGTTATTGTAATGGGTAGCAATGAGAAGGTCAGGTTTATTCCTACAGAGAGAGTGGGAGTGTTCCTCAATGCAGTCTCTGTTTGGTTTTGGAGAAAGTGAGGGCTGTGGATGCTGGAGATCAGAGTAAAAATGTTTTGTGCTGGAAATGCACAGCAGGTTAGGCAGCGTCTGAGGAGTAGGAGAATCGAACTTTCGGGCATAGTGCCTTTGTCATGAATGTGGACCCAAGGGGGCTGAGAGATAAAGGAGAGCAGGGTGCGTCTAGGGGGAAGGGATCAAGGAAGGTGATAGGTAGATGCAGAAGGAGGGGTGACGGTGATATTTCAGAGCAGAGGGTGGGGTCCATAGATTGGAAGGAAAATGGAAAGGCAGGACGGCCCAAGGGGCCAGTGCTGAGTTGGAGGATTGGTTCTGGGATAAGTCTGGAAGAAGGGAGATGAGGAAACTTCTGAAACTGACATAGATGCCATGTGGTTGGACGGTCCAAAAGAGAAAGATGAATGTTCCTCCTTCAGATGTCAGATGGCTTGCGTTTTCAGGTGGAGGAGACCCAGGACTTGCATGTCCTTGGCTGAATTAGGGCGGGGGGAGTTGAAGTTTTCAGCCACGGGGCAGTGGGGTTGTTGGGTCCGTGTGCCCAGGGGATATTCCCTGAATGATTCCACAAGTGGCTGTCGATTCTCCCCAAAGTAGAGGAGTCTCACCCCCATAACTAAACTATCATCTCCCAGAGTATTACTACCTCAACACTTCAGTGGATCTCCAATCCATAGCCTGCACTCTTATCGTCCCAGAACACTGCACCACGTTTCTACCTTCTACCTTTCGACTATTCCGTTCGACCCATAGTCTCTGCCTGCTCCTGCCCCTCCGATCATATCTCCTCCAACCTTGACACCATCCTATCCCCATTTGTCTCGGAGCTCCCCACAGGCTTCGGGACACCAAACCTGCCCTCGACCTCCTCCATGACTTTCGTTTCACTGCAACCAACGGCTCACCTTTACCATGGACATCCAATCCCTGTACATGGTCAAGCGCCATGATGAGGATCTCCAAGCTCTCCGTTTCATCCTCTCTGGCTGATCCAACCGGTATGCCTCCGGCAGCAAACATTTTCGACTTGCTGAACTGGTTTTCACCCTCAACGACATATTCTTCAAAATTTTCCCACTTCCTCCAAACTAAGGGCGAGCCATCGGCATCCGCATGAGCCCCAGCTTTACCTACCTCTTCATTGGGTACTTGGAACAGTTTATCTTCTCCAGCTACACTGGCACCAATCCTCACTTGTTCCTCCGATATATTGATTAATATATCGCCGCCGCCTTGTGCTCCCACAAGGAGTTGAACAGTTCATCAACTTCATGAACACCTTCCACCCCAACCTCAAGTTCACCTGGACCATCTTGGTACCTCCCTTCCATTCCTGGATGACTCCAATTCCATTTCTGGTGACAGAATCAATACGGACATTTACTACAAACCCACAGAATACTGCACATGAAAAAAAACAATAAAAAAGAAAAAATGAAGTTTAATGTGGACAAGTGTGAGGTGATGCACTTTGGACGGAGTAATCGGAATGCAAAGTACTGGGCTAATGGTAAGATTCTTTTCAGTGCAGATGAGTAGAGAGATCTCGGTGTCCATGTACACAGATCCCTGAAAGTTGCCAACCAGAATGACAGGGTTGTTAAGAAGGCATACAGTGTTTTGGCTTTTATTAATAAAGGGATTGAGTTCTGGAACCAGTAGGTTATGCTGCAGCTGAACAAAGCTCTGGTACAGCCACACTTGGAGTATTGTGATCGGTTCTGGTCACCACATTATTAGAAGGATATGGAAGCTTTGCAAAGGGTGCAGAGGAGATTTACCGGTTGCCTGGTATGGACAGAATGCCTTACGAGGGAAGGCTGAGGGCTTTGAGGCTATTCTCGGTAGAGAGAGGAAGGTTGAGAGGTAACTTAACAGAGACATACAAGATAATCAGAGGGTGAGATAGGGTGGACAAGGAGAGCCTATTTCCAAGTATGGGAACGCCAAACACGAGGGGACACAACTTTAAAGTGAGGGGAGATAGGTATAAGACAGACGTCAGAGGTAGTTTCTTTACTCAGAGAGTAGTGAGGGTATGGAATGCTATGCCTGAAACGGTAGTAGATTCGCCAAGTTTAAGTGCATTTATGTCATTGGACAGGCATATGGAAGTATATGGAATAGTGTAGGGGGATGGACTTCAGATTAGTATGACAGGGCGGCGCAACATCGAGGGCCGAAGGGCCTGTACTGCGTTGTAATGTTCTATGCAGCTACCTGGACTACAGTCCCTCCCACCCACCCCCTGTGTAAAAACGCTATCCCTTATTCCCAATTGCTCTGTCTCCACCGTATCTCTGCCCAAGAGGAGCAATTCGACTCCAGAACAGCCCAGATAGTCTTCCAATTCTAAGGCTGCCATTTCCCCTCCCAGAAAGTCAACAGTGCCCTCCAGCCCATCTCGTCCATTTCCTGCACCTCTGCCTTTGAACCCCACCCCTCCAATCGCAACAAGGACGGAACCTCCTGGTCCTCACCTTCCATCCAACCAACCTCCGGATACAATGCTTTGTCCAACATTTCAACCACCTACAAACTGATCTCGCCTCTAGGAATAAATTCCCCTCCCACCCCATCTGCATGTCTGAGAGACCATTCACTTCACGACTTCATATTTATCTCTATGCCCTCTACAAACGCACCCTGCTCTCCCAGCACATTCCCCTGCCACTGCAAGAGACGTAAAACCTGCGCACCCACCAACAGCCAAGGCACCAAACGATATTTCTACGTGCAGCAGAGCTATACCTGCACGTCCAAGCACCTGAGATTTTGTGCCTGTTGCTCCCAATGTGGTGTCCTCTACATTGGGGAGAAAGGATGCTTACTTCCAGAATGTTTCAGGGAACCTCTCTGGGACGCACGCTCTGAACATTCCCACCACCCCATGTCCATCTACTTCAAATCCTCCTCCTCCTGCAGCAGGGACATCCACCTCCTGGGCCTCCTCTTTCGCAAAACTCTTGTCACTCAACACAAGGGGTAAGAACGTCTCATATTCTGCCTTGGGACTCTACAAGCGCACGGCATCAATGTGGATTTCGCCAGTTCCCTCATTTTCCCTTCCTCAACTTTATCCATGAACCAATCTTCTAACTTGGCACCTCCTTCTTGAACTGTCGGACGTGTCCATCTTCCTTCCCACCTATGCACTCCACACTCTGCTCCGACTAATCAGCAAGACCTACCAGCTGCATCCACCTTCCAACTGTCTTCGCCTCAGTCCTCGCCTCTCTCATTTATCTCTCTGCCCCCTACCTGCCACCATCCACAACCTTGATGAACGACAAATGTCCTCTTGCTCCTTGATGCTGCCTCATTTGCTGTGCTTTTCCTGTACCACACTCCAACGCTCATTTTTATCTCCACAAATGTGAAGGAGCCTACATTGTGAGCAGCAGTGACGGGAGACTGGACTGAACGAATGCAAGTGAAATGCTGCTTCAGGTGGAAGATAGAATCGCAAAGTCCTTCAGAACTGAGACAGACTTTTGGCCCAAACTGAACCATGCCAGCCAAAACTTACGTCCTTGCTAATTCCATTTTCCTGCACGTTGCCCATATCCTACTAATACTTTCCTAGCCATGTATTTATCCAAATGCAATTTAAGTATTGTTATTGTACCCGTCTCAATCTCTTCTGCTGGCATCTCAAACCACATCTGTACCATCCTCTTTATAAAAAAGTTGCCCTTCAGTTTCCCTTTATTCATTGCCGTCTAATCTTGAACTGGTGCCCTCTAGTCCTCAATTCCCCAATCCTTGGACGAACACTGAGAGCATTCACACTATCCATGTCTCTCATGGTCACATTCACCAAAATAACGTCCCCCCTCCCCCTCAGCCTCCTACGCTCTAAATAATTTCGAGCTTGTCCAACTTGCCCCTATATCTCAAATCATTGAGTCCTGGTAACATTCTTGTTAATTCCTTCTGCACTATTTCCAGTTCAATAACATCCTTCCAATAGCAAGTTAAACAAACCTGAACACAAAACGTCAAGTGCAGCCTCGCCAAGATCCTCTACAACTGCAACAACAACTTCCCAACTTTGATAATCAAGGCCCTGATTGATGATGAAGGCCAGTGTGCCAAAGCCTTCCACAACGCTGTCTTTACCTGTGACTCCACTTTCAGAGAACCATGCATCTGAACTCCAAGGTTTTTCTATTGAACTACTCCTTTTCGGTCCTACCTTGACTTGAGTTTCCAAAATGTAAGACCTCACATTTACCTGTATTAAACTCCATTTGCCATTTCTCGACCCACTTCCCCAGCTGGTCATGGCCCTGCTGCAACTTCTGATAAACATTCTCAGTATCCACAATACCACCTAATTTATTATCATCTGTAAACTTCCTTAACATGCCTTGTATATTCTCATGCAAATTATTGATATAGATAACAAATAGAAATGGGCCCACCAACGACCCATCAACGGCATTTCACTGCTCATCGGCCTCCAGCCCGAGAGAATTCTTCCAATATTACACTCCACTCACGACCATCAATCCAATTGCGTATGCAATTTGCCAGCGCGCCATGGATTCTGTGTGATCTCACAATTGAGAGCAGCCTATTGTGTGGAACCGTATCAAAGCCCTTAGTGAAATCTATAAAGACGGCGTCTACTGCCCTGCACTCATCATCCTTCTTCGTATATAAGATATGTGTTGTGTTGCTGAGAATTTCAGAATGAATCCACAATCTTTTCAAATATCCAGCTTTGTTTTTTCCTTCGATGTAAACTACATGTTAATCGTGGAGACCTCCGGAGGAACAGCTTCAATTGTTCTTTTCCGATATCTGTTTAGTTTATTTAGCCACCAGCTGTTCTCCTTGTCCGAACGACAGAGTCTAGGAAAAAATCTTGTTGTCACGTATGCTGCTGTCTGCTTCAAACTGATTTTCTTTGTTTGAACCATACTTGCAAGTGTGCTTTTTGTAATAGCATTTGGAAATTTAACCCTTCTTATGCTGCAACTTAATCACACAACTTTCAATATATTCCACAGCTTTCATACTTTTATACTCAAGATTTCGACTCATAAACACAAGGATCCACTAAACTGAGTTACCAACGGTTTCAGCTTGCCTGGTCACATATAATTTCCTGTCTTCTGCATCCCTCTCTCCTTAAAAAGGACGACTATATTTGCCAGTCCTCTGGGACTCTCCATGACTCCAATGATTGCTGAAAGATCACAAGCAATGCCTGCATAATCTCCTGTACTATCACGTGAGAACAATAGGGCGCAGTCCATCAGATCTGGTAGATTTATTCACCTTCAGAACTTTCAGCATCCCCAGCACCTTCTCGTTCGTGGTGGTCACTCCACTCACTTCTGCCCATTGACTCTCACACACTGCAAATACTCACCTTTGCAATGCGTAGCTCTATATCCCCTCCGCTGGAAACCCAACCACAACATCAAACCAGTGGAAAAGCGGGAGGTTTGCAGTTGTAGTCTGGTGCACCAAACTTTACGTCGCTGAACACAAGCACCAACCTGCGGACACCTCCTCCTGCAGGACACTCAACGACCTCACTTCCCATCACCAAACTATCGTCTCCCAGACAATTTACTCCCTTATCACCTCAAGGATCGCCCATTCACAATCTCCAACCTCATAGTCTTGGAAACTCGCAATTGAGTTTCGACCTCTGAACGACAATTCAAAAACTGACCTATCATCCCTGCCTGCTCCTGCCTGTTGAACTTAGTCTTTTCCTTCACGCCATCTTGTCCTCCTTGGTCCAGGATCTCCCAACCTACATTCGGGGCATCACTCACACCCACCGCCTCCAAGACGTTCTGTTCCCCACACTACCAAGCCTTATCTTCACCATGGGCATGCAGTCCCTGTACACATCTATCCGCCACGACAAAGGCATCCAAGCCCTGCACTCTTCCCTGCTATGTATCTAAAAATCTACTGCAATCTTCTTTTATATTCTTAAGAAGCTAACTGTCTTAATATGTCTTCTCCTCCTTATTGCTTTTACGAGCTATCCTCCATGGCTATTTAAAGGCTTCATAATCCGTTGCATTCACAATACTCTTCACTGCCCTGTCTGCTTATTCCTTTGCTATTAGGACACCACTGACTTCACTCAGAAGGCACTGTTGCGTTGTCGTCCCCGAGGATGACTGTTGTTCCTTGGAATGGGTTTCAGCTTTGCCTCCGAATTATCCTGGAAACATCTGTCTTTGCTGCTTCTGTTGTCATTTGTGCTTGGTGCCCCTCCCAACCAGCTCCTCCCTCATATTATTGTAGTGACATTAATCCATTGTAATCGAGTCACATTGAAAAGAAAGCTGCAGATCTCAACTGAAAGAGAGGTTGGAGGTTTGAGAGATGGGGCACAGACAACTGTTGGAAGGTTTTATTAACAAAATTTAAAGACAAAGAGTGAGAATGTGGATGAGGAAAGAATAAGATGTACTTTCTTATTTCTTTTGGCAATTCTTATCTGCTGTGGTCCCTTGTACAGTGTATGTAAATCGGAATAATAATATGTTCACATTCGAGGTCGGATGGCAGAACCTTTATCTCCAATGATATAACAGACACTAGCTGTTGACAGAACCCAGCAGAATAATGGATTTATTTCCCTTTAGAAAGTGGATAAAATAAGGTGAGATACCAGAAGCAGGCATTTATGACACTCTTACTGATAAGACTGACAAACTGGGTGGGGATGGTGTGATGGGCAGCGTTGAAAGAAGGGGGACGGGACACCTCAGGTGAGGATCGAAGAATGCTTAACACATCTTGTACATCACGTTCACTGCGAAGCTAACTGTAGCTCCGCTGTTAATTCTTGGGTCTTGTCCATAAACGAAGATTCTTATCCATCTGCACACATTGATTACTCCGTGTAGATGAAGTAATTTCTCTGAATCTAATTCAAATTATCCTGTTTTGTTGACATTGTAACTCATCATTAAGTCTTCCAGATGAATTCAGTTTCTTTCCCTGTGCTTTACTTTATTCTGTCTATTTAAAAAGAAAAGAATGTTGGTGGCTGGGATTCTCCACAGTCGCAGTCGCATGTTTTTTTGTTTTTAAACAGTGACACATACATTCTATCTCTGAACATTCAATCCATTGAATATAGTCAATAAGACTAATAGCAGGCAATGTCAACATCCCACCCAGAGCAGCTATTGTTGTTTCATTAAAAGTATTGTAGTGAAGGGGGGCAACTGGAGTTGTTTGTTCAGTGACTGTGATTGATGTCAGTCTCCATGGATCCTTCCTGTGTAACTGGAGAGTTTCTCTCTTTTATTAATAAGGGGCTTCTTTCAATGTTTATTCCATTGTATCAGCAACAGTATCCCCCTCAACAGGACTGGGATCAGCAGCTCCAGAGAGAGGGGAAAGAGAGCTCAGAATCTGAGAACATTAGACTGGAATGTTACAACAATGTATCAGAATCTGAGAAGATTAGATTGGGATGTTCCAACAGTGGATCTGAATCTGAGAACATTTGACTGGAATGTTACAACAATTGATCAGAATCTGAGAACAATAGTCTAGAATGTTCCAACAATGGATAGGAGTTTATCCAATGGTCTTTCCAGAGTTACAATGGAGTGGATATGTTTAACATTGAGAATACAACGTGTATTGATGATTATTCAGGCAGGTTACTACACCTTACTCGCAATTGCTGGTGTCCCTTGTACGTCTACGTCTCTCTACTTATTACTAATGTAAACAAATAACAAAGAACAAAGAAAATTACAGCACCCAAACAGGCCATTCGGCTCTCCAATCCTGCCTTGATCCAAATCCTCTATCTGAACCGATCGTGTATTTTCTAATGGTTTGTATCTCTTTGCTCCCTGTCCATTCACGTATCTGTCCAGATACATCTTAAGTGATGCTATTGCGTGCTCCTCTACCTCCTCTGCTGGCAACGCATTCCAGGCACACATCACACTCTGCGTGAAGAACGTTCCTCGCATATCTCCCTTAAGATTTTGCCCTCTCACTTTGAACTCGTGACTCCTACCAATTTAGTGCTACACTGTGGGAAAAAAAGCCTCTTGCTCTTCACCCTCTGTATACCTCTCATGAGTCTGTAGACATCCATCAGGTCCACCCCCAACCTGCGTCTTTCTAATCAAAGTAATCCTACTCAACCCTTTCCATAGATAGCGCCCTCCCTACCTGGCAACACTCGACTGAATCTCCTCAGCAACCTCTCCAAAACATCTACATCCTTTTGGGAAAGTGGCAACCAGAAATGTACACAGTATTCTAAATGTGGCCAAACCAATGTCGTATACAACTGTAACATGACCTGCCAACTCTTGTACTCAATATCCGTTCCGACGAAGGAAAGCATGTCGTATGCCTTCTTGACCACACTACTGACCTGCGTTGCTACCCTCAGGGAACAATGAACCTGAACACCCTGATCTCTCACTACATCATTTTTTCCTAGGACTTTAGCATTTACTGTATGGTTCACTTTTGAATTGGATCTTCCAAAATGCATCACCTCGCATTTGCCCAGATTAAACCCCATCTGTCATTTCTCTACCCAACCTTCAAATCTGTATTATGTCATTATGAATGCTGTCATTACTTCAGTCACCTATATTTGGCAAAGAAGTATTGTATTCACTTCCAATCACAAATTCCACTCGTATTCCATGAATTTACTACCCTTCATTGTTCATAATCTGTTCATAACCACAGTGGCCAATTTTGTCTTGCGCTGATTCGTATCATAATATTCCCTCTATCAACAAACTTGTCAACTACCACCTCCATAATATCCCATGACTTCAATCCTGCCTCGATGCTGTTTCTGAATAAGCCATCATCCACATCTTTCTGCTTGCAATTCTCTTCTGGCTTCTCTTCCAGTTAGAAATAGTTTGATTGAAAACATATCCTTGTTCTCCCTGGACCTATGACAGATAGAACGAGTGAAGCCAGTTTGATTCTAAAATGATGCGGTCATAGCTTAATTTCAACTCTTTCAACATAACTCGTAACCTCCCACAGGAAGAAGACTGCGCTCTCAGTGACCATGAAAAGACGGTTTCATTGAACTGATTTGATTCTAGAATTTTCTGAGCAGGAGTAGGTGCCACGTCCATCATCTCCCAAGTGCAGTGCTCCAATGTGTTCACTCACTGTCAGAGGCCACTTCTCTCCTCCTGTGGCGTGTCTCCATTCGGCGTGTCTCCACAGAAAAAAAAATATACATAAAATGCTCCGGAAATGTTAGGGGACAGCGGAACTGGTGAAAATGAGAAAGTGTGAGATTAGAATTAATAAAGATAAGTTACTTATACAATTAATTGAATTGAAGGCTGGTAAATTGCTGCATCAGATGAGCCGCATCACAGTGTTCAGGAAGCTGGCAATACAGCTCGAGAAAGAATTATAGAATCAGACAGCAAGGAAACAGAATCTTTGGTCCAACGAGTCCATTCTAACCATAATCCCAAATTAACCCAGTCCCATCTGCCTGCGCCTGAACAATATCCCTCTGAATCTTTCCTATCATCGTCTTTTTGTAACTACAAGAAAGGATGATCGAATATTCTTCAAAATTCATTATGCTCTGTAAATTCTAATTCCTGCTCACTAGAAAGTAGCTTCTGTGATCCAAAATAGTTAAAATGGGAGAGGGAAGAATTACAAAATAAAATCACGGACGTTTGGAAAACTTGTCAATGCTTAGGAAAACCATTGAATCTTTTGTAAGGACTGTTATAACTAGACACTTGAGGAGTCATGACTCTTCTTGGCAGAATCATATTTAATTGAGGAAAGGGAATTCATCTTTGATAAATGTGTCAAGTTTGTGTTAGTTGAAGCATTAACAAATGAGAAGCAGTAGGAATGGTGTGTTAAATTTTGCAGAATACTTTTGACATGGTTATTGACAGACGACTGAAAGTCAATTATTAAGTGGATTGATCATTTGTTATTGGAGACAATATGGAGAGCAGCACTCTTTGCAGCACTGAAGGCTGTTCCTCATGTGGGAACACATGCAACAGTGTTTGAATTACAGCAAATTGCAAGGCAGACAAATGATTGGATATGGGAAACAAATGGAATACATCTCATTTTGCTTTGACTAAGTGGTGTGATATTGGGCGGTGTTGTTCAAGGGACCTGCATTTCCTTTATCAGGATTCATCAGAATAATACACACTTAGGTTGAAGAAATGGACGTATTCAATGTTATGTTGCCCTTCATTGCACGATGATTCAAATACGTAAGTAAAACCAACTTCCTGCAATTGTAGAGACTTACTGAAAGAATATTACAGCACTGTTTACAGATTTGAACTCATTTGTAAGGAATTATCTCATTACCACAGACACTGATGGTGGTATCATGGGGAGAGACTGAAGAAACTGAGAGTTTAGTCTGTAGAGCTGTGAGAGAGTTACACTGAAACTTGACTGTTGGCGACGATCACTTATTACCAAAAGAAACATTGATAGCCTGAGAAATACTATACTTTACCAAGAGTTGATTGATTTATTGCAATGTGCACAAAGTACAGTGATAAGCTTTGTTTGCAACCCGTACAGGCAAATCCAGGTTAGCAATGATATGCAGATCATAGGATGAAATAAAATGTGGATAGAGTAAGGCATACAGATTATATGTCCCAAACAAGAACAACGTTAACAAGATTAACAATATTTGAAGTCGAGAGTCCATTCATCAAACTAATGGGGTTTTCCTCCTCGGTTATGCACCGTTGTATAACCCCGCAGTGACTGAGAGAGAGTAACGGGCTCTGAATGAGCCGTCCTCGCGTTAATGTTCAGTCGGTGCGTGAATGTTACGTTGTTCACAAAGCCTAGGAGCAGCCATAACACCTTTCTTCTAAAACAGTGAGCATTTCCAACCAGGTTCTGACCTGCATAGCGAACATGAGTCTATCTTCTCAGACTGAGAAGATGCATCCATGACTCTTCAAAGAAAATGCTTATCTTCCATCTTCACGGCGAGAAAACCACGTTAAAGACCCATCTTTGTACCATGTGCAATGGAGCAACGAGCAACAATGTCTGTCCATTTGTTTGTCATTTGAACACGAATTACATCATTCTGTTCCTGTGCAAGTGAAATGGGGGGAGAATGGCCTCCTCCTGTTCCAGTGTAAGTGACTCAATGGGCTGAATGGTCTCTTCCTGTTTCTGTGTTAGTGACTCAAGGGGTTGAATGGACTCCTCCAGTCTCTTTTGTAAATGACTTGAGCAGATGACTGTTTTTTTCCTCATATGATTGGTAAGGGCCAAGGGCCTGATTGGGTAAAAGTGGTTTCTGTTTAACAGCTCGAAGTGCTGCCTCATGTGATGAACGAGTAGCTTTAAGAGGTTACTTTGTCCGAGTTTCTGTTAAGAGTTGGTGAGCTGGTTAGTTAAGACCACTTGGATAAACAGCTGGAGAGGCCTTGGGAACGTATAAATGCAGCCTGAATGGGGGTGGCCAGCTCTCAGATTAGGATATCTGTGTTTTAGTTTCGCAGTAGTGTCAGAAGCTCTTGTGGTGTCAAAAGAGTTGGAAGCTTCAGTAAATGTCTCCTGGCTGCTACTCTCTCTGAATTTTCTCTGGATTTTTTTTTACCTCCTGCACTGGACCACTGTATGTGAGAATCTGCGTCTGAATGTGCCTTTTTGCCAAGCAGTTCTGTTTCTAGGATATTACTCGATCGGTGCAGTTAGTTAATAATAGGTTCTGCATTTATTAATCGGTTAATTATTCAAATCGTGTTAAGTTATTTTAAGTTCCTCTTTATTTGATTATATTTTAATGACGGTGTTTAAATACAATGTTTTGGATAACATTGAGAAGTTTGACTGGTCACATTGCACCTGGACCAGTTACATCACATTTGCCTTTAGAATAAGAAAATGTTTGGATCTGAGATACTGCCCTAAAATGTTTTGAAGTGCTCTGCTCTGGTCGACAACACTGCATTCCTTCTCTTCCTGTGTGATAAGCTGCAGGGACTGAATGGGCTATCCCTCTTCCTGTGCAGTAGTATTGATGGGCTGAATGGCTTTTTCATATTCTTGTAAAATGAGCTTGAGATGCTGACTGAGCTCCTCCTTTCACGAATGTGCAGTGTCTGGCAGTACTGTTACATGAATGTTACCGAGATTCTAACAGCACAGGCCTGATTGCTGTTCAGGTTTTGCAGCATATGGACAGACAGACTGGTTCAGAAGCTGAGGGCTGACACAACGTTCTGGACCTTGTGAGATCTTCAGGGACCATTCCCCACTTCTGACCTTATGATAGGGAAAGGCATTGCTGAAGCAGATGAAGATGGTTGTGGTGAGGAAAGCTACGCTCAGGATCTCCTGAAGAGATGTCATGGGACTGTGAGGATTATCGACCAGAGACCACAAACATCTTGTTCTGTGTTTCAAATTACTCGAACCAAAGGGCACTTTGTATTGATTCCCATTCAGTCCAATTTTATTCAAGTTCCTTGATGCTATCCAAGGTTAAATATTGCCTTGATATCAGGGCCAGTGCCTGTCATCTGACCCCTTGTGTTCATCTCGTTTCCTTATATGAGGAGGTCATAGTTTCGTAGAAAGGAGTGTTTTCCTCAAACAGAGGGTAGTGAATGTCAGGGATTCTGTATTACACAGAGTTTGGGAATTAGATCACTGAAAATATTTTAAAAGGACATAGATATATTTTGACCTGTCAGAGAGGTGAGGGCTATGAAGAATCGAGCATTCAAGAGGATTTGGGACCAAAACAGATCAGACATGATCTTCATGAAGGGCAAGGCGGGCTTGGAGCAGGGGGTTGGGGGAGGGAACGGCCTGCTCCTGTTTCTGATGTTCTCACATTCTGTTACTGGAATGTTAGTGGGTGTTATTTTCCTGGAAAGTCTTTTATTGAATGTTGCAGTCAGGGAGAATAGAGGACTTTCTGATCCATCTCCGCGTGAAGTATGTGGTCTGTATTCTCAGAACATCTGGGTCTACAACATGACCAACAAAGGAAGCACAAGATGCTGAGAGGGGACTCTGGAAATAGAGATGAGGGGCCTCTTTCATACCCAGCCTGGGCTTTCCAATTACATTTTCCAAATCACCTCAAACCGTGTGGGACAGACTTGAGGGACTGAATGGTCTACCTTGTTCCTGTGCACCAGTTATAGCAGGTTTGAGGGGATGAATGGAACACAGGAAAATGGGACTGAGGAGCAGGAGTAGGTCATTGGAGACTTTAAGCCTTCCCCACCATGCACTAAGATTGTGGTTGATCAGGCTGTGGTCTCAGGCCCACTTTCCTGTCTGTATCCCATTATCCGTGACTCACTTCTCTTTCAAATAGTAACCTAACTCAGGTTTTAATCACTGAAAACAGAGAAGCATAATAAACTTGTGCAGAAGAGAAATCCCACTCCAAATGTCCTATTACTTTTTTTTTCCTTCTCCCTGTTATCAAGTCAAATAATCATACAGCACGGAAACAGATTCTTTCATCCAACCTCTCTACGCTGACGAGACATCCCAATCTGATCTCGTCCCATTTACCAACATTTAGCCCTTATCTCTTTAAATCCTTCCGACTAATATGAACTTTCGGATGTCTTTTAACTGTAGAATTGTGTCAGCTTCCATCACTTCCTCTGGCAGGTCGTTCTGTACAGGTACCTCCCTCTGTGTGAACATTTTTCTCCTCAGTCTCTCGAAAACTTCTCCCCTCTCACCTCAATCCTTACCAGTATCCTCTAGTTTAAGGCATCCCTATCCTGGGAAAAACACCTTGGTTATTCACCCTATTCATGCCCTCATGGTTTAGCAAACCTATTACCAATCAGCCTTGGACACTCTGAGGAAAGAAGGTCATGTCTATTCAGCCTCTCCCGATAGCTCAAACCTGCAACATCCTTTTAAATCTTTTCTGCAACCTCGCAAGTTTAAATTAGATTGGATTATCTACAGTATGGAAAGAGGCCCTTTGGCATAAAACACGTGCATACCGGCCTTCCGAAGAATAACACAATCAGACCCATTCCCCATATTCTTCCCTGACTTTGGGCAATTTAGCATGACTAATTCACCTGAGCTTCACGTCTTTGGATTGTGGGAAGAAACCGGAGCACCCGGAGGAAACCCATGCAGGTATGGGAGAACATCCAAGCTCAACACAGTCAGTTACCAAAGGCAGGAATCAAAGCTGGGTCCCTGGCGCTGTGAGGCAGCAGTACTAACCACTGCGCCACGGAGCCGCAATATCCTTCCTTTAGCGCAGAGAACCAAATTATATGTGATATTCTAAAGTGCCCTCACCAATATCCTGTAAAGGTGCAACATGACATCCCATCTCTTACACTGAATGTTGTTTCCGATGAAGACAAGTATGCCAGACGTGTTCTTTACTATCTTGTCTACCTATGAATCCACTTTCAAGGATACATGCAACTGCACCTCGGGATCTCTTTTTTCGGCAACAACCTCAAGGGAACGATGATTAATTGTATAAGTCCGACCCTGATTTAGCTCACCAACCTGCAGATTCTCACATTTATCTAAATTGAACTCCATCTATCACTCCTTGGCCCATTGTCCATCTGATCAACATTTCGGTGTAATCTGATGGAACCTACATCACTGTCCACCACACTTCTTATTGTGATGTCATCTGCAAGATAATTAACTTAAAGCTCCTACGTTCACATACAAATCATTTATGTGAATAATGAAAAAGAGTGGACCCAGCACCAATCCTGTGGCACACCACTGGTCACAAGCCCCTATTCTGAAAAGCAACCTCTCTCCACCACCTCTGTCCTCGAACTTCAAGTTATTTTGTGTTCAATTGGTTAGCTTCACTGGAACCCATATGACCTAACCATAATAATTTGTCGACAATGGAGAACCTTGTTTAGGGCTTAGCTGAAGTCTATATAGACAATATCAACCACAATGTTGTCATCAATCTTTGTTGTCAACTCTTCAAAAAACTTAAGTTAATGAGACACTGTTTCCCAGACCTTAAGCAATGCTGGCACTCGCTAATCAGTTCTTGCTTTCCCAAATATATATAAATCGTATCCCTCAGAAATCCCTCCAATAACAAACCCATCACTGGCATTGGCTCACTGGTTTATATTTCTCTGGCTTTACGGGCCACGGTATCTTGTTCAAGTTCCACTCCTTCACTGATCACAGCAAATTTTAAACGTAATCTGGTTGGTGAGCTTGGAGGTCACAGACGTCACAGACTGGGCAGGTTCCTAAAATAACAAGTTTGTGACCGAAACAAAGTTACTCAAACTATGGTGGATTCTTCGATATAGAAAATATGGATGTCAATATTTCCCATTCTCAAAATATTGGTGCGTACACGCACACACACAATAACACGTCTGCACAAGTTTGATGACAAACTGAAAAACACACTGTCTGCAGAATGCAAACTTGAAAGAATGCTTTCCAAATAATAGTTGAGCTCACGACAAAAGGGAAAAGAAAATGAAATTGTTTTAAATAATATTCAGTTGTTGATGTTATCCTGCTCAAACAAGCTGTTGGTAATGGAATCCAATGGGATTTAGAGTCATCGAGTCATAGAAATCTACAGCATGGGAACAGAACCTTCGGTTCAAGCCGTACATGCCGACCACATATCCCAACCCAATCTAATCCAACCTGTTAGCACCCGGCCTGTATCCCTCCAAACCCTTCCTATATATATACCCATCCAAATTCCTCTTAAATGTTGCAATTGTACCAGCCTCCACCACTTCCTCTGGCAGCTTATTCCATACACGTACCACCCTCTGTGTGAAAACGTTGGCCCTTAGGTCTCTATTATATCTTTCACCTCTCATCCTAAAACTATGCCCTCTCGTTATAGGCTCCCCGAGCACAGCGAAACGACTTTGCCTATTTCGCCATCAATGCCCCACATAATTTTGTACATCTATATAAGCCTCCGACGCACCAGGAAAAACAAACCCAGCCGTTTGAGCCTCTCCCTATAGCTCAAATTCTACAACCCTGGTAACATCCTTGTAAATCTTTTCTGAGCACTTTCAAGTTTTACAATATCTTTCCGATAGGATTTCGTTGAATTCGCTTTGATGCAGAGAGTGGGAGATTCAAATGTATCCTCATCATGAATCCTCCATGAGTGGTACAGAAGAATATGTTTGTTCTTAGCTCTCACATATTATTGTGATGGGAAACAAGGAAATAGAGAACGTTCCTTCTCAGGAATGTTGCAGTTTCTTCCTCTTTGAATTGAATCACACAAGAATTTTATCAGACCCCAAACTGGAGCCCGTGAGGTCTCCTTGTACATTGTCCGAACTGTATGATGTCATACTCCCTGCTCCATTTTGGTGTATCGTTCCTGCTGGAATACACAGATCCATTTCCTTCATAACACGTGTTCCCACTTAATTTGAAGATAAGTTTATATTTGTCCATGTAATTTTATAATAAAATGTTTAATATCTCCCCAATATCTGTGCTAAAATAAATGCATCTCATTCTTACATTACTTCCCCACGTCTATTCTCCCATATAAGATGAAATATCCATTAAGTATTCACCAGTTACACTCTCCTCAAGATCTAAAAAGATAAATAAGAACATCTCTCATTCTCAGATCTAATTTGTCACTCATTCATAACATCATGCCTTCAGATGTGGTCTCTGCAATGGCACGTGAAGATGCAGTAAAACATCCTTAAAATCATACGTTATACCCTTGGCAAAAAATAAAATTTCGTTCACCTTCCAAATCACTTGCTGTACTTTCAGACTGACTTGATGTGAGTCATGTACCAGAACACGCAAATTCATCTGTACGACCGAGTTATGTATTCTCTCTTCATTTAACGAGTTTTTAAACTTGTTTTATCTTTCACCAAAACAAAAACTTCGCATAGTGCACATTGTACTGCTTATTTGCTGAAGTATTACTCACTTCACTCCCTTTTCTGTATCACATTGCAGACGCTCGATCTCCTCTCGTCATCTTATTGAATGACTATCCTAGTGTATGAACAAACTGAGCTCAGATACATTCAACTCCTTCATTCAAATCATTCATCTAGATAGTAAACTGTTGATGACCTCACATTGATTCCTGAGGAATTCCAATACTTACAGCTTTCAAGCCTGAAAATAGGTAATTACCTCGATTCTATATTTCCACTTAGCTAACCAGAGCTCCCCTGTTCATGTAAAACAGCCTAGAAAGTTTGTATGGCCTCCTCCTGCGCAGTATTGCCGGTTGTCACGGTGTTTGTGAGCTCTGCAATACTCCATTAGGACCATTCGTTTGTCAGATCAGCAGGTTGAGGTCGCACTGTCAATGATCATGACCCCTGAGAATTTTAAAAATTAGCACAAAATATAGACTAACATTCGAGTCAAATGCTACACAGTCAAATATGCTACCTTTCTGATGGAGCAATTATTCTAGTCTGCTATCTCAATCAGATGCTCAAATTCCACCAGACATGTATTGAGAGGGAGGGGAGATTTCTTACAGGCATGACTTACGTGTCTCATTTTAACAACGTCTCCAATACAGATATTCTTCACCATTAATTTTATTTTTGGCTGTTTGTGCTATGTGGAAAAAATGCCACAGTTACTACACTTTAAAATAGACGTGGAGGGGTGACTTAGAGAGGTTTATAAAGTTCTGAGTGGCATGGATAGGTTAAATAGGCAAGTCATTTCCCCCAGGGTGGGGGAGACCAAATCTATAATGCGTAGGTTTATGGTGAGAGGGTAAAAATTTATAAGGGACCTAAGGGGAAACCTTTTCACTCAGAGGGTGGTGCGTGTATGGAATGAGCCTCCCAAGGAAGTGGTGGAAGTTGACACAATTACAACAGTTATAAGGCAACTAGGTAAGTATATGGAAAGGAAAGATTTTGAGGGGCATGGTGCAGATACTGGCAAAAGAGACTAGAATGTTTTCAGGATTTTGGATGGCATGAATGAGTTAGATCGAAGGGTCTGCTCCTGTGCTGTATATCTCAGTGACTCTGTGCCTGAATACCTCACTCTATTCCTGTGTAACCCCTTAGAGAGGCAGAATAATCTTCTCCTGACACATTGCAACAATTCTGAGTGGCAGAGTGGGAACTTACTTTTCTTCTGCAACAGCCTCGAGGGGTGAATTGAGATAACACCAAATGGGTTGGAAGCATCCGTTGGCCATTCGGCCCCTCTAGCGTGCTGCTAAATTTAGAAACATGGTGGCTGGTCTGTTTGTGGATGAACATTCCTTTTCAGTAACATTGATTCTCCTGTTTATCAATGGTCAGTCAAGTTCAGCCTTGAATATCTTTAATGACTCAGTCTTTCCTTTTCCCTGGGGATGAGAACAACACAGTCAACACAACACTAAGGAGAAAGGAAGATCCTTATCTGAGTTTTAAATGGGGGGCCCTGAAACTTAAATTATGTTAACCTCACATCAAGTTAAGTCCTCTTTTGAGAATTAAGGGCACATCAAATAGGAACAGACATGGACTACTTTGCCCCCAAACCGATCCCACATTCTCATTGATTCTGTTCAGTAAAGTATTTATCAGACTCAGCCTTCACTGCACTCCTGGGTAGACATTTCCGATACTGTAAATCATAGAGCTTGCAAAATTGGAGCAGAACTAGGGCATTTGGCCCATCAAGTCTGATCTACTGTTCGATCATGGCTGACAGCTTTCTCAACACAATTCTCCTGCCTTCACACTTTAACCATAATCTTCTTATTTATCAAAATGTGTTAAAGACAGAACACTGCGTCCGAATGTATGTCTGTTTCTGGTTAATGGCTGGAGACAGAGGGGATTCGAGGAGGGCTATCTTTTGGACTGGACCCCGGTGACCAGGGATGTTAAAAGGGGCCTGGTGCTGGATCCACTTTTTGTTGTCGTTTATATTAATATTATAGATGAGAATTATAGAAGGCATTGTTAGCAAGTTTATGGATGACACCAAGATGAGTTATACAATGGACAGTGAAGAAGGCTATCGAAGATTACAAATACCTCTCGATGAATTGGATCATAGAATCATAGAGATGTACAGCACGGAAAGAGATAATCTGGTCCAACTCTTCGTACCAATCAGATGTCCTCAATTCATTTAGGTTCATTTGCCACAATCGGCCCATAACCTTCTAAACCCTTCATTTTGCTATCCCCATCCAGATTACTTTTAAAAATTGTAATTGCACAAACGTGCACCACTTCCTTTGGCAGCTCATCCCATACAGACACCACCCTCTGTGTGAAAAATTGCTCCTTAGATTCCATTTCAAACTTGTCATGTCTCATCCTAAACCTGTACCCTTTAGTTTTGGACTCCCTTACTCTGAGGAAAATACTTTGACTATTCAACATGTCCATGCCCCTCATGCTTTTACAAACGTCTAGAAATTTCAAATGTGACTCCAGTCGTCACGACTAGCTTTCAGTCATCCTGGGGCAAAGTTCTGACATTCAATACTGAAAACCTCGCCCTTCTCCATCAAGTTACAATTATGAAATCAATTTACTAAATGCATTCAGACATATAATGAAACATCTATGTGGGGTTTGAATCTAGACCTTTGAGCTCAGAAATAGGAAGACTCCCGACAATCAGCAATAGCCCCTAAATCTGCAACATGATTCTCCTGTATTTTTGTTCATCATACTGTTCTGATATACTGTGACACACGTCTGTGACAGGCAGGACATGAATCCAGACCTTCTGGTCCAGAGCTAGGGACACTTGCACACAACTTCAGGAATTGGAATCGAATCCACAGCTCGGGCTCAGAGGCAACGGTCTACTCACTACATTAAACCGAAACCATATCCAGATTTTAGGTCACACTTTAAGGGCCAGCTTTCAGCTTGGAATGGATTCATTAAATCTGTTTCAGTTTACTCAAATACGCAGTTAAAGGAATTACCTTGTTAAACAGATGCAAGGTATTTACCTCAATTATAGGATGATGTGGGCATGTGCTGTCCCATCGAGATAAGTTGTGAATATATTTAATTGTTTGACTATGATATCCATCTTCAATGACTATTATCTGCAATCTGCAATATTAGGGAAGGAAATCCTGCAGACACAGTCTGCACAATGCAGGATCACGAATAGATATCTTTACTGAACACCAGAGTGATGCAAGGGCATAGGTTTTGGTCCTAAAACACCAATCACTATATTCCATTTTTAACATGTGGCTGCCCTCATCGTAAAATCATTAAATGAAACGAGGCAGCTGGTTACTTTCCAGTCTCTCCTCCGCACTGACTGCGTCTACACTCTACCCTCCCCTCCTGCCTACACAAGGTAAACAAAATTCAGGAACTTTGTGAAAATCAAGGCCAGAGTTGGTAGGCCTCCTGAAGAGGGGGAGGGTCTCCAAAACAGAACGGCGAAGGTGGAGGGGGTGGTAATATCACTCACTGGGCTCAGGAGTGACATAAGAAGTATAAATTTGATAAATGCAAGTTATTGCATATTGTTTCAACGAACAAGCGGAAGATATATGAAATTAAAAGTATCGTATTTGATAGTATTGTGGAACAGAGACTCGGGCTTTCAAGTATATTTTTCTCACGTTTGCATCAAATATAGAGAAGGATATCATGAAGGCATTTACCACACTTATCTTCATTGATGAGAGCTTTGGAAATAGGAGTTGGGGCGTTATGTTGAGGTTATAGAGAACGTTGGCGAGGTCTCTTCGAGTCATCGAGTCACAGAGATGTACAGTCGGGAAACAGACCCTTTCATCTAACTCGTTCATGCCGACGAGATACCCCAACTTAATCTTATCCCATTTACTAGCACTTGGCCCATATCCCTCTACACATTTCGTATTCATTTACCCTTCTAGATGCCTTTTAAATATTGAAATTGTACCAGCCTCCACCATTTCCTCTGGCAGCTCATTCCATACACGCACCCATCTTTGCGTGAAAACGTTGCCCCTTAGGTCGCCTTTATATCTTTTTCTTCTCGCCCTAAACCAATGCCCACTAGTTCTGGGCTCTCCCACTCCAAGGAACAGACTTTGTCTCTTTACCCTATCCACATCCCCCATAATTTTGTAAACCTCTATGAGTTCACCCCTTCAGCATTCGACGCTCAAGGAAAACTCCTCCACACTGTCTCTCCACAGCTGTCTCTCCCCACAGCTCAAATTCTGTACCCCTGACAACATCCTTGTCAATCTTTTCTGCACCCTTTCAAGTTTCACATCATCCTTTCGATAGGAAGGAGAACAGAATTGTACGCAATATTCCAACAGTGGTCTAACCAACGTTCTGTTCAGCTGCAACATGACGATCCCACTCCTGTTCTCAATACTCCGAAAAATGAAAGAAAGCACACCAATCGCCTTCTTCACTATCCTAACTACCTGCGACTACACTTTCAAGGAGCTATGAACCTGCACTCCAAGGTCTCTTTGTTCAGCAACAATTCCTACGATCCAATCATTAAGTGCATACGTAGAAAGTGAGGACTGCAGATGCTGGAGTTCAGAGCTGAAAATGTGTTGCTGGAAAGGTGCAGCAGGTCAGGCAGCATCCAAGGAACAGGAGAATCGACGTTTCGGGCATAAGCCCTTGTTCATTCCTGAAGAAGGGCTGAAGACTGAAACGTCAATTCTCCCGTTCCTTGGATGCTGCCTGATCTGCTGCGCTTTTCCAGCAACACATTTACAGCATTAAGTGCATAAGTCCTCCCGCAAATTGCTTTCTCAAAATGTAGCACCTCACATTTATCTAAATTAAACTCCATCTGCCACTCCTCAGCCCATTGCATCAGCTGAACAATATCTCGTCGTAATCTGAGGTAACCTTCTTCGCTGTTCATTCCACATCCAATTTTGGTGTCGTCTGCAAACGTACTAACAATACCTACTATGTTCATATCCAAATCATTTATATAAATGACTAAATGTAGCAGAACCAGCACTGATCCTTGTGACACTCCACTGGACACAGGCCTCCAGTCTAAAAAACAACCCTCCACCACCACCCTCTGTCTTTTTCCTTAGTGCCAGTTCTGTATCCAAACGGCTAGTTCTCCCTCTATTCCATGCGATCTAATCTTGCTAATCACTCTCCCATGGGGAACCTTGACGAACGCCTTAGTGAAGTCCATACAGATTATGTTCATTGCTCTGCCCTTATCAATCCTCTTTTTTTACTTCTTTAAAATAACTCAAATAAGTTCTAGAAACATGATTTACCTGGCACAAAGCCATGTTGACTATCCAGAATCAGTCTTTGCCTTTCCAAATACATGCATATCCTGTCGCTCAGGACTCCCTCCAACAACTTGTCCACCACTGACTTCAGGGTCACCAGTTTCTAGTCCGCAGGCTTGTCCTTATCATCTTTCTTAAATAATGGTACTCTTCTGGAATACTTTATCCAGTTCTGCTTACCCTGTTATAGGGAGTATATTGTTGAGGTGTAAAGGGTTCAGAAGAGAGTTACCAGGATATTGCGAGGAACAGAGGGGTTGATTTATAAAAGTAGACTTGTTAGGCTGGTACGTGTTTCACTGGACAGAAGAAGCTTGAGGGGTCATAGAAGTTTATAAAATCATGAGAGGTGTAGATAAGTTGATTGGCTGTTCTCTTTTAAATAGGAAGGTGTATTCAAGACGAAGGTGAATTTTTATAATGAAAGAGGAAGTGTTTTAAAAAGATATGAAAAACACCTTTTTTTTGCACTGAGGGTGGTTTGTGTGTGGAATGAACGTCCTGTGGAAGTGATGGGAGCGGGCATAGTGACAAAGTTTAAAAGACATTTTGATCAGTACATCAATTTGGATGGTTCTGTGAGCTGCTGTCTCTTCCCACCCCTGAATGAGTCCCTTTTGGTTTTCACCCTCTGCCAATGATTATGCAGTGGCGTGGAGAGGCCAGCAGAGGGTGATATTGCATGAGTTCAAACAACATAGACTGTCGGAACGACCCAACACAGACTCACAATTTCACACAAATACCCTGATGATATGCAGATGAAGGGAGCCTACCAGGATTCCTCTTGGTCTGTGCTTCGTCAAAGCCTCATTCACTCTGTCTGGTGTGTGCTAGACGTTCTGTTACTCCGTTCACAGTATGCCATTATTTGACTCACTCTGTGCGATGGTGTAAGTATTAAATTGCTAACCCGAGTGAGTGTGGCAGGATTTCAGTTGTTCCTTGTGCCTGTGTCCCTGCGACAATCTCAAAGTGTGTACAAAATTAACAATAGTACAATACAATGTTTGTAACTAAGTACACCCCATTCCAACACCGCCAGCTTCCACTCAATGTTTATAGATGGCACCAAAACTGGAAACATTACAAAGTTTCTGGAGAACAGTGTGGAACTCTAACAGGTCAGTGACCTGTTGGTGTAGTGTTCCGGTTTATGGGAGATGGGAATCACTGTAGAACAGTGTGAGATGATGTACTTTGGAAGGAAGGACATTGGAAGACATTATAAAACAGGTCACACCGTTATAAAGCGGGTGCAGGAGCAGAAGGCCCGTGGCTGTGAATGAGCACAGATTATTGAAGACGTCAGTAAAATTGGGGACAGCAATAAATATTTCAGATTAGTTTCAGGATCTCGGCTGTTTACAGGAGGGGGTGTAGAAGGGAGCCTCCGTGCTCCCCTCCTGGGAGGTGATGTGCTGTGAGCCCACCCTCCTGCCCAGCTCGACATAAAAGGGAGATGGCATCAGGGCCATGGCGTCTAAGTTGTGCCGGGGGGAAACGGAGCTGCCAGTGGGTTTAAAGTGAGAATTGCCCTTCAGTGAACATTGCTCCTTACTCGGTCGGTGAGACGTGAATAGTTCAGAATCTCCACACGAAGTGCCCTGGTCCTCTCTGACACATACCAGTGTCCTGACAAATGGCAGGGGGAGGGGAGAGTGAGGGTACAGATGTCGGGCACTCCGGCACTCGTTTTATCCCTTTCTGTCCTACTCCAGGCTTTTTCACCTGGAATGGGCGAAGGGAAGAGAGGGAAAGAGTGTGGGTGGGAGTGGATGGACCTGCTGCTGGTGCTGGTGTAGGTGGGGGGAGCGGGAGATATGGTAAGGGTCCAGAGGGAGTCAGTCTACAGTGTTGTATTCATGCACTATTATTAGTTTGTTCGGAGGGGAAACAAGGCGGGCAGAATAGTGGAGAGAGAGAGAGAGAGGGAAGGCGCTGCAGTGCGAGTGGTGGACCATGACCCTTGTTCGGGTGTAGGTGCAATACTAGATATAGAGTGAGTGTGAGGGAGCAGAGAGAACACGGTGAACCTTATCCTGACACAGCGGGGAAGGTTATTGATGCTGTCCTGTGTTGCTGGACATTTATTCAGATCGCAGACACTGCACTGAGCTGGGTGGTGAGCTCCGATCATGCACGGTGGGTCTGGTGGTGTGACCCATCCCCAGGGAAGAGAATTGCCCTCCTCTCTACGAGCCTATCCACCAGGACCTCCGTGCCCCTGTCGACAAACCGTAGTAGAATTGCCCCTTCTCAGCTATGCTCGGGGTAAATTGTGCAGGGCAGCTCCACACTGAGAAAGCTCAACTGCATACCCATTGGCCTTTTAAAGATAGACCCAGTGCCAGGGATCACGGTATATGCAGGGCTACCTGGGCGATAGTGAGCACCTCCAGCCATGAGGGGAGGGAGAACCTGGATTGTATTGAATGAGAGGGACACCATGGGGTGGGGTAGTTAGTTAATGAGGTGAGTTCCATAAGATAGCACCAGGAAACTATCTCAGCCTCGTGCAGACAATCGCTTGGCAATACTTAATGAATACTGACTCATGTTACAGGATGCTATTGAACTATCTTAATTTCAGCATTCTGAAACCTGGAGATACATCCTTCCATGACACTGTCTCTCAATCTCCCCCTCTCTGTCTATACCCCAAACCCCTCCCATGTGGTGATACTTGAACTGATTCCACCGCCATCATTCTCTGGCATTGTGTTTCACACCCACAGCACCCCCTTGTCATGGCACAGTGGAGATATAGAGCTGTAAACGGATGGGAGCTGAACATCCTGTCACTTCCAGCATGGGCTGCAAGTTTCCCCGCGCTGGGCCGTGATCTAACACAATGTTACTGAGCAATTCACTGGGGTGGTGTACACAGCCCGACATGCTGGGAAGGTAACTGCTCCTGGTTTACAGATCAATGCACTGGGGAGGTGTACACAGCTCTACATGCTGGGAGGGTAACTGCTCCTGGTTTACAGATCAATGCACTGGGGTGGGAGACACAGCTGTACACGCTGGGAGTTTAATTGCTGCTGGTTTATAGATCGGGTTTATAGATCAATGCACTGCTGTGGACTGTGAAGCTCCCCGTGCTGGACAGATATCAATTCCGAGTTTATACACCAAAGTACTGCTGCGATCTGCACAGCTCCCCGTGCTGGACAGATATCTCGTCTGGGTTTATAGATCAATGCACTGCTGTGGTCTCCACAGCTCCCCGTGCTGGACAGATATCTCGTCTGGGTTTATAGACCAATGCACTGCTGTGGTCTGCACAGCTCCCCGTGCTGGACAGATATCTCGTCTGGGTTTATAGACCAATGTACTGCTGTGGTCTGCACAGCTCCCCGTGCTGGACAGATATCGAGTCTGGGTTTATCGATCAATGCATTGCTGTGGTCCGCACAGCTCCCAGGGATGGTTAGACATCTAATTCGGGTTTATAGATCAATGCTCTGCTGTGGTCATGCATAAATCCCGGCGCTGCACAGATATCTAGTCTGTGTTTATAGATCAATGCACTGCTGGTTTCTGCATAGCTCACTGTGCTGGACAGATATCTCGCCTACGATTATATATCAAAGCACTGCTGTATTCTGCATTGTTTCAGAAGCTGAACAGATATCAAGTCCAGGTTTCTGGATCAATGCACTGCTGTGTTCCGCATAGCTCCCGGAGCTGCATAGATATCTAATCCAGGTTTATAGATCAATGCACTGCTGTGGTCTGCATAATTCTGCGTGCTAGACAGATATCTAGTTCCAGTTTATAGATCAATGAATTGCTGTTTTCTGCATATCGCCCCGTGCTGGACAGATATCTAATACGAGTTGAAAGATCACTCCCCTTCTGTGGTCTGCACAGCTCCCAGTGCTGGACATATATCTAGTCCGGGTTCATTGATCAATGCACTGCTGTGATTGGCATAGTCCGCCGTGCTGGACAGATATCTGGTCCGAGTTTATCGATCAATGCAAAGCTCTGGTCTGCACAGCTCCCCCTGCTGGACAAATATCTCTTCTAGGTTTATAGATCAATAAACTGCGGTGTTCAGCATCGCTCCCGGTGCTGAACAGATATGCAATACGGGTTTATAGATCACTGAACTGCTGTGGTCTGCATAGCTCCCGTGCTGGCCAGATATCTAATCCAGTTTTATAGATCACTGCACTGCTGTGGTCTGCACAGCTCCCCGTGCTGGACAGATATGCAATACGGGTTTATAAATCACTGCACTGCTGTGGTCTGCACAGCTCGCCGTGCTGGACAGATATCTAGTCTGGGTTTATAAATCACTGCTCTGCTGTGTTCTGCATAGTTCCCGGTGCTGGACAGATATCCAGCGCAGCAGGTCAGGCAGCATCCAAGGAGCAGGCGAATCGACGTTTCGGGCATGAGTCCCTCTTCAGAAAGAGAAAAGTGTGTCCAGCAGGCTAAGATAAAAGGTCGGGAGGAGGGACTTGGGGGAGAGGCGTTGGAAATGTGATAGGTGGAATGAGGTTAAGGTGAGGGTGATAGGCCGGAGTGGCGGTGGGGGCGGAGAGGTAAGGAAGAAGACTGCCGATTAGGAAGGCGGTGCTGAGTTCGAGGATTGGGACTGAGACAAGGTGGTGGGAGGGGAAATGAGGAAACTGGATCAATGCAACTGTGGTTGGAGGGTTCCTAGGCGGAAGATGAGGTGCTCTTACATCAACTGTCGTGTTGCTATGGTCTGGCGATGGAGTAGTCAAAGGACTTGCATGTCGTTGGTGGAGTGGGAGGGGGAGTTGAAGTGTTGAGCCACGGGGTGGTTGGGTTGGTTGGTCCGGGTGTCCCAGAGGTGTTCTCTGAAACGTTCCGCATTTAGGCGGCCTGTCTCCCCAATATCGAGGAGGCCACATCGGGTGCAGCGGATGCAGTAAATGATGTGTCTGGAGGTGCAGGTGAATTTGTGGCGGATATGTAAGGATCCCTTGGGGCCTTGGAGGGAAGTAAGGAGGGAGGTTTGCTTTCAAGTTTTGCATTTCTTGCGGTTGCAGGGGAAGGTGCCGGGAGTGGAGGTTGGGTTGGTGGGGGATGTGGACCTGACGAGGAAGTCACGGAGGGAGTGGTCTTGTCGGAATGCTGATAGGGGAGGGGTGTCCAGCAGGCTAAGATAAAAGTTCGGGAGGAGGCACATGGGGGAGGGGCGTTGGAAATGTGATAGGTGGAAGGAGGTTAAGGTGAGGGTGATTGGCCGGAGTAGGGGTGAGGGCAGAGAAATCAGGAAGAACATTGCAGGTTAGGAAAGTGGTAATGAGTTTGAGGGTTGGGACTGAGAGAAGGTGGGGGGTGGGGAAATGAGGAAACTGGAGAAATCTGAGTTCATTTCTTGTGGTTGGAGGATTCCTAGGCGGAAGATGAGGTGCTCTTCCTCCAGCTGTCGTGTTGCTCTGGTCTGGCGATGGTGGAGTAGGAGGGGGAGGTGAAGTGTCGAGCCTCAGGGTGTTTGGTTTGGTTGGTCCGGGGGTCCACGAGGTGTTCTCTGAAACGTTCCACAAGTAGGCGGCCTGTCTCCCCAATATAGAAAAGGCCACATCGGGTGCAGCGGATGCAGTAAATGATGTGTGTGGAGATGCAGGTGAATTTGTGGCGGATATGGAAGGATCCCTTGGGACCTTGGAGGGAAGTAAGGGGGGGAGGTGTGGGCGCAAGTTTTGCATTTCTTGCGGTTGCAGGGGAAGGTGCCGGGAGTGGCGGTTTGGTTGGTGGGATGTTTTTGGACACACTTTACTCATTCTTGAAGAAGGGTTCAAGCCTGAAACGTCGATTCTCCTTCTCCTTGAATGCTGCCTGAACTGCTGCGCTTTTTCTGCAACACATTTTCAGATCTGATCTCCAACATCTGCAGTCCTCACTTTCTCCTGGACAGATATCTATTCCGGGTTTATGGATCAATGAACGACTGTGTTCTGCACAGCTCCCCGTGCTGGGCAGGTATCTAATCCGGGTTTATGGATCAATGCACTGCTGTGGTCTGCACAGCTCCCCGTGCTGGACAGATATCTAGTCAGGGTTTATATATCAATGCACTGTTATGATCTGCATTGCTCCTGGTGCTGAATAGAAATGTAGTCAGGGTTGAGAGGTCACTGCACTGCAGGACACATGTCTTATCCGCGTTTATAGATCAATGCACTGCTGTGTTCTGCATAGCTCCCCGTGCAGGACAGATAACTCGTCCGGGTTTATAGATCAATGCCTTTCTGTGATCTGCAAACTCCCGGTTGCTGGACGGATATCTAATCCGGGTTGATGGAGCAAAGCACTGCTGTGGTCTGCATCGCTCCCCGTGCTGAACAGATATCGAGTCTGCGTTAATAAATCAATGACCTGCTGTGATCTACACAGTTTCTGGTACTGGACAGATATCTCGTCCGGGTTTATAGTTCAATGCACTGCCCCATTCTGTACAGCTGCCCGTGCTGAACAGATATCTAGTCCAGTTTATAGATCTATGCACTATTTTGATCTGCATAGCTCCCGCTGCAGTCCGAGTTGATAGATCTTTGCACCGCTGTGTTCTGCATAGGTCCTCATGCTGGAAGGATATTCAGTCCGGGTTTATAGATCAATGATCTGCTGTAGTCTGCACAGCTCCACGTGCTGGATAAATATCTCGTCCGGTTTTATTGATCAATGCACTGCTGTGTACTGGATAGCTCTCCGTGCTGGACAGATATCTTGTCAGGGTTTATAGATCAATATACTCCTGTGGTCTGCATTGCTTCTGGTACTGGACAGATATATAGTCCAGATTTATATATCAATGCACTGTTGTTTGCTGCATAGCTCGCGGTGCTGGACAGATATTTAATCCATGTTTACAGATCAATGTACAGTTGTGGTCTGCATCACTAACGGTGCTGGACAGATATCTAGTCCGGGTTTATAGACCAATGGACTGCTGTGTTCTGCTTAGCTCCCGGTGCTGGACAGATATGTAGCCTGTGTTCAGAGATCAACGCACTGCTGTTGTCTGCACAGCTGCCCATACAGATCAGATATCTAGTCCGAGTTTATAAATCAATGCCCTGCTGTGGTCTGCATAGTTCCCGCTGCTGACCAGCTGTCTAACCCGTGTTTACAGTTCATTGCACTGCTGTGGTCTGCATAGCTCCCGGTGCTGGATAGGTAACTCGTCCGGGTTTATAGATCGATGCACTGCTGTGTTCTGCATTCTTACCCGTGCTGATCAGATATCTCATCCGGGTTTTTGGTCAATGCACTGCTGCGGTCCTCATAGTTCCCTTTGCTGGACAGATATCTAGTCTGGATTAATAGATTAATGCTCTGGTGCAATCTGCACTACTTCCGGTGCTGGATAAATTTCTAGTCCGGGTTTATTGATCATAGCACTGCTGTGGTCTGAATAGCCCCCCGTGCTGGACAGATATCTAGCCTGGCTTAACAGATCAATGCCCTGCTGTGTTAAGCATAGTTCCCCGTGCTGGGCAGACATCTAGTCCGGGTTTGGAGATCAATGAACTGCGATGTCCTGCACAGTTCCGCGTCCTGGACACACATCTAAACTGGACACACTGCTGCGGTCTGCAAACCTGCCCGTGCTGGACAGATATCTAGTCCGGTTTATTGATATATGCACTGCTACAATGTGCATAGCGCCCGCCGCTGGACAGATATCTAGACTGGATGAATAGATCTTTGTACTACTGTGATGTGCACATACCCCGGTGCTGGACAGATATGTAGTGGGGGGTTATAGATCATAGTGCTGCTGTGTTCTGCACAGTTCCTCAAGCTGGAAAGATATCTAATCCGTGTTTATAGAACAAAGCACTGTTGTGGTCTTCATACCTCCCGCTACTGGACAGATATCTAATCCGGGTTTATAGATCAATGCACTGCAGTGGTCTGCATAGCTCCCCGTGCTGGACAGATATCTAGTCTTGGTTTATAGATGAATGCACTGCTATGTTCTGCATAGCTCCCCGTCCTGGACAGATATCGCGTCTGCGTTTTCAATCAATGCTCCACTGTGATCTACACAGTTCGCGGTGCTGGAGAGATATCTATTCCAGGTTTATAGATCAATGCACTGCTTCGGTCTGCACAGCTCCCCGTGCTGGACAGATATCTAGTCCGATTTATAGATCTATGCACTATTGTGACCTGCATAGCTCCCACTGCAGTACAGATAAAGAGTCTGGGTTAAAAGATCAATGCACTGCTGTGATCTGCACAGCTCCCGGTGGTGGTCAGATGTAAAGTCCGGGTTTATAGATCAATGCACTGCTGTAATGTGCATAGCTCCCGACGCTGGATAGATATCTAGTCTGGTTTAATACATCTTTGCACTGCTGTGATCTGCACAGATTCCGGTGCTAGACAGATATCTAGTGCGGGTTTATAGATCAATGCGCTGCTGTGGTCTGCACAGCTCCCCGTGCTGGACAGATGTCTTGTCCGGCTTTATAGGTCCATGCACTGCTGTGGTCTGCATAGCTCTCAGTGCTGGAAAGATAGCTACTCTGGCTTAACAGATCAATGCACTGCTGTGCTCTGCACAGTTTCCCGTGCTGTACAGAAATCTAGTCCGGATTTATAGATCAATGAACTCTTTTGTTCTGCATAGCCACCCGTACTGGACAGATAGGTAGTCCGGGATTATAGATCAATGCACTGCCGTTGTCTGGACAGCTCCCTGTGCTGGTCAGATATCTAGTCTGGGTTAATAGATCGATGCATTGCTGTGTTCTGCATTCTTTCCAGTGCTGTACAGATATCTAATCCGTGTTTTTGATCAATGCACTGGTGCGATCTGCGCAGCTCCCGGTGCTGGTCAGATATCTAGTCAGGGTTAATAGATCAATGCTCTGCTGAAATCTGCACAGCTCCCGGTGCTGGATAGATTTCTCGTTCGGGTTTATGGATCAATGAACTGCTGTGCTCTGCATAGCTCCCCGTGCGGGAAAGATCTCTAATCCGGTTTTACAGATCTATACACTGCTGTGATCTGCTCAGTCCCAGGTGCAGTATTGATATCTTGTCCGGTTTTAACGATCAATGCACTGCCGTGTTCTGCATAGCTCTCTGTGCTGGAAAGAGAGCTACTCTGGCTCACAGTTCAAGGCACTACTGTGTTCTACATCATTCCCGGTGCTGTACAGACATCTAGTCCGGGTTTTCGATCAATGAACTCTTGAGCTCTGTATAGCCACCCGTGCTGGACAGACAGGTAGTCCGGCATTATAGATCAATGCAATGCCGTGGTCTGCACAGCTCCCCGTACAGGACAGATATCTAGTTCGGGGTTAGAGATCAATGCTCTGCTGTGGTCTGCATAGCTCCCTGTGTTGGACAGATATCAAATCTGGGTACATAGATCAATGCACTGCTGTGATCTGAACAGTTTCCAGTGCTGGACAGATGACACGTCTGGGGTTATATATCAAAGCACTGCTGTGGTTTGCATTGTTCCCGGTGCTGGACAAGTATCTAGTCCGGGTTTGTGGATCAATGCACTGCTGTGGTCTGCACAGCTCTCTGTGCTAGACCGATATCTAGTCCGGATTTATAGATCAGTGCACTGCTGTGGCATGCATAGCTCCACGTGCTGGCCAGATATCAAGTTAGGCATGATAAATAAATGCACTGCTGCCGTTTGCACTGCTTCCGGTGCTGGACAGATATTGAATGTAGGTCTATAGATCAATGTACTGCTGCAATCTGCACAGCTCCTGATGCAGGATAGATTTCTATTCCGGGTTTATAGATCAATGAACTCCTGTGTTCTGCATAGCTCCCCGTGCTGGACAGATACCGAATCAGAGTTTATACATCAGTGCACTGCTGAGGTCTGCACACCGCTCCGTGCTGGACGCATATCTAGTCTGGGTTTATAGATCAATGTACTGCTGTGGTCTGCATAGCTCCACGTGCTGACCAGATATCACGTCTGGCATGATAAATCAATGCACTGCTGTGTTCTGCATAGCTCCCGGTGCTGGACTGATATCTAATCCGTAACCATATATTAATGCACTGCTGCCGTTTGCACAGCTCCCCGTGCTGGACGGATATCTAGCATGGGTTTATCGATCAATGAACTGCTGTAATCTCCACAGCACCACTTGCTGGACAGATATCTTATTCGTGTTTATACTTCAATGTACTGCTGTGGTCTGCACAATTCCCCGTGCTGGACAAATATCTAATCCGGGTTGATAGATCAACGCACTGCTGTGGTCTGGACAGCGCTACCTGCTGGACAGATATCTCGTTCGGGTTTATAGATCAATGCACTGCTGTGGTCGGCAGAGCTCCCGGTGCTGGCCAGATATCTAATCCGGGTTTCTAGTTCAATGCACTGCTGTGGTCTGCTTAGCACTCCGTGCTGGACAGATAATTAATCCAAGTTTATATATCAATGCACAGCTGTGATCCGTACAGCTCCCCATGCTGGACAGATATCTAATCCGGTTTGATAGATCAATGCACTGCTTTTTTTTTCTGCACAGCTCCTATACAGAACAGATATCTATTCCGTAATTATAGATCAGTGCACTGCTGTGATCTGCACAGCTCCCGGTGCTGAACAGATATCTAATTTGGGTTGATACATCAATGCACTGTGGTGGTCTGTACAGTTTCTGGTGCTGGACAGATATCTAATCCGGGTTTTTAGATCAATTCACTGCTGTGTTCTGCGTAGCACCCCGTGCTGGGCAGATATCTAGTCCAGTCTTATAGATCTTTGCACTGCTGTGTTCTGCATAGCTCCCCGTGCTAAACAGATATCGAATCTTGGTTTACACATCAATGCACTGCTGTGGTCTGCACTGGCCCTGGTGCCGGACTGATACCTAACTCTAACCCTAACGAGTCTGGGTTTATAGATCAATGCACTTCTGTGGTTGGAATAGCTCCGGGTGCTGGACAGATATCTAATCCGGGTTTATAGATCAATGCACTGCTTTTGTCTGCATAGCTCCCCGTGCTGGACAGATATCCAATCAAGGTTTATACATCAATGCCCTGCTGTGGTCAGCACAGTTCACGTTGCCAGACAGATGTCAAGTCTGTGTATATTGATCAGTGCCCTGCTGTGCTCTGCACAGCTCCCCGGTCTGGACGAAGACCTAATCCGGCTTGATACATCAATGTACTGCTGCATTCTCCATAGCTCCCTCTGCTGGACAAATATCTCATTTCGGGTTAATAGATCAAAGCACTGCTGTCTCCTGCGCAGTTCCCTGTGTTGGACAGATATCTAGTCCGGGATTATAGATCATGCACTGCTGTGTTCTGCATCGCTCCCGGTTTTGGACAGATATCTCGTCCAGGATGATAGATCAATGCCCTGCTGCCATCTTCATAGCTCCCGCTGCTGGACAGATATCTAACCCGGGTTTATGGATCAATGTACTGCGGTATTCTGCATAGCTCACGGTGCTCGACAAATATCTAGTCCTGGTTTACATATCAATGCACTCCTGTATTCTGCATAGGTTCCCATGCTGGAAAGATATCTACTCCAGCTTTATAGATCAATGAACTGCTGTGATCTGCACAGTTCCCGGTGCTGGACAGATATCTCGTCCGGGTTTATAGATCAATGCTCTGCTGTGTTCTGAACAGCTCCCCGTGCTGGACAAATATCTCATACGTGCTTATAGATCAATGCTCTGCTGTGGTCTGCATCTCTCCCTGTGCTGGACAGATATCTAGTCCGGGTTAATACATCAATGCACTGCTGTGGTCAGCACATCTCCCTGTGCTGAACAGATATCTAGTCCGGGTTTATAAATCAGTGCCATGCTGTGGTCTGCATAGCTCCTGTTGGTGGACAGATCTGGTATTCCGGTTTATAGATCAATGCAATCCTGTCTTCTGCATAGCTCCCCGGCTGGGCGGATATCTCGTCCGGGTTTACGTATCATTTCACTGCTGTTGCCTGTATAGCTCCCGGCGCATGACAAATAACTAGTCCTGGTTTGTAGATCAATGCAATGCTGTGGTCTGCATATCTCTCGGTGCTGGACAGATATCTAGTCCGGGATTATAGATCAATGCAAAGCTGTGTTCTGTATAGCTCCGGGTACTGGACAGATATCTAATCGGGGTTTATAGATCAATTCACTGCTGTGATCTGCACAGCTCTCGGTGATGAAAAGATATCTATTCCGTGTTTGTAGATCGATGAAGTGCTGTGATCTGCACAGTTCCCGGTGCTGAACAGATATCTAATCCGGGTTTACAGATCAATGCTCTGATGTGTTCTGAATAGCTCCCGTGCTGGAAAAATATCTCATCCGTGTTTATAGATCAATGCACAGCTGCGGTCTGCACATTTTCCTGCGCTGGACAGATATCTAGTCTGGGTTTATAGATCAATGTACTGCTGTGTTCTGCGTAGTTCCCCCTGTTGGACAGATATCTAGACTTGGATTTAGATGAATACACTGCTGGGTTCTGCACAGCTCTCCGTGCTGGACAGATATCTAGTAGAGGTTTATATATCAATACACTGCTGTGTTCTGTATAGCTTGCGGTGCTGGAAAGATATCCAGTCTGGGATTATAGATCAGTGCACTGCTGTTTTCTGCATAGATCCCCGTGCTGGATAGATATCTAGTTCGGGTTTATAGATCAATGAGCTGCTGTGGTCTGCGCATTTGCACGTGCTGGACAGACATCGAGTCTGGATTTGTAGATTAATGCCCTGCTGTGATCTGCACAGCTCCTGGTGCTGGATAGATATCTCGCTCTGTTTTATATATCCATACACTGCTGTGATGTGCACAGATCCCAGTTCTGGACAGGTGTCTAGTCCGACTTGAAAATCAGTGCACGGGTGTTGTCTGCTCTGCTTCCCCTGCTGAATACTTGCTGGAGGAACACAGCAAACCAGGCAGCATCTGGATGTGTAGAAGTGAACGTTTCGGGTTTAGCCCTCCTTCAGGACTTTTGCAGAAGTGTTACACCTGAACCGACGACTTTTCCATCTCCTGATGCTGCCTGGCTTGCTGAGTTCTTCCAGCTTCCTGCCTGTCTACTTTAGAGTCCAGCATCTGCAGTTTTTCTTTCTCTATCCCGGCTTTCCATAATGGACAGATGTCTATTCTGCGTTTGAATATATGTGCTCTGACAGGGTCTGTGCAATGTTTCACTCTGGACAGAGAGCCCATTGTATTGACCAGTTCAATGGATAAATCTGCACAGTGTTCCACTCTGGACCGATTGCTGGGTTGTACTGAGCAGTACAATGGCCTGCTCTGCACAGTGTTCCACCGTGAACAGATATCTCCTCTGGGTTGATGGTGCCTGGGCTCGTTCTGTGAGGTGGATTGAGAATGTGGTACATCTATCAATTTCATCTGATCTGGAAATGCCTTTGGTTCCTATTCTAATGATTGGAAACTCCGAATCTCACCCCATTAATGTCCAGTGTGCCCATGCACAGCACATCACGTTGGTGAAGTTGATATGTGGGAAAAGTGATGGACAGGTCAAGGGGTTTCGCGGAATGTTCTGCCCCCAACATTCAATAACTGACATTCCCCGGAACGTTCTGTCCCCGACATTGTTGGTGAACGGCCGGACGTCAGTGAATTGAAAAAATGATAAGATCCCGAAGGAAGAGATCCTGTTCCAGGGAGAATGAAACACTGTTCCGAAGAGCGCTCGGGAAATTAAAGGGGAAAATACGTTTTCCCTGCATTTGCATTTCTTCATGACACAGGATCGACCACAATTTACACCGAAATACCCGAATTTCCAAACTCCGTTTGTCTTCAGGAAACTGGGAGACAATCCTTCAGGACAGCAAATTTTCCACCCTCCGTATTAGGAACTGGAAAGCAGTGACCTGTGTCTGCTCTCGAGTGATCAAGTGTATGGGAATGTTCCAAAACCATCCGTCCTTATGGTAGTATCTCTGTGTGTTTGAAGAGGGAGGGTGCCTTGTTGTTTATGTCACATTTTTTCAGTAAGTCAGACCTTCACATTTGTTATTCCAGCTCCAATCATTTTAATAAATCCCAGAATACAAGTACACAAATGAAAATCTCACTGGGTCCCCGAACAAACTGGTACCTTTGCCTCCAGGCTGATGGATAATGTGTTTGTTCACCTTCCTCACAGTTAACGTAGTGACCATCTACGTCCTGCTTTATAAAGATTGTGGATTGTCTCCATGTGTCAGACGTTACCTGGGGGCCATGTCAGCGGCGGATCTCCTGGTCATTATCCTCGACCTGATCCTGAGACACATTCCCATTGTTTATAATGAACAGTTTTATTTCCTGAAGGACTCGTTCCCCTTGTGTAATATTCACGCCGTCCTGCTTTATGCTGCCACTGACTGCTCTGTCTGGTTCACCGTCATTTTCACCTTTGATCGGTTTGTGGCCATTTGTTGCTCGACGCTGAAAAGTAAATATTGCAGTGAGAAAACGGCAGCTGTGGCTCTGGGAGCAGTGACTGTGCTGAGCTGTTTAAAGAACATTTTCTGGTATTTTATGCTCACGGCTCGGTATTGGCTGATGAACGAGCCTTGGTTTTGTGATGTAACAGACGCTGTTCTATCCTCCAGTGTCTGGGTCACAATCGAGTTCCTCCACCACATTCTAACCCCGTGTGTCCCATTTCTCCTGATTCTGCTGCTCAATGTTCTCACCGTCAGACACATTTTAGTGACCAGCAGAGCCCGCAGGAGACTCCGCACTCACACCAATGGGGACGCTCAGTCTGACACAGAAATGAGAAACCGAAAAAAATCCATCATTTTACTGTTTGTGATCTCGGCCAATTTCATCCTGTTATGGTCAATGTTAATGCTGTATTCTATATGGTACCGGATGTTGTATATTGGGTATGAGTCTGTGTTTCTCCATGACTTTGTGCAGGAATTGGGCTTCATGCTGCAGCTCCTCAGTTGCTGCACAAACACCGCGATTTATGCCGTGACCCAGACTAAGTTCAGGCATCAATTGAAGAATGTGCTGAAATATCCCTTTACACAAATACATCCATCAAACAAATTCCCTCATTAACCAATGCATTCGGGATTTTCTCACTTCAGTTCAGTGTTTCAGTGATGGAGCAACCTGTCGCTATGGTAAGAGACTGAGGGTAGCGCTGGTTTGTCCCTCCTTATCCAACAGTTGTGTTACAGGGACACATTTCAATGTTTCTCACAACTCAGGGGCCAGTGAGAAAAGGCACCATCCCACTGACTGTATCCATCACTTCCATTTGTAAACAATAAAAATGTTTATTAAAGCGGGCTGAGCAGCAGAGTGACCGATGTTGTTGTGTGTCTTTGTGTTGGAGATGCTGAACTGGAGAGAGACAGGCCCAGGCCCAGGTCCTGGGCCTCAGGGAATGGAAGGGGATAGGGCCCTGAGCTCAGGAGCTGGGTTTAATTCCCTCTGTCCCCCCACTCCAACCTGGCCTCCCCATTTCCTCTCCGCCACTCTTTCTCCTCAAATCTATCGCCCTCTCTCTCCCACACACCGCCAAACCAGTTTCCCCACCTGCCTCCACTATTTCGTCTTCCCATCCCCCTTTCTCTCTCATCGTCCTCTCTGTCTCCCTCCCGCAATTACAACTCGACCCCAGTTTCCCTTCCTCCCACATCTCACCCCCACCCCCCATATGCAGCCTCACCCCCAAATCCCCCCAAACTCTGGGTCAACGGTAGAGGGAAGGACCAGGGAGACAGAGTGTGTCAGAGCGGGAAGGATAGAGGGACAGGAGGGAGAGACATTCAGTCAAAGAGAAACATAGGGAGGTGGGCAGAGAGAGAAACTGAGGGAGGGTGGTCGAGAGTGAGAGAAAGTGGAGAGAGTGTGAAGGAGCAGGGAAAGGGAGAAGGGGAGCGAGAGAGAGATCCGGGTGGAGATAATGAGAGGGAGGTGTTAGAGAGGGAGTGGGCGAGAGAACGATTGAGACTTAGAGAGGGACGAGGGAGGGGGCAAGAGAAGGAAAGAGACAGATAGGGAGGGTCGAGGAGAGGAAGAAAGGGGCAACCAGAGATCAGGAGGAGAGACAGAGAGAAAAGGAGAGAGGGCAGAGAGAGAGAATGAGGGGTCGAATGAGCGAGGAGGCGAGAGAGAGAGACAGCGGATGAGAGATGGGGTCAAGAGAAAGCAAGATGGTTAGAGAGAGAGAGGTGTGGGGAGAGAGAGAGATAGAGGTGGGAAGGGACAGAGCGTTGAGAGAGAGAGGTTGGTGAGTGAGAGAGCAAAGAGAGCGAGATTGAGAGAGAGAGATGGTGAGAGAGAGGAAGGGCACAAAGGAGAGAGTAGAGTGTGAGAGGGGAGTCGAAAGGGAGGTGGGACAGAGAGGGTGAGAGCGAGAACGAGTGAGAGGGAGCAAGAGAGGGCGAAACAGAAAAAAAGGGAGAGAGACAGAACGAGAGGGAGGGTGGGAGAAAAGGGGCGAGAAACAGAGAGGTTGGGAGCGCGCACGCGGGAGAGAGTGATGGTGAGAGAGGGGAAGGCGAAGGGGGAGGTCGAGAGAGGGGGAGAGAGAGGGGGCGAGAGAGAGGGGAGGGCGAGAGAGCGCGGAGGGAGAGAAAGGGGAGGGTGAAACAGAGATGAGGGGGAGAGAAGGGAGGGCGAGAGAGGGGAGGGCTAGAGAGAGGGGAGGACTAGATGGGGAGGGGGAGCGAGTGGGAGAGAGAGAGATGGGAAGGCAGGCGAGGGTAGGGCAAGAGAGGAGAGGTCGAGAGAGGGGGGAGGGCGAGAGAGATGGAGGCGATTGAGAGGGGAGTGCGAGAGGGAGGGAAGGGCGAGACAGGGGAGGTGGATACAGAGGTGAGGGCAAGAGGGTGGGAGGGCGAGAGAGAGGGGTTGGGTGAGAGTGGGGGAGGGCGAGAGAGAGGGGAGGGTGAGAGAGAGAGTGGAGGGCGAGAGTGGCGGTGTCGGGGAGAGAGAGGGGAGGCGAGGGAGGGGAGGAGAGAGAGTGGGAGGAGAGAGAGCATAAAGGAGAGAGAGGGAAGAGCGAGAGAGAGGGAGGGAGAGAGAGGGGGAGGATGAGAGATGGGAAGGCGAGTGAGTGGAGAGCGAGAGAGGGGAGGGCGTGAGAGGGGAGGGCGAGAGTGATGGGAGAGGGAGAGAGGGGAGGGCGAGAGAGGTGAGCGTGAGAGAGGGAATGGCGAGATAGGGGGGGCGCAAGAGGGGTGGGCAAGATAGGGGAGGGCGAGAGGGGTGAGGGCGAGAGAGGGGAGGGCGAGAGAGAGGAGAGTGGAGAGAACGGAGGTGGGTGAGAGGGGAGAATAAGAGAGGGGAGGGAGAGAGAGGGGAGGGAGAGAGACGGGAGGGATGCAAAGGGGTTTGCGGGAGAGAGGGGAGGGCGAGAGAGTGGAGGGTAAAAGAGGGGAGCGAGAGAGATTGGACGGAGCGAGAGGGGATGGAGAGAGAGGGGAGAATGGGGACGAGAGAGAGAGGGAATGAGACAGAGTGGACGAGAGAGAATTGGTGCAGAGAAAGTGTGTGGAGAGAGAGAGGGTGGAGAGCGAGAGGGTGGAGAGATAGGCGGAGAGACAGGATAGAGAGCAGGGGAGAGAGAGGGGGAGAGGAGAGAGAGAGGGGAAGGGAGAGAGGGGGAGAGAGAGGGGGAGAGAGAGAATGAGAGAGGGGAGGGAAAGGGGACGATTGAGGGGGACGTGAGAGAGGTGACGGGAGAGAGAGGGTGGAGAGAGAGGAGGACAGAGTAAGGAGTCAATGTGATTTGCAAGATAGAGATGGGGAGAGAGAGGGGGAGAGAGAGGAGGAGTAAGACAGGGGAGAGAGAGGGAGGCGAGAGAGAGGGGAGTGCGAGAGGGAGGGAAGGGCGAGACAGGGGAGGTGGATACAGAGGGGAGGGCAAGAGAGTGGGAGGGCAAGAGAGAGGGGTTGGGTGAGAGTGGGGGAGGGCGAGAGAGAGGGGAGGGTGAGAGAGAGAGTGGAGGGCAAGAGTGGAGGTGTAGGGGAGAGAGAGGGGAGGCGAGAGAGGGGAGGAGAGAGAGTGGGAAGAGAGATAGCATAAAGGAGAGAGAGGGGAGAGCGAGAGAGAGGGAGGGAGAGAGAGGGGGAGGTTGAGAGATGGGAGGGCGAGTGAGTGGAGAGCGAGAGAAGGGAGGGCGTGAGAGGGGAGGGCGAGAGTGATGGGAGAGGGAGAGGGGGAGGGCGAGAGAGGGGAGCGAGAGAGAGGGAATGGCGAGATAGGGGAGGGAGCAAGAGGGGTGGGCAAGATAGGGGAGGGCGAGAGAGAGGAGACTGGAGAGAACGGAGGTGGGTGAGAGGGGAGAATGAGAGAGGGGAGGGAGAGAGAGGCGAGGGAGAGAGACGGGAGGGATGGAAAGGGGTTTGCTGGAGGGAGGGGAGGGCGAGAGAGGTGAGGGTAAAAGAGGGGAGCGAGAGAGAGGGGAGGGAGCGAGAGGGGATGGAAAGAGAGGGGAGAATGGGGACGAGAGAGAGGGGACGAGACAGAGTGGACGAGAGAGAATGGGTGCAGAGAAAGTGTGTGGAGAGAGAGAGAGTGGAGATCGAGAGGGTGGAGAGATAGGCGTAGAGACAGGATAGAGAGGAGGGGAGAGAGAGGGGGAGAGAGAGGAGGACAGAGTAAGGAGGCAATGTGATTTGCAAGATAGAGATGGGGAGAGAGAGGGGGAGAGAGAGGAGGAGAAAGAGAGGGGGAGAGAGAGAGGAGGAGAAAGACAGGGGAGAGAGAGGGTAGAGAGAGGGGGAGAGAGAGAGGGGAGAGAAAGAGAGAAGAGAAAGGGAGCAGAGAGAGGGGGAGGGAGAAGCAGTACAGAGAGAGGGAGAGAGTGAGGTGATCAGAGAGGGGGATGAGACAGGGGGGAGAGAGAGGGGTAGAGACAGGAGGACAGAGCGGGGGTAGAGAGGGGGGAGAGAGGGGGTAGAGAGATGGGGAAGGGGAAGAGAGAGCTGGGAGAGAGCGGGGGAGAGAGCGGTGGACAGACAGGGTGTGAGAGAGGTGGGAGGGAGGTGAAGAGAGAGGGGCGAGAGAGAGCTGGGGTAGAAAGAGAGGGGAGAGAGGGAGAGAGTGAGGAGGGGAGAGAGAGGCGGAGAGAGAGGGGGGAGAGGGAGGGTGGAGAGCGTGGGGAGCAGAGCAAGGAGGCCAAAGAGGGGAGAGAGAGGAGACGAGAGAGAAGGGACACGAGAGAGGTGACGGGAAAGAGTGGGTGGAGAGAGAGGGGGACAGAGAAAGGGGGCAGAGAGAGGGGAAGGTAAAGAGGGGGAGAAAGAGAGGGGGAGAGATGGGGAGAGAGGGGGAGAGAGTGGAGAGAGAGAGATGAGAGAGAGAGAAGGGAGAGATGTGTACTGTCAGACGGCGAGGGGGAGGGGCTACATAGAGAGGGCAGAGTGAGGAATAGAGAGAGGGGGACAGAGAGGCGGGAGAGTGAGGGGGAGAGAGGGGGGAGAGATGGGGAGAGAGAGGTGGGGGGGGAGAGGAGGAGAGAGATGGGAGAGAGGGAGGGGGAGAGAGAGAGTGGAGAGAGACGGGAGCAGACCAAGGGTGGTGCAAAAGGGGGGATGAGAGGGGGAAGAGAGAGAGAGGAGACGAGAGAGAGAGCGGGGATGAGAGAGAGGTGACTGGAGCGAGAGGGGGATAGAGAAAGGGTGCAGAGAGAGGGAAAGAGAGAGGGGGAGAAAGAGAGAGAGAGGGGGGGAGAGAGAGGGGGACAGTGAGGAGGGGGAGAGGGGACGAGAGAAATTGGATGACAGACGTGTAGAGAGAGAGGAAAGAGAGTGAGAGGCGAGAGAGAGGGGAGGGAGAGAGAGGAACAGAGAAAGAGGAGAGAGAGGGCGAGAGAGAGGGGGAGAGGGGGCACAGAGAGAGGGGAGAGAGAGGTGGGAGGGAGTGGGGGAGAGAGAGCAGGGGGAGAATGCATGGAGAGAGATGGGGAGAGAGGGGGAATCGGGAGAGAGAGGAGCATAGAGGGGGGAGAGACAGAGAGGAATAGATAGAGAGGGGACGCGAGAGAGGTGGAGAGAGAGAGTGGAGAGAGGGGGAGGAGAGAGGGGACGAGAGCGAGGGGAGAGAGAGGGGTGGTCAGTGAGAGGGGGAGAAAGAGGGGGAGAGAGAGGAGAGAGAGGGGATAAGTGAGAGGGGACGAGACAGAGAGGACAAGAGAGAGGGCAGAGAGAGAGGTGGACAGAGAGGGGGCAGAGAGCCACGGGGCCAGAGAGAGAGGGACAGATAGAGGGAGAGAGAGAGCGGACAATAGAGAGGGGAGTTAGAGGAGGATAGAGGGGGAGAGAGAGTGGGACGAGAGAGGGGGAGAGAGAGTGGGCCGAGAGAGAGGGTGGACAGAGAGGGGACGAGAGAGGGGGAGAGAGAGAGGGTGAAAGGGAGGGGCGTGAGAGAGGGGAGCAGAGCAAGGGAGAGAGAGGGGGAAGAGAAAGGGGAAGAGAGAGGGGACGAGTGAGAGTAGACGAGAGAGAGGGGGAGAGAAGCGGGCGAGAGAGGGAATGAGTGAGAAGGGAGAGAGAGAGGTGGACAGAGAGTATGAGAGAGCGAGAGGGCCAGAGAGAGCCGGGTCAGAGAGAGGGAGATAGAGAGAGGGGACAAGTTAGAGCGGACGACAGAGAGGGGACGAGAGAGAGAGGGTGGAGAGAGAGTGGGAGAGAGAGGGGATTAGAGACCGGACGAGAGAGGGTGGGAGAGGGAGGGGGGTCGAGAAAGATGGGACGAGAGAGAGGGGTTCGAGATAGAGGGGACGAAAGAGAGGGGACGAGAGAGGGGGGAAAGGGAGAGGGGAGAGAGAGTGGGAGAAAGGCGGCACAGAGAGAGGGGGACAAAGAGAGGGGGACAGAGAGAGGGGGAGAGAGCGGGAGGGGAGAAGAGAGGGGGAGAGAGAGGGGGAGAGAGAGAGGGGAGAGAGTGGGGGGAACAGTGAAAGTGGGAGGGAGAGGGGATGGGATTGACTGGACGAGAGAGGTGTGGAAAGAGAGAGGAGAGCCAGAGAGGAGAGAGAGAGGGTGGAAAGAGATACGGGGACAGAGAGATAGAGAAAGACGAGAGAGGCGAGCAGGGTGAGGGGACGAGAAAGATGGGACGAGAGGGATAGGGCGGGGAGAGAGGGTGGAGTGAGAGAAGGGAGAGATTGGGAGAGAGAGAGGGGGCAGAGAGAGGGGAGTCAGAGCGAGGGAGAGTTAGAGAGGGGGAGGGGGGGAACTGAGGGGACGAGATAGAGAGCCGAGACAAAGGGGGACAGAGCGAGTTGGTCAGAACGAGGGGGACAAAGAGCGGAACAGAGAGAAGGGGAGAGAGAGGGGGAGAGAGTGGGGGAGAGAGAAAGTGAGAAAGAGGGGGCGAGAGAGAGGGAGAGAGAGGAGGCGAGAGAGGGGGAGAGAGGGGCTGGAAGAGAGAGGGGGAAAGAGAGAGGGGACAGAGAGAGTGTGAGAGAGAGGGAACGAGAGAGAGGGGACGAGAGAGAGGTTGGAGAGAGAAAGGGTGGAGACAGAGAGTGTGGAGAGTGATAGGGTGGATATAGAGAGGGTGGAGAGAGGGGGGAAGAGAGATTGATGAAGAGAGAGGGGAGAGAGAGAAGGGAGAGAGAGGGGGAATAGAGAGGGGGATTGAGAGGGATGAGAGAGTGGGGAAGAGAGGGTGGAGAGAAAGTCGACGAGAGAGAGGGGATGAGAGAGAGGGGACGAGAGAGAGGAGAGAGAGAGCGGCAGTGAGAGTGGAGAATGGGGAGAGAGGGGTTAAGAGATGGGTAGAGAGAGGAGGAAGGGGGAGAGAGTGGGGTTGAGTGAGAGGGGATTATAGAGAGGGGCCAAAAGAGAGGGGAGAGAGAGAGAGGTGGTCAGATAGGGGGAGACGAGGGAGGCAGAGAGAGGTGGGCAGAGCGAGGGAGAGAGAGACGGGACAAGAGAGAGGGGACAAGAGAGAGGGGACGAGAGAGAGGGTATGAGAGAGAGGCGACAAGAGAGAAGGAGAGGGAGAGGTTGAAGAGAAATAGGGTGGAGATGGCGGGGAGAGAGGGGAGCAGAGCAAGGGGGTGAGAGAGGGGAGAGAGAGATGGGGCAAGAGAGAGAGAGTGGAGAGAGAGTGTACGGTGAGAGAGGGGAGATCAAGAGAGAGTGAAAGCGGAGAGAGTAGGGAGGGAGTGGGAGGAGACCGAGAGTGAGGGAAGGGAGTGAGAGGGAACGCGGAGAGTAAGGGGAGGGAGAGGGAGAGGTGCGAGAGAGGGGGAGGATGAGAGAGGGGGAGGGCAAGAGAGGGCGAGGGCGTGCGAGATGAGAGGGCGAGAGAGAGAGGTGTGCGAGAGAGTGGAGGGCAAGAGAGGGGGAGGGGGAGAGAATGGAGGGCGAGAGAGGGGGAAAGCGAATGAGAGGGGAGGGCGAGAGAGGGCAGAGCGAGAGAATGGTGAGGGAGAGAGAGGAGAGTGGGGGGATGTGCGAGAGAGTGAAGGGTGAGAGGGAGAGGGCGAGACAGGGGAGGGCGAGTGAGAGTGGAAAGGGAGAGAGGGGAGAGCGAGAGAGTTGAGGGCGAGAGAGGGGATGGAGAGAGACGGAAGGGCAAGAGATGGGGAGGTCAAGAGAAGGGGACAAGAGGGGGAAGACAAAGAGAAGGGAGTGCGAGAGAGGGCAGGGCGAAAGAGTGGAGGGCGAGAGAGTGGAGATCGAGAGAGAGAAGAAAGCGAGAGAGAGGGGAGACCGAGAAGGTGAGTGTGAGACGGGATGGGCGAGAGAGAGGGGACGGGGAGAGAGAGATAGGGTGAGGGCGAGACGGGGGATGGGGAGAGAGGGGATGGACAGAGAGGGAAGGGCAAGAGAGGCGAGGGTGATAGAGGGAGGGGTCGGGTGAGGGTCGCGAGAGAGGTGTGGGCGAGAGGTAGATGTGAGCGAGAGATATAGGATGATGATAGAAATGGGAGTGAAAGATTTGGGAAGGGCGAGAGATGGTGACGGCCATAGATCGGGGAAGTCGAGTGAGGGGAGGGTGAAGGGGGGAGGGTGAGAGAGAGGAGAGCAAGAAAAATCGAAATATGAGAGAGAGGGGAGGGAGAGGATTGAGGAGGACGAGAGACAGGGAAGGACAAGAGAGGGGGAGAGGGAGAGAGAATGGAAGGTGAGACGGGGAGGGTGAGACAGAGGGGAGGGAGAGAGACGGGGTGTGCGAGAGAGAGGGGAGGGCAAAAGGGACGTGAGGAAACAGACAGTGGAGGTTGAGAGGGTGAGGACAAGACAGGAGAGGGCGGGAGAGAGGGGAAAAGAAGAGATAGGGGAGTACAAGGGATGGGGAGGGTGCGAGATAGGGGAGGGCCAGAGATCGGGGAGGTCGAGAGAAGGGAGGGCGACAGAGGGGAGAGCGAGAGAGGGGAGAGCAAGGGAAAGGGAAAGCAGAGAGTGAGGAGTAGTAGATGGAGGGGAGGGCAAGAGTTGGGAGGGAGGGAGAGGGGATGGGCTAGGAGAGAGGGGTTGGCGAGTTTGGGGGATGGCGAGACAGTGAGGAGAGCGAGAGAGAGAGAGAGGATTGCAAGAGAGTGGAGGGCAAGAGGGAGGGGGAGGGCAAGAGAGAATGGAGGGCGAGAGTGGGGAGTGCGAGAGAGAGGTGGGGTGAGAGGGGAGGGAGAGAGAGAGGAGGGAGAGAGAGATTGAGGGAGAGAGAGAGGGGATGGAGAAAGAGACGGGAGCGTGAGAGAGGGGAGGGCGAGAGTGGTGATGGCAAGAGAGAGAAGGGCGAGAGACGGAAGGGCGAGAAATGAGAAGGGCGAGAGAAGGGGAGGGGGGAGAGGTGAGGGATAGAGAGGGCAGTGCCAGAGAGAGGGGAGGGCGAGAGAGAGGGGAGGGCGAGAGAGAAAGGAAGGGCGAGAGAGAGTGGATGGCGAATGTGGAAGGTGAGACAGGGGAGGGCGAGAGAGAGGGGAAGGGTTGAGAGGGGAGGGCGAGATAGTGATGAAAGAGCGAGGGTTGGGCCAGAGAGAGGGCGAGAGGAGGGGTGGGAAAGAGTGGGGAGGGCGAGAGAGAGGAGGGCGAGATTGGTGAGGGTGAGAGAGGGGAGGGCGTGAGGGGGAGGGCGAGAGAGAGGGTAGGGTGAGAGAGTGGGGAGGGCGAGAGAGAAGTGCGGTGGTGTGAGTGAGGGGGAGAGCGAGAGTGGGGTGTGAGAGAGAGGAAGAGGGGAGTGCGAGAGAGGGGAGGGAGAGAGAGGAGGTCGAGAGATAAGAGGGCGAGAGAGGGGAGGGCGAGAGAGGGGAGGCCGAATGAGGGGTGTGAGTGAGACAGGAGAGCGAAAGGGTCGAGAGCAAGTGATGGGAGTGCAAGAGAGAGGAGGGAGAGAGAGGGGAGTGCGAGAGAGAGGAGAGCGAGAGAGGCGAGAGCAAAAGAGGGAAGCGTGAGAGAGGAGAGGGAGGGGTCGAGAGAGAGGGGTGGGCGAGATATAGGGGTGGGCGAGATATAGGGGTGGGCGAGTGATAGGGGAGGGCCAGGAGTTAGGGAGGGGAGAGAGTGGGGAGTGCGAGAGGGGAGAACGAGAGAGGGTAGAGCAAGGGAGAGGAAAAGCGGAGAGAGGGGAGGGAGCGTGAGGAGAGGGCAAGAGAGCGGTGAGGGAGAGAGATGGGAAGGCAAGAGAGAGGGTAGGGCGAGAGAGGGGGATGGCGACAGAGTGAGGAGTGAGAGACAGTGCAGGGCAAGAGAGAGGTGAGGGTGAGAGAGAATGGAAGGTGAGCGAGGCGGAGGGCGAAAGCGATTGGAAGGCGAGAGAGGGCAGGGCGAGAGAGTTGAGGGCGAGAGAGTGAAGTGCGAGTGGGAGGTGAGGCGAGAGAGAGGAGGGTTTGAGAAGGTGAGGGCGAGACAGAGGAGGAACAGAGAGGGGAAGAGGAGAGGGGGAGGGTGAGAGAGGGGAGCGTGAGGGATGGGAGAGCGAGACAGGGGAGAGCAAAAGAAAGCAAAAGCAGAGAGAGAGGGGAGGGAGTGGTAGGTGACAGAGAGTGAGGGGAGGGAGAGAGAGGGGGAGGGCGAGAGATAGAGGAGGGCCAGAGATAGGGGAGTGCGAGAGGGGTGCGAGAGAGGCGAGGATGAGAGAGGGGAGAGCGAGAGTGATGTGAGGGAGAGAGATAAGGTGAGGGCGAGACAGGGGAGGGCGAGAGAGGGGAGGGAGAAAGAGGGGAGGGCGGGAGAGGCGAGAGCGATAGATCGGAGGGTGGTAGCGGGAGGGTGAGGTTGGCATGAGACGTGTGGGCGAGAGATTGGATCGGCGAGAGAAAGGGGAGTGAAAGATTTGGGAAGTTAGAGAGATGGGGAGGGCCATAGATCGGTGAAATTGAGAGAGGGGAGGGCAAGGGGTGTAGGGCAAGAGAATGGAGAGCAAGACAAAATTGAAAGTGTAGAGAGTGGGCAGCGAGTGTGAGGGGAGGGAGAGTGAATTGAGGGAGAGATGGAAAGCAGAAAGAGAGGGGAGGGAGAGGAAGGGGAGGGAGAGAGGGGAGGACGAGAAAGAGGGGAGGACGAGAGAGATGGGAGGACAAGAGAGGGGGAGAGCGAGAGAGAATGGAGGGTGAGAGGTGGAGGGTGAGACAGAGAGGAGGGCGAGAGAGGGCAGGGCGAGAGAGGGGAGGGCGAGAGAATGGAGAGCGAGAGAGAGGTGAGGGAGAGAGAAGGGGAGTGCGAGAGAGAGGGCAGGGCGATAGGGAGGTGAGGCGAGAGAGAGAGGAGGTTGAGAGGGTTAGGGCAAGACAGGGGAGGGCGGGAGAGAGGGGAAGGGGAGAGGGGAAGGTGAGAGAGGGGAGTGTGAGGGAGGGCGAGTGACGGGAGTGCGAGAGATAGGTGTGGGCAAGAGATAGGCGTGGGTGACAGATGGGGAAGGCGAGAGAGAGGGGAGTGCAAGAGATGGGGAGGGTGAGAGATAGGGGAGGGCCAGAGATCGGGGAGGTCGAGAGAGGGGAGGGCGACAGAGGGGAGAGCGAGAGAGGGGAGAGCAAGAGAGAGGGAAAGCAGAGAGAGGAATGGGAGATGGAAGGTAGTGCAAGAGAGGGGGATGGAGAGAGAGGGGAGGGCGAGAGAGAGGGAATGGCGAGGTCGGGGGATGGCGAGAGAGTGGGGAGAGCGAGAGAGAGAGAGAGGAGTCCGAGAGAGTGGAGGAAAGAGAGAGGGGGAGGGCGAGAGAGAATGGAGGGCGATTGAGTGGGAAGTGTGAGAGAGGGGAGGGAGTGAGAGAGGGGAGCACGAGAGGGGGAGGGCGAGAGAGGAGAGCGAGAGGGGTGAGATCATGAGATGGGAGTGCGAGCGAGGGGAGGGCGAGAGAGGCGAAAGCAAAAGAGGGTGGCGAGAGAGGGGATGGCGAGAGATAGGGATGGGCGAGGGAGAGTAGGGCGATAGAAGTGAGTGCGAGTAAGGGTGTAGGCAGTCACAGGGAGGGAGAGAGACGGGAGGGCGGGAGATGGGCGTCCGAGAGGGGCGAGAGCAAGAGAGGGGAGTGTGAGAGGGGAGGGTGAATGAGGGATGACTGATGGAGTAGAGACAGTAGAAGGAGAGAGGGGGAGGGCGAGAATGGGGGAGGGCGAGAGAGAGGGGAAGGGAGAGAGGAGAAGAAGAGGGGGGTGAGAGAGACGGGATGGAGCAAGTGAGGGGAGGGCGAGAGAGAGGACGGCGAGAGACAGGAGAGCGAGAGAGGCACGTGTGAAAGAGGGGAGGGTGAAAGAGTGAGAGGTAGGGGCAGGCGTGAGATAGGGGCGGGTGAGAGATAGGGAAGGACGAGGGATGGGGACGGCAAGAGATGGGGATCGCGAGAGATAGGGGAGGGCCAGAGATAGTGGTGGGTGAGTGAGGGGAGGGCGAGAGAGAGGGAAATCAGAGAGAGGGGCGGGAGTGGGAGGGGAGGGCAAGAGAGAGGGGAGTGTGGGAGAGGGCGGGGGCAAGAGAGAGAGGTGTGCGAGAGAGTGGGAATGGCGAGAGATGGGATGGGGTGAGAGGGGAGGGAGAGAGAGGGGAGGCAGAGAGAAAGGGGTAGAGAGAAAGAGGATAGAGAGAGAGGGGAGGGTGAGAGAGGGGCAGGGAAACAGCTAGGGGAGCGCTAGAGAGGGGAAACCGTGAGATGGAGCGGAAGAGTGAGGGAAAGTGGAGAGAGGGGAGCGAGAGAGAGGGGGAGGGCGAGAGAGGGAGAGGGCGAAAGAGAGGGGAGCGCAAGAGAGTGGAGGGCGAGAAAAGGGGAAGGAGGGAGAGGGGGCGGCGAGAGTTGGGAGGGAGGTTGAGAGGAGGGCGAGAGAACGTTGAGGGACAGAGATAGGGGAGTGCGAGAGAGGGGAGATGGAGAAATGGGCGCGGAAGAGAGAAGGAAAGCAATGAGAGAGGGGAGGGAGAGAGAGGGAGAGTGCGAGAGAGAGGGGAGGGCAAGAGAGGTGAAGGGCCAGAGAATGGGAGGGAGGGAGAGGGGAGGGCGAGAGAGGGGAGGTAGAGAGAGAGGAGGGCGAAAGAGAGAGGATTGCGAGAGAGTGAGGATGGCGAGAGAAGGGATGGGGTGAGAGGAGAGGGAGAGAGAGGGGAGGGAGAGAGGAGGGGAGAGAGAGAGAGAGAGGGGAGGAAGATAAAGGGGGACGGGGAGAGCGAGTGGAGGGCGAGAGAAGGGGATGGAGGGAGAGGGGAGGGCAAGAAAGTGGAGGGGGACAGAGCAGAGGTCGAGGAAGGGAAGGGTGAGTGAGGGGAGGGCGAGGGTGCGAGAGTGGGGTGGGCGAGAGGTGGGGTAGGCGAGAGACAGGGGTGCGCAAGAGTTGGGGAGGGTGAGAGAGAGGGGAGGGCCAGAGAGAGGGGACCACGGGAGAGGGGAGACCGAGAAATGGGATCACAAGAGAGAGGAAGAGCGGAGAGAGAGGGGAGGGAGAGGGAGGGGAGGACAAGATGGAGATGAGGGAGGGAGAGGGTAGGGCGCGAGAGAGGGGAGGGAGAGAGAGTGGGAGGGCAAGATAGGGGTTGGGCGAGAGACAGGGGAGAGCAAGAGAGTGGGGAAGGCGAGAGAGGGGAGGTGGTCAGAGGGGAGGGAGAGAGGGGGAGGTGGAGAGTGGAGGGAGTGAGGGGGAGGGGGAGAGAGAGGGGAGAGATAGAGGGAGGGAGGGAGAGAGGCGAGCGTGAGAGGCGGAGGGCGAGAGGGGTAGTATGAGAGAGTGGCAAGAGAGAGAGAGGAGGGCGAGAGATGGGAGGGCGAGTGAGGGAGTAGGGTTGAGAGAGGGGAGGGATGGTGTTGCGCGAGAGAGGCGAGGGAGAGATAGGGAGTGCGTGAGAGGGGAGTGCGAGAGAGAGGAGAGCGAGAGAGGCGAGAGCGAAAGAGGGGAGGGTGAGAGAGGGGAGGGTCAAGGCGCGAGAATGGAGTGGGTGATGATAGGGGTCGGCGAGAGATGGGTTGGTTGAGAGACAGGGAAGGGCGAGATAGTGGGGAGGTGAGGTGAAAGGGGAGGGAGAGAGAGGTGAGAGAAGAGAGAAAGGGGAGAGAGGAAAGGACGAGAGATGGGGAGGGTGGGAGAAAGGGAGGGAGCAAGGGGGATGGAGAGAGAGAGAGAAGGGTGAGATAGAGAGGAGCGCGAGAGAGGGCAGGATGAGAGAGTGGAGGGCGAGAGAGGGGAGAACGAAAGAGAGGGAAAGGCGAGTGAGAGGGCTGTGTGAGAGAGAGGGGAGGGCGTGAGAGAGGGGAGGGCATGAGAGAGGGGAGGGCGAGAGAGAGCAGAGGCCGAGAGAGGGGAGGGCGAGACAAGGGGAGCGTGAGAGAGAGGGGAAGGGGAGAGATGGGTGGGTGAGAGAGTGGAGGGAGAGAAAGGGGAGATCCAGAGAGGGGAGGGCGAGAGGGACGAGTGGGATAAAGAGAGGAGGGCGAGAGAGGGAAGGGCGAGAGGCGGAGGGACAGAGAGTGGAGGGCGATATAGAGAGGTGGGTGAGAGTGAGTGGAGGGCGAGAGAGAGAGGAAAGGGCGAGAGATAGGAGGGCGAGATGGAGGGGACGAGGCAGAGGAGAAAGGGAGAGGGGAGGGCAAGAGAGGGGAGGGATTGAGAGCGGAGAGCCAGAGAAGGGACAGCGAGAGAGTGGGGTGGCTCAGAGAGGGCAAAACGCGATGGGGAGGGCGAAAGAGGGGAGAGTGAGAGAGAGGAGGGCGATGGAATGGAGTGCGAGAGAGGGAACGGTTAGAGACGGGAGAACGAGCGAGGGGAGGGCGACAGAGAGGGCAGTGTGAGAGAGAGGGTAGGGCGAGAGAGGGGAGGGCGAGAGAGGACCGGCGAGAGAGAGGGGAGGACGAGAGAAAGGGGAGGCAAAGAGATAGTGGGGCAATGATATTAAGGGGAGAGAAGTGAGGCCAAGCGAGAGGGGAGGACGAGGGAGAGGGGAGGGCGAGACAGAGCGGAGAGGTAGAGAAGAGTGAACGAGAGTGAGGGAAACGCAGGAGTGAGGGGGCGGGAGAGTGGGGAGATTTGAGAGGGGAGAGAGAAGGGAGGAATAGAGAGGAGAGGGAGAGCGAGGAGAATGAGATTGAGCAGAGGGAGAGAGAGGGGAGGGGGAAAGGGGGTGTGCGAGAGAGAGGGAAAGGAAAGAGAGAGTGGATGGTGAGAGTGTGAAGGGCAAGAGAGGGAAGGGCGAGAGAGGGGGTAAGGCGAGAGAAGGGGAGGGAGAGAGGGGTAGGGGGGCGAGAGACGGGAGAGCAAGAGAGCGCAGGGCGAGAGAGGGGAGGGGAGAGATGAGGTAGGGCGAGTGAAGGGGACGGAGAGTGGGGGAGTGCGAGAGAGAGGGATGTGCGAGAGAGAGGGGAGGGCGAGACAGAGGAGAGAGCAACAGAGAGTTAACGGGGAAAGAGGGGAGCGTGAGAGAGTGGAGGGAGAGAATGGGTATGGCCATAAAGAGGAGGGCGAGTGAGAGGGGAGTAGGAGAGAGGGGAGGGCGAGAGAGGAGAGGGTGAGAGAGAGGGGAGGGTGAGAGAAAGGGGAGGGGAAGAGAAGGGAGAGAGGGAGAGGGGGGCGACAGAGAGCGGAGGGAGAGAGTGGGGAGGACGAGGGAGAGGGGAGGGCGAGAGAGAGGCGGGGGGAACAGAGGGCGAGAGAGGAGCGGGCGAGAGAGGGGAGGGAGAGAGAAGGGTGAACGAGAGCGAATGAAGGGCAAGAGGGAGGGGAGAGGGAGAGAGGAGAGGGGTTGAGAGGGGGAGAGGGGGGAGGAACAGAGAGGGGAGTGGGAGAGAGGGCAGTGGGTGAGAGGGAGAGCGAGAGAGAGGGGAGGGGTTAGTGACGGGAGACATAGTGGAGGGTGTGAGAGGGGATGAGAAGTGAGAGTCGAGGACGATTGAGGGGGAGGCAATAGAGAGGATTGGACGAGCGAGAGGGTAGGGCGACAGAAAAGGAAGCGGAGAGAGTAGACGGGGCGAGAGAGTGGTGGGGAGAGATGGCGGAGAGAAGGGAGGTTGAGGGGGGACGACGAAGAAGGGACTGCGAATGAGAAGGGAGGGCGATAGAGAGGTGAGGGTGAGCGAGAGTGTATGGGAGAGAAGAGAGGGAGAGGTAGTGGAGGGCAAGAGAGAGGGGAGGGCGAGAGAGAGGTGAGGGCGAGAGAGAATGGAGGGTGAGAGGGGAGGGCGAGACAGGGAGAGGGTGAGAGAATGAGGGAAAGGGAGAGAGGGAAGGGCGAGAGAGTGAAGAGAGAGGGGGGTGGGCAAGAGAGGGGACGGCGAGAGAGAGGTGTGTGACAGAGAGGGGAGGGCGAGAGGGGGGAGCGTGAGAGAGGGGAGGGTGAGATAAGGGGAAGGGCGAGAGAGGGAAGATCGAGAGATGGGAGTGGGAGAGAGAGGGAAAGCGGAGAGGGGGAGGAAGAGAGAGGGGGAGGGCGAGAGAGAGGGGAGGGCGAGAGAGATGGGAGGGCAAGAGAGAGTGGAGGGCGAGAGTGGAAGGGCGAGACATAGGCAGGGCGAGAGTGTGGAGGGATGGAGAAGGGAGTGCGAGAGAGGGGAGGGAGAGAGAGGGGAGGGCAAGAGAGAGGTGTGGGCGAGAGAAAGTGGAGGGCGAGAGAAGAAAGGGAAGAGAGTGGAGGGGAGAGAGAGGGGGGTAGAGACAGCGGAGAGAAGGGAGGTTGAGAGGCGAGCACAGAGAAGGGATGGCGAATGAGAGTGGAGGGCGATAGAGAGGTGAGGGCGAGCGAGATTGTAGGGGAGAGGGAGGGAGGGAGAGGGAGTGGAGGACAAGAGAGAGGGGAGCAGGAGAGTGTGGAGCACGAAAGAGATGGGAGGGCGAGAGAGGGGGAGGGTGAGAGAGAGGTGAGGGCGAGAGAGAGGTGAGGGCAAGAAAGAGGTGAGGGCAAGAGAGATTGCAGGGCGAGATTGGGAGGGCGAGAGGGGGAGGGTGAAAGAGAGGGGAAGGGGAGAGGGGGGAGGGCGAGAGAGTGGAGGGAGAGAGCGCGGAGGGTGAGAGAGGGGAGAACGAGAGAGGTGAGGATGGGAGAGGATAAGGTGAGAGAGGGGAGGGTGAGAGAGAGGGGTGGGTGAGAGAACCCGGAGGCTGAGAGACGGAAGGGTGAGAGAGGGGAAGGTGATAGAGTGGGAGGGGAAGAGAGGGGAGGGGTGGAGAGGTGGAGAGCGAGACAGAGGAATGCGAGAGAGTGGAGAGTGCGAGAGAGGGGAGGGCGAGAGAGTGGGGAGGGGTTGAGAGGGGAGGTACAGAGGGGGAGGAAGAGAGAAAGGGGAGAGAGAAAGGGGAGAGGGTGGGAAGTCAAGAGAGGGGATGGCGTGAGACAGGAGAGGGTGAGAGAGAGGGGAAGGCGAGAGAGGGGAGGGCGAGAGAGGGGTGAGCGTGATAGGGGAGGGCGAGAGAGAGGGGAGGGTGTTAGAGAGCGGAGGGTGAGAGAGCGCAGTTGGGACAGAGAGGGGTTGGGACAGAGAGGGGAGGGCAAGAGAGGGGAGGGTAAGAGAGGTTGAGAACGAGAGAGAGGAATGCGAGAGAGTGGAGAGTGCGAGAGAGGGGATGGCGAGAGAGTGGGGACGGGTTGGGAGGGGAGGGACAGAGGGGGAGGAAGAGAGAAAGGGGAGAGAGAAAGGGGAGAGAGAAAGGGGAGAGAGAAAGGGGAGAGAGGGGGAAGTCGAGAGGTGGAGGCGAGAGACAGTGGAGGGCGAGAGAGAGAGAGGTGTGCGAGAGTGTGGAAGGCAAGAGAGAGGGAGTGCGAGAGAGGGGTGGGCGAGAGATCGGGCGAGAGAGTGGTGGAAGACCGAGGGGAGGGCCAGAGAGGGGAGGGCGAGAGAGAGGGGTGGTCCAGGGAGGGGAGGGTGAGAGAACGGTGGGTGAGGGGTGGGTGAGAGAGGAGAGGGCGAGAGAGGGGAGGGCGAGATTGGGAAGGGTGAGAGAGGAGAGGGCAAGAGAGAGGGGTGGTACTGGGAGGGGAGGGCGAGAGAGGAGTGGGAAATAGAGGATAGGGCGAGAGAGGGGAGGGGGAGATGGGGAGGGCTTGAGAGAGGAGGGCGAGAGAGGGGAGGGTGAGAGATAGGTGAGTGGGAGAGAGTGGGGAGGGAGAGAGAGGGGAGGACGAGGTAGAGGGGAGGGCGAGATAGTGGGGCCGGCGATAGAGGCATGCGAGAGAGGAAAGGACGAAAGAGGAGTGCAGGAGAGTGGAGGGCGAGTGAGTGCGAGGACTAGAGAGGTGTGGGTGGGAGAGGGGAGTGCGAGAGAGGGGGCGGAGAGAGATAGGGCAGGGCGAGAGATAGGGGAGGTCGAGTGAAAGGGGAGGGCCAGTGGTCAGGGAGGGGAGAGAGTGGGGAGGGCGAGAGAGGGGCCGCAAGAGAGGGGCGTGCGAGAGAAGGGTGTGTGAGAGAGAGGAGAGCGAGAGAGTCGAGACCGAAACGGGGGACCGTGAGAAAGGGGAGGGAGAGAGGGGCGAGAGAGGGGAAGGCGAGAGGTAGAGGCGGGAGGGCGGGAGATAGGAAGGTGCAAGAGATGGGCAGGGTGAGAGAGAGGAGAGATCCAGAGATTGGGGAGGTCGAGAGAGGGGAGGGCGAGACAGGGTAGAACGAGAGAGTGGAGGTCGAGAGAGTGGAGATCGAGAGAGAAGTGAGGGAGAAAGAGGAGGAGTGCGAGAGAAAGAGGAGGGCGAGAGGGAGGGGAGGCGAATGAGAATGGAGTTTCAGAGGGTGAAGGTAAGACAGGAGAGCGGGAGAGGGGGAGGCTGAGAGAGGGAAGGGTGAGGGAGGGCGAGAGAGTGGAGTTGGAGAGATGCGGTGGGCAAGAGATGGGATGGACGAGAGATATTGCAAGGCGAGAAATAGGGGAGTGCAAGAGATGGTGAGGGTGAGAGATAGGGGAGGGCCAGAGATCGGGGAGGTTGAGAGAGGGGAGGACGACAGAGGGGAGAGCGAGAGAGGGGAGAGCAAGGGAGAGGGAAAGCAGAGAGAGAGAGGAATGGGAGATGGAGGGGAGGGCAAGAGAGGGGGAGGGAGAGAGAGGTGAGGGCGAGGTGAGAGGGGATGGCAAGGTTGGCGGATGGCGAGTGAGTGGGGAGTGCGAGGGAGAGAGAGGAGTGCGAGAGAGTGGAGGGCAAGAGAGAGGGGGAGGGCGAGAGAGAATGGAGGGTGACAGAGTGGGGAGTGCGAGAGAGTGTAGGGGTGAGATGGGAGGGAGAGAGGGGAGGGAGAGAGAGATTGAGGCAGAGAGAGAGGGGAGGGAGAAAGAGAGGGGAGTGCGAGAGAGGGGAGGGTGAGAGAGGTGATGGCGAGAAAGGGAAGGGTGAGAGACGGAAGGGCGAGAAATGGGGCTGGCGAGAGAAGGGAAGGGAGGACGTGGGCGAGGGAGAGGGGCGGGCAGGGAGGGGAGAGCGAGAGAGAGGTGAGGGATAGAGAGGGCAGTGCCAGAGAGAGGGGACGGCGAGAGATAGTGGAGGGTGAATGTGGAGGGCGAGACAGGGAGGACAAGAGAGTGGTGGAAGACGAGGGGTGGGCCAGAGAGGGGAGGGCGAGAGAGAGGGGTGGTACAGGGAGGGGAGGGCGAGAGACGGGAGGGCGAGAGAGAGGAGGGTGAGAGAGGGGAGGGCGAGAGAGAGGAGGGCAAGATTGATAAGGGTGAGAGAGTGGAGGGCGTGAGAGTTGAGGGCGAGAGAGAGGAGAGGGTGAGAGAGAGGGGAGTGGGAGAGAGAGTGGAGGGACCGAGAGGGGAGGACGAGGTAGAGGGGAGGGCGAGATAGTGGGGAGGGCGAGAGACGAGTGCGAGAGAGCGGAGGGCAACAGACAGAAAGGAGGGAGAGGGCGAGAGAAGGGTGGGCGAGAGAGGGGAGTGCGAGAGAGGGGAGGGAGAGAGAGCGGAGGCCGTGAGAGGGGAGGGTGAGAGAGGGGAGAGTGAGAGAGGTGAGGGAGAGAGAGAGAGAGGGTGAGGACGAGACAGGGGAGGGCGAGAGAGTGGGGAGGGTGAGATGGGGTCTTGCGAGAGAGGAGAGAGGGAGGGGCGGGAGAGGGAGGTGAGGGAGAGTGATGGGAAGGAGAGAGGGAAATCTCAAATGGAGGGGAGAGAGAGGAAGGTGAGGGAGAGAGAGAAGGACGAGAGAGATGGGAGGACTAGAGAGGGGAGAGCGAGAGCGAATGCAGGGTGAGAGAGGGGAAGGGTGAGAGAGAGGGGATGGAGAAAGAGCACAGGGCGAGAGAATGGAGGGCGAGAAAGTCGAGAGCGAGAGAGAGGTGAGGGAGAGAGTGCGGTAGAGCGAGAGAGAGGGGAGGGCGCCAGGGAGGTGAGGCCAGACAGAGTGAAGGTTGATAGGGTGAGGGCAAGACAGGGGAGGGCGGGAGAGAGGGGAAGTGGAGAGAGGGGAGGTTGAGAGAGGGGAAGGTGAGGGAGGGCGATAGAGGGGAGTGCAAGAGATAGGGGTTGGCAAGAGATAGGGTGGGTGAGAGATGGGGAAGGCGAGAGATGGGGAGTGTAAGAGATGGGGAGGGTGAGGGATAGGGGAGGGCCAGAGATCGGGGAGGTCGAGAGAGGGGAGGGCGACAGAGGGGAGAGCGAGAGAGGGAAGAGCAAGGGAGAGGGAAAGCAGAGAGAGTGAATTGGAAGATGGAGGGGAGGGCAAGAGAGGGGGCGGGAGAGAGAGGGGAGGGAGAGGAGAGAGGGGATGGCGAGGTCATGGGATGGCGAGAGAGTGGAAAGTGCGGTAGAGAGAGAGGAGTGCGAGAAATTGGAGGGCAAGAGAGATGGGGAGGGCGAGAGAGGGGGAGTGAGACGGGAGGGAGAGAGAGAGGGGAGGTAGGGAGTGATTGAGGGAGAGAGAGCGGAGGGAGAAAATGAGGGGGGCGCGAGAGAGGGGAGGGCGAGAGACGTAAGGGCGAGAAATGAGGAGGGCGAGAGAAGGGGATGGAGGGGGAGGGCGAGGGAGACGGGAGGACGAGGGACGGCAGGGCGAGAGAGTGGAGGTCGAGAGAGGGGAGAGCGAGATGAGGTGTGGGATAGAGAGGGCAGTTCCAGAGAGAGGGGAGGGCGAGTGAGAGTTGGAAGTGAACGTGGAGGGCGAGACAGGGGAGGGGGAGAGAGTGGTGGAAGAGCGAGGGGTGGGACAGAGAGCGGAGGGCGAGATAGAGGGGTGGTACAGGGAGGGGAGGGCGAGAGATGGGAGTGCGAGAGAGGGGAGGGTGAGAGAGGGGAGGGCGTGAGCGGGGAGGGCGGGACAGAGGGGACTGTAAGAAAGAGGGGAGCGTGAGAGTGGGGAGGGAGGGGGGGAACGAGAGGGGAGGGCAAGAGGTAGGGGTGGGCGAGAGATAGGGGAGTGCGAGTGATAGGGGAGGGCCAGAGGTCAGGGAGGGGAGAGAGCGGGGAGGGTGAGAAAGCGGAGGGCGAGGGAGAATGGAGTTTGAGAGGATGAGAGCGAGACTGGAGAGGGCGGAAGAGAGGGGAAGGGGAGAGAGGGGAGGGTGAGCGACGGGAGGGTGAGGGAAGGGAGGGCGAGAGAGGGGAGAGCAAGCGAGAGCGAAAGCGGAGAGAGAGGGTAGGTAGTGGGAGGGGGAGAGAGTGAGCGGAGGGAGAGAGAGGCGGAAGGCGAGTGATAGAGGAGGGCCAGAGATAGGGGAGGGCGAGTGAGGGGAGGGCGAGAGAGAGGAGAGCGAGAGAGGGGAGGACAAGAGAGAGGGATAGCCGAGAGAGAGCAGTGGGAGATGTAGGAGAGGGCAAGGGGGGGGAGGGAGAGAGAAGGGAGAGCGAGAGAGAGGGGATGGCGATGGCGGGGGTGGCAAGAGAGTGGGGAGTGTGTGAGAGAGAGAGGAGTGCGAGAGAGTGCAGGGCAAGAGAGAGGGGGAGGGCGAGAGAGAATGGAGGGTGAGAGAGTGGGGAGTGCGAGAGAGTGGAGGGGGTGAGAGGGGAAGGTGAGAGAGGGGAGGGTGACAGATTGGGGTGGGCGAGAAAGAGTGGAGGTCGAAGGAGGGGATGAAGAACGAGGGGTGGGAGAGAGAGTGATGGAGAGAGAGAGGGGAGTGAGAAAGAGAGGGGAGCGCGAGAGAGGGATGGGCGAGAGAGGTGATGGCGAGAGAGTGGAGGTCGAGAGTAGGGGAGGGAGAGGGGAGGGAGAGAGAGAGGAGGGCGAGGTAGGGCAGGGCGAGAGTTTGGAGGGCGAGAAAGGGGAGAACCAAAGAAAGAAGAGAGAGAGAGAGGGCAGAGCCAGAGAGAGGGAAGGGCGATAGGGAGGGGAGGGTGAGAGAGAGTGGACGGTGAATGGGGAGGTCGAGAGAGGGGATGGCGAGAGAGAGGGGAACGGGAGAGATGGGAAGGCGAGAGAATGTTGGAATAGTGAGGGTAGGGATTGAGAGGGGAGGGCGAGAGAGAATGGTGAGACAGGGAGGGGAGGGCGAGAGAGGGGAGGGCGAGAGAGAGGGAAGGGTGAGAAAGGAGAGGGTGAGAGAGGGGAGAGTGAGAGAGATGGGAGTGGGAGAGAGAGGGGAGGGCGAGAGATAGCAGAGCGAGAGTGGGGAGTGCGAGAGAGAGGATAGCGAGAGGGGCTAGAGTGAGAGATTGGAGTGCGAGAGAGGGGAGGGCGAGAGAGGCGAGGGCGAGAGAGGCGAAAGCGAAAGAGGGGAGCATGAATGACTGGAGGGTGAGGGGGGCGAGAGAGGGGAGGGTGAGGGATAGGGGTTGGTTGAGAGACAGGTGTGGGCAAGACATAGTGGAATGCGAGTGTTAGTGGAGGGCAAGAGATGGGGAAGGCTAGAGATGGGGAGGGCCAGAGATCAGGGAGGGGGAGAGAGTGAGGAGGACGAGAGGGGGAGAGCGAGAGAGGGGAGTGCAAGAGAGAGGGATAGTGGAGAGAGAGGGGAGGGAGTGGAAGTGTAGGGCAAGCGAGAGGGGAGTGAGAGAGATGGGAGGGTGAGGGAGAGGGGGGCCAGAGAGGAGGAGGGTCAGAGAGTTGGGATGGTAAGAGGGAGAGATGTGTGCAAGAGAGTGGAGGGCGAGAGAGGGGAAGGCAAGAGAGGGGAGGGGGTGAAAGGGGAGGGAGAGAGATTGTAGGAAGAGGGAAAGTGGGGCGAGAAAGGGGAGCAAGAGAATGGTTGGGCGACAGAGAGGGGAGGGTGAGAGAGAGGGGAGGGCGAAGGAGTGGTTGAAGTGTGAGGAGAGGGAGAGAGAGGGGAGTGCAAGAGAGTTGAAGGGAGACAGAGGGAAGGGCAAGACATGGAGAGGTCGAGATAAGTTAAGAGAGGGGATTGAGAGAGAGAGGGGAGGGCGAGAGAGGGGATGGTGAGACAGGAGGAGGGTGAGAGATTGGGGAAAGTGAGAGAGGGCAGGAGAGAGAGTGGAGGGAGAGAGAGGGGAAGCCCAGAGAGGGGAGGGCTAGAGTGATGGGTTGTGACAGAGAGGGGAGGGCACGAGAGTGGAGGAGAAGAGAAAGAAGTGTGAGAGCGGGAGGGCAAGAGAGGGGAGGGTGAGAGAAATGGGAGGACGAGCAAGACGGGAGGTGAAGTGATATGAGGGTTAGAGAGGGAAGGGCGAGAGAGAAGGGAGTGCGAGAGAGAGGGGACTACAACAGAGAGGTGACAGAGAGAGTGGAGGGCAGGGGAGAGGGGAGAGTGAGAGACAGGGGAGGCCAATAAAGGGGAGGGCGAGAGAGGGGAGGGAGAGAGAAGGGAGAGTGAGAGTGGGGAGGGAGAGAGAGGCGAGGGTGAGAGAGGGAAGGGAGCAACAGAGGGAAGTGCGAGAGAGTGTAAGAGGGAGAGAGTTAAGTGAGAGAGAGGAGAGCATGAGAGAGAGGGGAGGGTGAGAGAGAGTGGAGGGAGAGAGAGGGGAGGGGGAGAGAGGTGAGAGCGAGAGAGGGTATGGCAAGAGAGAAAAGGGGAGAGAGGGGAGTGGGAGAGAGAGTGCAGGGTAAGGCAGGGGAGTTAGAGAGAGGGGGACGAGAGAGATCTAGATCTGACTGTCAAATTCCAAAGCGTAACTTGAGATGAGTCCAATAAAAATGGCAGTAGTACAGAAACAACCACTTCCAACCATCAGAAACAAATTTCTATGAATGGGAACGGGTGGTCTGCCATTTGGAATGGAGGATTGCATTTGAAATGTTATCGAGGAGCAGCAAATGTTTTGTGATGGATGTGTGCGGAGTTTGAAGCTGTTTGCTGATTTAGTTTTGCTTATGATTTGGCAGATACATTCTAATTATAATCAATTAAATCTGCCAACTTGGACATTAAATACTCACATTTATGAAATACTTTAACATAGAACATAGAAAAATACAGCACAGAACAGGTCCTTTGGCCCACGACAGTGTGCCGAGGTTTAATCCTAATATCAAATATAATAACAACCTACACACCCCTTAACTTGTTGCTATCCATGCGCATGTCCAGCCGTCAATTAAATGTCCCCAATGACTCTGCTTCCACCACCACAGCTGGCAATACATTCCAATCATGCACAACTCTCTGTGTAAAGTACTGAACTCTGTCGTCTCCTCCATACCATTCTCCTAATATTTTAAAACTATAACCTCTCGTTCCAGTCAATCCTGCCCTGGAGAAAAGTGTCTAGCTATTGACTGTATCTATTCCTCTCATGATCTTGTATTCCTCAATCAGGCCTCCTTTCTTCGACCTTCTCTCCATCGAGAAAAGACTGAGTTTATTCAACCTTTCCACAAGGCAAGGCCTCCAGTCCAGGCATCATCCTGGTAAACCTTCTTTGTACCCTCTCCAAAGCCTCTATATCATTCTTATAGTAGGGTGACCAGAACTGAACAACACAATATTCCAAGTGTGGTCTCACCATGGACTTGCAGAGCTGTAGCAAAACATCACTGCTTTCAAACTCGATCCCCAGTTAATGAAAGCAAAAATATCATATGCTTTCTTAACAATCCTATCCACGGGTAAAAATCAACTAGGAGAAAGTGAGGAGAGCAGATGCTGGAGATCAGAGCTGAAGAATGTGTTGCTGGGAAAGCGCAGTAGGGCAGGCAGTATACAAGGAGCAGGGGAATCGAGGTTTCGGGCATAAGCCCTACTTCAGGAATGAGGGGAGTGGGCCAAGCAGGCTAAGATAGACGGTAGGGAGGAGGGACTTGGGGGAGGGGTGTTGGTAATGCAATAGGTGGAACGAGGTTAAGGTGAGGGTGATAGGTCGGAGAGGGTGTGGGAGCGGAGAGGTCAGGAAGAAGATTGCAGGTCAAGAAGGCATTGCTGAGTTCGAGGGTTGGGACTGAGGTAAGGTGGGGTGAGGGGAAATGAAAAAGTCGGAGAAATCTGCATTCATCCCTTGTGCTCGGAGGGTTCCTAGGCGGTAGATGAGGCACTCTTCATTCAGGCGTCATGTTGCCATGGTCTGGCGATGGGGGAGGCCAAGGACCTGCATGTCCTTGGTGGAGTGGGAGGGGGAGTTGAAGTGTTCAGCCACGGGGCGGTTCGTTGGTGCGTGTGTCCCAGAGGTGTACTCTGAAACGTTCCACAAGTAGGCGACCTGTCTCCCCAATAAAGAGGAGGCCACATCAGGTGCAGCGAATGCAATAAATGATGTGTGTGGAGGTGCAGGTGAATTTGTGATGGATATGGAAGGATCCCTTGGGGCCTTGGAGGGCAGTGAGGGTGGAGGTGTGGGCACAAATTTTGCATTTCTTGCGGTTGCAGAGGAAGGTTCCGGGAGAGGAGGTTGGGTTGGTGGGGTGTGTGGATCTGACGACGGAGTCGCGGATGGATTGGTCTTTCCAGAACGCTGATCGGGCAGGGGAGGGAATTATATCCGTGGTGTTCATGTGTGTTTGGAGTTGGCGAAAATGACAAAAGATGATACGAGGTATCTGGGAGTTGCTGGGATGGAAGGTGAGGACCAGTGGAGTTCTGTCCTAGTGGCGATTGGAGGGGCAGGGTTCAAGGGCGGAGGAGCGGGAAGTGGAGGAGATGCATTAGAGAGCATCGTCAACCACGTCTGAAGGGAAATTGCGGTCTTTGAAGAAAGAGACCATCTGGGTTGTTCAGTATTGGAATTGGTCCTCCTAGGAGCAGATGCAGCGGAGGGAAAGGAATTGTGAATATGGGATGGCTTTTTTTACAGGGGGCAGGGTGGGAGGAGGAGTAATCTAGGTAGCTGTGGGCGTCGGTCGGTTTTTAGTGAATGTCCATGTTGAGTCGGTCGCCCGAGATAGAAATGGAAAGGTGTAGAAATGGGAGTGAGATGTCTGAGATGGTCCAGGTAAATTTGAGATCGGGGTGGAAAGTGTTCGTAAAGTGGATGAACTGTTCAACCTCCTCGTGGGAGCATGAGGCAGTGCCGATACAGTCATTGATGTAGCGGAGGAAAAGGTGTGGTGTGGTGCCAGTGTAGCTGTGGAAGTTTGATTGTTCCACATACCCGATGAAGAGGCAGGCATAGCTGGGGCCCATGCAGGTGCCCATGGTTACACCTTTGGATTGGAGGAAGTGGGAGGATTGGAAAGAAAAGTTGTTCAGAGTGAGGACCAGTTCAGTCAGTCGAAGGAGGGTGTCAGCGGCTGGGTACTTGTTGCGTCGGTGGGAAAGGAAGAAGCGGAGGGCTTTGAGGCATTTGTGTTGGGGGATGGAGGTGTCTCAAGGCTGGATGATCTCATCCACCGCCTCTAAAATCATCGTCGCAAAACCCCTCACGGCCCGTTTCTACCTCCTGCCAAAAGGCACAAACCTGACTGCTCCGTCCGACCCATTGTCTCAGCCTGCTCCAGCCACACCGAACTCATCTCTGCATACCTCGACACGGTCCTGTCCCCCTTAGTCCAAGAACTCCCTACTTCCGTTCGGGAGACCACCCACGCCCTCCACCTCCTCCACGATTTTCGCTTCCCCGTTCCCAACGCCTTATCTTCCCCATGGACATCCAGTCCCTGTATACCTCCATCCCCCATCACGAAGGCCTCAAAGACCTCTGCTTCTTCCTTTCCCTCCGGCCCAACCAGTGCCCTTCAACTGACAACCTCCTTTGACTGACTGAACTGGTCCTCACGCTGAACAACTTCTCTTTCCAATCCTCCCACTTCCTCCAAACCAAAGGAGTAGCCATGGGCACCCGCATGGGCCCCAGCTATGCCTGTCTCTTCGTCGGATATGTGGAACAGTCCATTTTCTTCAGCTACACTGGCACCACCCCACACCTTTTCCTCCGCTACATCGATGACTGTAACGGCACTACCTCATGCTCCCACGAGGAGGTTGAACATTCATCCACTTTACTAACAACTTCCACCCTGACATCAAATTTACCTGGACCATGTCAGACTCCACCCTCCCCTTCCTCGACCTCTCCATTTCTATCTCGAGCGACCGACTCAACACGGACATTCACTATAAACTGACCGACACCCACAACTATCTAAATTACACCTCCTCCCACCCTGCACCCTGTAAAAACTCCATCCCATATTCCAAATTCCTTCACCTCCGCCGCATCTGCACCCAGGAGGACCAATTCCAATACCGAGCAACGCAGATGGCCAACTTCGCCAAAGACCGCAATTTCCCCTCAGACGTGTTTGACGATGCTCTCCACCATATCTCCTACAATTCCCGCTCCCCCGCCCTTCACCCCGCCCCACGAATCGCCGCCAGGACAGAACCCCACTGGTCCTCACCTCCCACCCCACCAAACTCCAGATACATTGTATCATCTTTCATCATTTCTGCCACCTCCAAATAGACCCCACCACCAAGAATATCTTTTCCTCCCCACCCCTGTCAGCGTTCTGAAAAGACCACGCCCTCTGCGACTCCGTCGTCAGATCCACACGCCCCACCAACCCAACCTCCTCTCCCGGCACCTTCCCCTGCAACCGCAAGAAATGCAAAACTTGTGCCCACACCTTCCCCCCTCACTGCCCTCCAAGGCCGCAAGGGATCCTTCCATGTCCGTCACAAATTCACCTGCAGCTCCACACACATCATTTCCTGCATCCACTGCACCCGATGTGGCCTCCTCGACAATGGGGAGACAGGTCGCCTACTTGTGGAACATTTCAGAGAACACCGCTGGGACACCCGCACTAACCAACCCAACCGCCCCGTGGCTGAACAATTTAACTCCCTCTCCGACTCTGCCAAGGACATGCAGGTCCTTGGCCTCCTCCATTGCCAGACCATGGCAAAACGACGGCTGGACGAAGAGCGCTTCATCTTCAGCCAAGGAACCCTCCGAGCACAAGGGATGAATGCAGATTTCTCCGGCTTTCCCATTTCCCCTCCCCCCACCATATCTCAGTCCGAACCCTCAGACTCAGCACTGCCTTCTTGACCTGCAATCTTCTTCCTGACCTCTTCGCTCACTCCCCCTCTCTGGCCTATCACCCTCACCTTAACCTCCTTCCACCTGTTGAATTCCCAACGCCCCTCTCCCAAGTCCCTCCTTTCTACCTTTTATCATAGCCTGCTTGGCACACCTTCTCATTCCTGAAGGAGGGCTTATGCCTGAAACGTCGATTCTCCTGCTCCGTGTATGCTGCTTGACCTGCTGCGCTTTTCCAGCAACACATTTTTCAGCTCTATCTACTTGGGTGGCAACTTTTAAGCATCTGTGTACTTGCACACCCAGATCCCTCTGTTCTGCCACACTGCCAAGAATCCTGTCTTTAACCCTATATTCAGCAATCGCGTTCAACCTTCCAAACTGGAAAATGATGCACCGAATGACAAACAGGAGAAGGTTGTTGGCATGTGTCAGAAGAGTTAGGATCAATGACCAGAAACATGAAACCGTCTTTTAAGCAAGCTTTCAAATAGAGAACGTGTACCACAGTGCATCTAAGGAGGTTTATCAGTTGAGTACAGCTAATTAAGAGGGTTTGAACATACTCACGGACAAAAACATATAAAGCTAACACAGAACCAAAGAACGGAGTGTGTATATAAAAGGTACAAAAGACAGCATGGATCAAGGCCTTGAAGAATTTAGAGGAAGACATAAGTTTAAATTCCATATATAATAGATGATAATGAGGCAGTTAAGATCTCAGTCCTTACTCTATATGCACAAGTTTAAGTTTACCAGTCTTGTCCAGGCCAGCATTGAACGGGCATTTTATTAGCACTGAGCACATTTCCTGATTTCACAAGATATCTTAGTTTTGTAAATGCAATAGAATGTATTTTCCACAGATTCAACAAATTATTAAATAGAAGTTCACAGAAATAAACAACTTTCCAAAGCTGTCTTTCAACAGCCAGACTCAAACAATATTCAAAGAGGATTTGCATGAACAAAGTGGGCTTGTCAAGGTGTTGAATCATTTCGATTCTAAAACTCGATTCCATTTTAATCATATCAGCTGTATGTTGGATACTCCATGAACAAATGGTTCCCATATTCAAGCAGTTGTTTTCAAATACAGAAATTGGGTATTGCTGTAAAATAGGACATGCTCTTTTTTCTGCTTTTTTGTCTTGCATACATCCGGATAGCTGCAAGAATTTTGATATAAAGTCAAACAGCATTTTGGACTGAACAAGGAAGGAGTTCTGATGCTTTGAAAAGTGCACAATGATTGATCGAGATGTTCCCAATGGAAAATGGATTGGTCAGATGGTGACAGACAGTTCACAGCTAAACTTCGTTAAATTTTCAATTGGCAGGTTGCCTGTGTGGTCAAGGTATTGTCCTGTCAAATGAGTTAGATAATGGCCATCGCCAATTTAGTCAAATCACAACACGCATTGGCAGTTAACTGCCAATCATCACCTGGTCCATTCTCCATACCTTTACTAATCAGCACTCATTACCCAGACAGATTGAATGATTTCTCCGTTTCCATTGGTATTCTTGAGAGTGTTCTGATAAGTACAATACTAAAGTCTTAAATTAAAAACAACTTTATTTTCATCACTACTCAAATTTCCACGTTGTACCAGCTGGCAGAGATTAAACGTAACCATAATGTTTCAGGCCAATGAACTGGTAGATTTCGGCACTGTTCTCAGAGGAAAACCAGCAACAATATCCTTGTGGAGAGAGAGGGATGGTATTGTTTTGCCTTTGATACTATACAGCAAGAATTTCAAAGCCATTGACGAACAGAAATACATAGAAACAAACCACATGCACATACACACAGCACAATATTACTTAAAGTAACAGAGAGAAATTCTGCACGAGCAGAAAAAAATAATTGTTGTTCTGAATAGTGAATGCGGCACCAAAAACACCCTTGTGATAATGACAGTTTGAAAATCTAGGCCACATTGGTTTGCAGCAGTTGAAGAGTTGGTCATTCTATCATGAGCCCCGCTCAGTTCCTACACTATTATGTGACCATAGATTCAGACTGTTTTTAAATTTAGATATCAATTTGAGTTGCACAGTGGAAGTATCACGGCTATCCTATGAACAGCACTAAAGTGATCTCACAGCCATTGACTCTTTTTTAAAGAAATGGTGCAACCCTCAGAGATAGGGAAATGTAAATAAAGGAACCACTGTCAAGATTTTATCCAATTCGATAGTAACTGGTAACTGATCACCAAATTCAGCTTCCTCTTGAAAGAAGCCCCAAAAAGAGAGAGTCCAAATTTCACTTGATTCTGTGTCATATTATCGCAAGAGAGCTTTGTAGTTGCCTTCTAGTAGACATTATTTTTTCCACAAACCACAAAGGTTTGACAGAGAAGCATTGTTTCTGATCGGAGATCAGAACCGAATAGTGCAGAACCACATCATAACTCATCTCGAGAAGCTGTATCAATGGGTGTTTAGGTTTGTAGTGCCTCTGTGTTCTGCGTTTCGGACCCAATCTCTCTCCTTTCCCTACTTTTTCTGATAAGTTGCATTTCCAGTCAGTTTCCATTTCATCATTGTCCCAGGATATTGAGGTTTTAGTATCAGTGAGTTCACCAGTATAGCGTCTTGAGTAAATCAGCATTGGCTCCACTGGAAAGGCTTTAAAATACCGAGACTCATAGAACAGCACATCGTTATACCTTTTTAATGACCTAATAACAATTAACAACATTATATTTGATCTGCTAAATTTTCCATTACTGACTGCAATGAATCGACCTCATGGGATACAGAAACTCAACAATGTGAGTAAAAATCTCATAAACATTGGGCAAAACCCAGGCTATTGACTAAAGAGAATAAACTCAATACAACAATGCAACAAAGAAGAGCAGATTGAAGTCAAATCGTGCACAGATTTGATGAAGAGCAAAACCCCCTCTACCCTAGCAAGAAGGCAAGTAGAAAAGTTGCGCATTTATATGACATCTTAATGCGATCTCAGAGCGTCATAAACATCTATTTCCAGATATCTGAAACCAGTACAGAACGCCTGGGGCCACTGTCAACTACATGCTATCAAACCCAGGGAATCATAAACGGAAATATCAGCATGTGCCCATGTAACAGTTTAAAATGTCTGTTTAATACCTCTGCTCGAGTAACTAGCAAAATTGTTTCGAGGTATGAACAATAAATGAGAATAGGTCTCTTGGCCCTTCGAGCCTGCTCCACCATTCAATAATGTCCTGACTGACCCGATTTTAACAAGTTTATAAAACATTCAGCAGACAATATCCCACTTTAGCTTCTCTTATTCTATCATTTTTAATATTTCACTACACATCTATTCTAATGTGGCGAATAATTCTCCTGCTGTTCATCACTGATCCACAATGTACTCCTCTCCTCATTCTCGACTTGAAGGAGCCCATGATGCACTGTTCTTTTCCTCAGCCTATTCTTAAGACAAGATAAAATAGATTGGAACAGACTCCACTGTTTGCTGTTACTTGACACAATAAGAACTATTGAAATATTTCAATACACTCCTTTGGTGAAACATTTAATTTGTTTTAATCCTTTAAAACTGGTTCAATTCGTTTTATATTTGCATTGAATGGTATTTTCGTTTGATCCAGATGTTAGTGCAAAGTGAAATATTACAGCACTGAGCTTTGTCTCATTCTCATTCGATGGAAGTTGGAAAGGAGTGTTTTCTTACAGCAGAGAGTGAAAAATGAACAACCACGTTGAGTAATAATACATGCAGGTTCTGACAAAGTCAATTTTCAATCAGAGATAATCAATGCAACAACTGAAGTACTTTTGATCATGAAGTCACATGTCAGAAATGTGTTATGTACTTTGTGTACCATGAGAAAAGCTGGAAGGAGATGATGTCCAGATCATCAGCTCATCGCGATTGTGCGATAAATATTGGCCGGGCCACCAGGTATAATCTCCTTACTTTAATTAAAAATTAAAAGTGTCCATTTAGAGGGCAGAGTGACTTTGGTTTAATGCCGCATATACATCTGATGTGCAGGATTATCTCAGGACATAGGTGGAGTTGTGGACAGTGAGGAGGGCTGTTGCCGGCTGCAGAGGGACTTGGATATAATGCAGAGCTGGGCTGAGGAGTGGCAGATGGAGTTCAACCCTGCCAAGTGTGAGGTTGTCCATTTTGGAAGAACAAATAAGAATGCGGAATACAGGGTTAATGGTAGGGTTCTTAGTCAGGTGGAGGAACAGAAGGATCTTGGGGTCTATGTACATAGATCTTTGAAGGTTGACACTCAGGTGGATAGAGTTTGTAAGAAGGCCTATGGAGTATTATCGTTCATTAGCAGAGGGATTGAGTTCAAGAGTCGTGAAGTGATGTTGCAGCTGTACAGGACTTTGGTTAGGCCACTGTTGGAGTACTGTGTGCAGTTCTGGTCGCCTCACTTTAGGAAAGATGTGGAAGGTTTGGAGAGGGTGCAGAGAAGATTTACCAGGATGTTGCCTGGAATGGAGAGTAGGTCGTACGAGGATAGGTTGAGAGTTCTCGGCCTTTTCTCGTTGGAACGGCGAAGGATGAGGGGTGACTTGATCGAGGTGTATAAGATGATCAGAGGAATAGATAGAGTAGTCAGTCAGAAACTTTTTCCCCTGGTACAACAGAGTGTTACAAGGGGACATAAATTTAAGGTGAAGGGTGGAAGGTATGGGGGAGATGTCAGGGGTGGGTTCTTTACCCAGAGAGTGGTGGGGGCATGGAATGCGCTGCCCGTGGGAGTGGTAGAGTCAGAATCATTGGCGACCTTTAAGTGACATTTGGATAGGGACATGGATGGGTGCTTAATCGAGGTTAGAAGTTCGGCACAACATCGTGGGCCGAAGGGCCTGTTCTGTGCTGTATTTTTCTATGTTCTATGTTCTATGTTTTAGGACTGCACTGCTGTGGCAGTATCAGGTAGTCTATTCTAAACTCGATGGTAGATCTTGAACCCTCCAACTCAAAGATCAGTACACTACTCAGTGACACCTGAGCAACACACAAAACTATGACAGGTGGCTTATTCTTTACATCCCAATGGATAAATGAAGCAATTTAGGGCAATTGCATCGATTCCATATGAGATACAAAACAGGCCTCTTATGGTAGAATGATCGTCTCGCAAAACCTAGATCAGTGGTTTAAATTCCTAGATTATACCTTGTAGGCTTAAATTCCTGCCCCACCAACTCCAGAGGCGTGTCATACATCGCTGAACATTTTAATTTTAAGAAAAAAGGAAAACCTCTTCAACCAATGGGCTGTTATCATTTGGAAAGTGCAACATGCGTAATTAGGAATCAGCACTTTGGATCACCTTTGCTGATTCCCTGTGTATTATACGGCTGTCAGTAATTTCTACCGTTACAGCTGCACAAAGACCTCGAATACCTCTCCTCAATAGGTCATTCTTCCCTTTTGAACACGGGCAGTGAGCACTCAGTCCAATGTCTATTTTAGCAACCAGTGGCTACCTTGCTTCCAGCATGCTATCAGCAAGAATTAACTTGTGCTATCAAAGTGTGGCAATACTGAGAACAACCATCCCCGTATTGACCAGCTAAGATCACAAGATGCAGCACCAGTCAGTGTTTAGGTCCAGAAATAGATAACCATGAAGTATATTCTCCACGGCTGGAGAGTCCAGAAACAGGGCTCACGATCTAAGGATACTCAATCGGGCATTTTAGACTGAGATGAAAAAAGCTTTCTTCATCCTGACAGTCGTGACTCTTTGGAATTCACTGACATAGAAATTGATTGAGCCCAAAATGGAATTGTTTTTTTTCGGGTTAAAGGGATGAAAGCTTACAGAAAGAATGATGGAGCAGGGTACTGAGTTGGATAAGCAGCCATCATCATTTTGAACAGCAGCGCATGCTTAACGGGCTGAATGGCTTACTGCTCCACCTATTTCTGTGACCATTCTGTGGTTTGAAGAGATGTGTTTCACTCAAAAGCTATATTGATCGGAAAACGGAAGAGAATGTGTTAGTGGTTACAACACAGAGTGACGAAACAATTTCAGATGATTGTGAATTGGTCTCCTCAAATTAAATTGAACAACGAGGAAGTTCTGGAAAACTGGGATAAACTGCTGAGTTACCTTCCAGTTGAAAATCGAAATGACCTGGAAGAGTTAATATAATCACATGGGGAGATATGTGGGAATAACCTGGGAATTACTAATCTCGCTACACATAATATTGATTGAGGAAATGCTGTTCCAATCAAACAACATCCTGCAGACTTAGACTTCGAAGGTTGGCACAGGTTCAGAAAGAGACTGAACACATGCTGAAAGACAATATAATCAAAATCAGTCGTAGTGAATAGAGCTCACCAACAGTGGTATCAAAACCAGATAACAACCAATGATTATGTGTGGACCTACGCAAAACCCATGCAGTTACTAAATCTGATAAATGTCCTAAATCAAATTTGGAAGAACATATTGAGAAGACGGGACAAGAAACTTATATTTCTCAGTACAACGTACTAAAAGGATACTGGTAGCTACTTACTTTTATTCAAAAAGATGAAGATAATTTCGGCTTTCGTGACATCAAAATGCACTGTACCAGTTTACAGTCATGTCATGTGGTATGAAGAATATGCCAGCTACATTTCAAAGACTAAACAATGAACTAATTTCTTCGCAACCCAACTGAGTGGTACACATTGAATATCTGTCTTTTAGTCACACATGGAAGAAAAATTTGCAGAATTTCTCAAAATTATTCATTCGACTTTTGGAGGCAGGATTGGTGATAAACCTGGTCAACAGTGAATTCAAGAAAACACCAATCACTCTCCTGCACCATGTTATTGAACATGGACAGGTGGCCCCATCGACAAAAAGAGCAGTACGACGACAAAACAACCTTGATTAGCCAAAAGAGGCGGGTGGGGATAACTAATTGTTTGGATAAGTGATTTACAGATAACTCATTGCTCAGATAATTGATCTGATTGACATTGTGATCTTGTTCGGATAATCTGAAATTAGGATGATTGACGTTCGGATAACAGAGGTTGTTCTGCACGTGGTAGTACTATGATTGGGTTTTATCAGAAAGTTGTACGGAATCTTAGCAGTGTGGCTGCTTCAGTCACTGAATTGCTGTTGAAATGCAGTAAGTTTCAATGGATGGAAAACTGTCAGAAGCATTTGTCAGCCTGAAAGTTGTGTTAACTACTGCCCCAATATTAGCGACAACTAATAACCGAAAGCTATTCCAGGTTGTTATCGATGCAAGTGATAAAAGTGTCGGTGCTGTACTCTTACAAGAAAACAAAAAGAAGATAAAAAGCCTTATCAATTGTTTCTCAGGAAGCTTAACATTCATCAACAGGAATATTTGACAGATGAGAAAGAGACCGTGAGTTTGGTATTGGCGTTACCACATTTCCCAGTAATGTATCTGAGACAAACATACATATTGATCATAATCCATTCATGTTTTTTGAGAAATTTAAGGACAAACATTGTAGACTGGTTTTCGGGGCATGTCTTCATGAGAAAGTCTCGACATTATTTTCGAGGACAATCTGACTCTCCACCAATCTCTCTCATGTTGTTAGATTCCACATTAAAAATACAATTTAGCCACATGACAAATCAAACTTACTCTTTCTTCACTGCTTTCTTTTGTGTAGAATTAAGAATTATCATTTTCTTTAACGTTAGCGTGCAATTGATCAATAACCACGAATGAAAAACAAACTAAAATGGTGTCTGTGTCTATAATTTATTGCTCGACTTAAAAAAAACCAGAAGTCTCACAATGCTGCATTTCAAGCCTTGATCAGCTAGTTTAATGAAACAAGATTATACTCCACTCAGTCATGATTGTGATGAATGGCAGAGCAGGTTCGAAAGATTGCATGGCCACCTCCTGCTCCTCTTTTCAACGTTTCTAAACCGGCTTAAATACGCAAGAAAGCTGAAGATTCATAATTATAAGCCTTCATCAGATGATTTAGGCAAACATTAGATTTTTTAGTCAGCATATCAAGTTAGTCCATATGATCTCCGGTATTATTGCTTGAGGCTGAAATTGCAGTTCATTAGAAGCTTTCCCACCACTGAGATGAATCTGGTTGTCCGATTTATCCAGACAATTTTGAACAAAAGTATTTTAAATGTTGTGATTATTCTGTCTCTGATTCCACGTCTGCCTTTGAATAGAATTAGGTTGTTGTGGATATTTACACAGCAGCTTCAATGTTACTTTTCTCTGTATCCTCAGGCGTCTCCAATTCAGTTGTTATCAGCTACCAACACTCAATGACAATCAGCCTTTCTAATTGAAGCAGAAATTGCTGGAGAAGCTCAATAGATCACAGGACTCAAAAACATTAACTCTGCTTTCCCGCCACATATGCTGCCAAACCTGCTGAGATTCACGAGCAGTTTCATTTTTGTTACAGAGTTCCAGCATCTGCAATTTTGTTTTATTTTAGCCTTTCTGAAATTCTGTCAAGCTTCATCTCATCCAAGTCTCAACTACATTTTTTTTTACCATGAACTGGACATCAACTTCCTCTTCATTTTACCTCAGCCAGGCCCCTGCTGCTATGAAGTTTAAACAGGGGATTTATGATAATTGGCCCCACTCATTATTTTGCTACCCTTTCACTGTTTGTGACTAATGATGACTTTTGTATTACCTTTTAAAGTTAGCTGCCAGTACACCAGAACTGCAAAAAGAGGAAGAGGAACACCTATACAATGTCTTCGCCATAAATGGATACCCCGCAATTTCATCAACAGATGCCTAAGGGAATGGCAACGGAACGAGGACATGTCAGAACCCAAAGGACTAGCCACACTACCATACTTCAAGAGCATTTCCGAACTGACAGCCAGAATACTGCGACCACGAGGACTGATAACAGCACACAAACCAACAGCCACACTCAGTCAACAACTCACCAGGACAAAGGACCCGATACCCAGCATGAGAAAAACCAATGTAATGTACAAAATCCCATGCAAGGACTGCACAAAACACGACATAGGACAAACAGGAAGACAGCTAACGATCTGCATCCATGAATACCAACTAGCCACGAAACAACACGACCAGTTATCGTTAGTATCCACACATGCAGTGGACAAGCAACATGCGTTCGACTGGGACAACACTACTGTTATAGGCCAAGCCAAACAGAGAACAGCCAGGGAATTCCTAGAGGCTTGGCACTCATCCACAGATTCAATCAATAAGCACATTGACCTGGACCCTCTATACCGACCACTGCAGCGGACAGCTGGAACTGACAACCGGAAGCTGCAGATTCAAACCACGACAAATGCCGGAGGAAAGATCACAGAAACGCTTCACAGGAGGCTCCCTCGCGCTGCGGATGTCACCTAGACAGGGAACGAAACGTCTGCACCAGAAATTCCAAGCTCGGCGAACAGAACCACAACATAGAAATGGGATATCAAGTTCTTGAATGTATTCATAATCAGAGTTTTGAAACTTCAATAACAAAATGCAAGCAACCTTACAATGAACTGTCTTTGATGTCCTCTCCTCATACAATATTTTTTACCAAAATTCTGAAACCCTAATTCTAATGCAGATAACAGAGAGACAGTAATGCAAATGCTCTTGCCTGGAGTGGTGCTCCCTGCGCTGCTGTGTGATGTTTCCTGAAAGCACCTAGAAAGTAATTTCCAATCTATTTTTGTCTAATCTTAATGAAGCAAAACATTAATCACATATTGTTTTCAAACTTACTTTTTTCATGATAGATTTTGGAGTGTACAGTGTTCCATCGACCTGGTACTTTGGACTGTCAGGCGATCTGCAAATAGTCAGAAAAGTGCTATTCAGTCATTTTAAGCGTACATCCACATCCACAATAAAATCATCATTATAAACCTGAAAAATTGAGTAAGTATTTCAAGACATTGAAAGCAAGTTTTGTAAAACGAGTTCAAGACACAATTACAGTAAGTGATGATTTATTACCCAAAACCCTCATTGGTTGTTTGCAAGACAAGATAATGAGGCTGGGGTGTGGTAGCAAAGAAAGGGAGACACGATGCTTTATTACTTTATACTTGTTGCAACGTCTCAAAATATCTCAACTAAAGAGCTGCAGGCCCAAATGGAGACAAGGCAACCAATTTTCCAATGTCTCCAATGAGGACCTTTGGTACTGTCTCGACATTCAGGGCTGAATTTTCCATATCAACTGGCTCTTGTCAAGATTCTTATTAGTCAGGCCAAGTGGAGGGGAGTTCAGGAGCAAAGCACAATTCCTTTCTGCACCATGATGTTATCTTGTCAGTGGTGGGCAAATGAAGGCACGAATTGAGAGACTCTCATGTTTGTCCGTGTTGTGAGCAATAGAACCCCTCAACTCCCACAGTGGGCTTTGGCCTGAAAATCCCTTTAGTGCAGGCTCAGCAATACCCACCACTAATGGCAGCAAAGTAAAGGTTACTGGTCTGCCTTCACTCTGTTATTGCTGTTAGCTCCTGGGATCATGCCATTTCAATAATGGTGTGTGACCAGGCAACAACATCTGTACTAACTACTGTCAGTACCATGCCACTCTTGGCACTGGCAACCAAAGCGTTATAATCCAGCTCTCGGTTCACCAGCCGGGCTTCACCAGAATTCATAAAATTATGACGGCAGAAGTCTTGTGCAAGAAATGACACCATCTTCCAACTTCTGGATGTAATACATATTTTGTGGGTTAAGCTTAATGTGGTAACTAGGGCATGCTATATTTTTCCTTGATGCGGACGGAAGTATCTACATAACTTTACAGGAACTGCTTGTTCTCCAGTAATTGCCTTGGAGAATATAATATCAAATGAAGCATGAATTACGCAAAAGATCAAACATATTTTCTAGATATTGCAAACAATCCTGGAGAACTATATTTTCCATATCCCTTGCAGTTTGGATTGTCAACCTTGCCATGACGGTACCTGGTCAGGCAAGATAAATTAAGTCCTCACGTAAGCATTTGCCTACAGCTAGTATTGACTGCCAGCTGCTTGAATGGCTGAAGACTCTGGATTCAGCTTGACTTCAGCTGCTTTTGTTAAACTTCTTCCAATCCAGATGGATACTGCAATCAATACTGATTTTATTCTTCAACATCTTTCACAGGTTTGATGGACACTAGAGCTGGTGATGTGTGAGAATGTGATGGGACACAAAATTCAAGCAATTTTGAATTCAAGCTTCCTTGATGTCCTCTCCTAAAACTGTCTGTTTAGAAAAAAACTCTCTGACCCAAAGTACAATGTAGATAATGGAGAGGCAGTATGCGATTGCTATGGTCGGGAATGGTAATGTCTGCAATGCTGTATGGTGTTTTCATGAGGGGGCTGTACGTTATCTTACCGCAACTGCCTGCCCACCAGCAACTTACTTTCACTTTCTAGTATTCTGAATGAAGCAAAATCATGGGAACATATCGTATCAAACATACTTTCTCGAGACCGCCTTAGATTTGGAAGGCACGGTTTTCCATCTCCATCGCCATTTAGGCTGTCAGGTTTACCAGGCTTGCAATTGAACAGGCAAGTTTAGTCACTGAAATCCGCATGCGCCTGCATATACAATTGTGGGCCAGCTGCTGGAATGGCGGAAGGATCTGGATTCAGTATTGCAGCGCTTATTCAGCTGCTTTTTAAAAAAACTGCTCACACGACAGAAGGATGACTGCATGACTTGGTGATTTAATTTGTCAAACTTGCATAAACTGGTTAGGAAGAAGTCAGAGCACAGGTAGGGGGAGAGGCAGAGAAAATCTGGGAGATGGAATTTATCCTTGCAGTATAGGCCAGAGAGGTCACTGGGAGGTAAAACGTTGAGGACTGTACTGATGAACGGGAAACATTTCGCTGAAGAGATTTGGATGTTTTAAAGCAATGGTTTTTCCAGCAACTCTGTTTTTCTTTCAGATTTACAGCATTCGCAGTTTTTCCGGATTTTATTTTGATGCGTTCTGTTGTTATAGTTCAATAAGAGCTTCAATCTTTAGCAACAAAGCAAGCATCAGAGTTGTAAAGTTAGTGCGATTGCTGTGGTCTGGTCTGCAAAGGTGTTTGTTGCACTGCTGTCACATGCTTTCAAGAAGAAGCCCCTGAACAACCTAAACAACAGCTCTCTAGCAATATCCTTTCACGTCTTTGCATTCTTAAGCAACGACCATTCATACTCAAACTGGAGCAAACTTATTTTCTGTAACTGTTCCTGGAGAAATTTAGATTTCCTGGTTCTTCACAGTATATGCAGCTGAAATTAGTCATGAAAGAAGACACTTTAAGTTAGGTCTTTTGTGCACAATTGGCTTATGGCTGGTACAAAATTGCTGATGCTCAGGGATTCAGTATTATATTCTTTGATAAACTGTATTTATTAAGTAGATCAACGACCAGAGGTAGTGGGACAATGGAACACAGTAGTTTTTTTCTTTAAGACTTTCACAGGGGATTTGATAGACACTACAGGCAGAATGAGGGGAGCAGAGGAGGTAGGAACCCAGTTGTTCAATACATTTATTCTTTCTTCAGAGTTCAGCTATGTAAATGTTCGACTCCAAATTGAGATCAGAATATTGAATGGGCAAGCAATTTTCGACTGGCCACTTTTGAAGGTTTTGTGTTGATGCAACTATTTTTAAGCAAACAAAATCTCTAATCTCTCAGAAAAAAATGCAAACATTATAGACATATTAAAGCAACTTTTTTGATGTGACTACTGTAGGCTGATATTTGTTGCATTACTGTGGCATGTACTCATACAGAAGCCCCTCCATAGAACTTCCGGGAAGAAGTACTAATTTTCTTTCACATTGTTGTGTTCTAGATAAAATTTAATTAAGTCACACATTGGGCGAAAATTTTCCTTGTGATCACTGCATTCATTACTGGAATCTCTTCTGCCTTGGGAGGGTCACAGTTTCCATATCTGCAATTGGTGTTACAGCACAAATTAAGTGATTTCAAATAAACGCTTGAAAAATTCAACCATTGAAAAAGCTCTGAAGATGGAGGATTTCAGCATTATAAACTTGTTTGTTTAATCTTTACATTGAAATTCCCATTTGGCAGTTTAATCAACCTGCTACATCCCATACAAATAGGGCTGAGGTAGATATTCAACATGAGTATGTCTCACTAATTGTAACTTTAATCCGCAATCTTGCCTCGCCTGAAAACCTTTCACCACGCTTCTCTCAACAATAAACTCTTTATTTATGCCTTTAAAATATTCCATAGCTCTGCTTTAATAACGTGTCAGAGCTTCCACATTTTGAGAATAAACAAATCATCTCGATCTGTTTTAAATGGACAACCATTGACATTTAGACAGTAATCCTTCATTCTCTTCTCTTCTGTAAGATGAAACATCTTGTTTCAATGAATTTTCCTCTTTCTCTACGAAACACAAACTGACAAATGTTAGAATATCCGAATTCCCTTTGTATGACAAGTCATTCAGTAGGTATTATTCTCATAAGTATTCTCCGAACTGCATCCAATGTATTTACTTCCTTCCATAAACAGGGTGACCAATAAGAATTAGAGCATTCAAGATACAAGCTCAACAGTGCTCTCTACTTTTGTGTTTAAATTCCCCCATGAAAACAGGAAAACATTTATTCGCTTTCCTAAATACGTACTGTACCTGTATGCTAGCACTTTGTGATTTAGGTAATATTGCACTCTGATCCCACTGCATCTCAGAGTTCTGGGATCTCCCTCGATTTAAAAAAATATTTTCTTCCAGTCAAAATGGACAACTCCACATTTATCTACGTAAAACTCGATTTGATAGGTCTTTGACTACTCCCTTCACCCATATTTCTCTGTGTCATCCCAATACCCTCTTTGGTTATTTTGTTTTAACCTTTATTTGTCATGTCAGCTTTATATTCATTCCTTCGTAAGTCATGGACTGTGAGTCAATACTTCGAAAATTTGAGCAGATACAAATTTGATTAAAATGGCGGCTCAAGCTCTCTGATCCTTACTATTCTGAACTCCGGTTAATTCTCAGTTCCAAACAAACAGCAAAGTAAGCGCGAACACTCATGTAAAAAAGGCTGAGCCCCTGAATCTAATTAGAGAATACCAAAATAACAATAGCATTCTCGTCAGCATCTCTCTGTCTCTCTGTCTCTCTCTCTCTCTCTCTCTCTCTCTCTCTCTCACACACACACACACACACACACACACACACGCACACACATACACACACACACACACACACGCCATGGATAAGGGAAAATCTTGAAATGTAAGATGTCTGTAAGGCAAATGGATACTATAAACTTCCACTCTATTATGACAACCTTATAGCAAACTACAATGGTTGATTCAGATCCGTGACCTGTGCATCTTGTTTGATATGAGTGCTTAGGAACGTGGCTGACGTTCCTGACTGACACTATTTAGAAGTGTGTCCAGCCGCAGCTCTAGTTTGAACACATGACGACTCTGGAGCTGCAGATGGACTCACTGTGGAGCATCCGCGATGCTGAAGAGGTCGTGGATAGCACATTTCGTGAACTGGTCACACAGCAGTTAGAGTTGCTGAGGGAAACGGCGAATGGGTGACCAAAAGGCAGAAAAAGAGTAGGAAGGCACTGCAGGTGTCCCCTTCGGTCATCTCCCTCCAAACCAGGCATACTGTTTTGGATACTGTTGGGGAAGATGGCTCACCAGGGGAGGGCAGCAAGTTGTCAAGATCATGGTACCGTGGCAGGCACTGCTGTTCAGAAGGGCGGGGAAAAGTCTCGTACATCCTATAGTGAGTGGAGTCGATAGGCGGTTCTGTGGCCGTAAACGGGGCTCCTGGATGGTACGTTGTCTCCCAGGTGCTCAGGACAGGGAAGTCACTGATCGGCTTCAGAGCATTCTAAAAGGGGAGGATGAACAGCCAGTTCATACATTCACCAACGATATAAGTAGAAAACGAGATGAGCTCCTCAAAGAAGAATTCATGGAGCGAGGAGAGAAGTTAAAGAGGAGTACCTCAAAGGTAGTTACTTCGGGATTACTACCAGTACCACGTGCTAGGCAGGGTAGAAAAGAAAGAATAGACAGGATGAACACATGGGTTGAGAGATGGTGTTGGATGGAGGTACTGAAGTTGTTGGACATTGGGACCGATTCTGGGGATTGTGGAACTGTTACAAAATGGACGGTTCAAATTTGAACCTGACCGGAACCAAAGTCCTTGGGGAAGTCTTTGCTACTGCTGTTGGGAATATTTAAACTAATGTCGCAGGAGAATGGGAACAGGAAGAAAAAAAAATACGTGGCAGTGATGTGGAATCTGGAGACTGGAAGAATTATGAAGATGGCATTCATAAAAGGAAGTGTAGGCAGAGAGTAGATGAGCGCAAAATCAAAACTGACAGCCTGAAATGCATCTACTTTAATGCAAGGAGAATAGTGTGTAAGGCAAATGAACTCAGGGCTTGGATTGCTGACTGGGAGTATGACATTATTGCCATCACAGAGACTTGGTTGAAGGAAGCGCATGTTGATTGGCAATTAAACGTTCCAGAATATACACTCTTCAGACAGGACATGGAGGGAAGTAAAAGGGAGGGGTGGAGTTGCATTGCTGGTCAAGGACAATATCACGGCTGTGCTGAAGGAGCGCACTATGGTGGTCTTGGGTAGTGAGGCATTATGGGTTGAGCTGAGAAATTAGAAGGGTGCATTTGCACTGTTGGGGCTGTATTACAGGCCTCCCAACAGTGAGCATGTTGGAGAAAGAACAAGTAGACAAACAGATTATGGAAAGGTGTAGAGGCAATATGGTAGTGGTGATGGGAGATTTTAGATTTCCCAAAATTGACTGGGATACACTTAGCGGCAAAAATCTGGATGGGGGAGAATTTGTAAGACGTGTCCAGGAGAGTTTTCTCCTGCAGTAGAAAGTTTTTTGACCACAGTTCTGTATGTTTTAGAATACTCGTGGTTAAAGAAGAGAGTGGTCCTAAGGGAAGAGTACAAAACTGAGCCAAGATCAATTAAATCAAAATTAAGCAGAAGCTCAGAAATGTGAAATGGACACAGTTATTTAAAGGGAAGTGCACATTTGAGATGTGGGAGGCTTTCAAAGGTAGGTTAAAGATAGTCAAGGATCGTCATGCCCTGTTAAACGCAAAGGATAGGAAGTGCAACATTCGTGAACCGTGGATGACAGGAGAAATTGTACGACTAGACAAAAAGAAATGGGAATCATACATAAGGTCGAGGCAGCAAAGAACAGAACGGGCCCTGGAATAATATCGGAAGAGTAGGACGAGTCTTAAACGAGGAATCAAGTGGGCTTAAACGATTTATGAAATAGCTTTAGCGAGCAGAATTTAGTAGAATCCCAAAGCATTTTATTCTGATATAAAAAGCAACAGGGTAACGAGAGAAAGGATTGGTCCACTGAATGATAACGAAGGAAGGCTGTGTGTCGAACCTGAGCGAATGGGTGTGATTCTGAATGATTACTTCGCATCAGTGTTCACTGAGGAGAGGAACATGATGAATGTTAAGATTAGAGATAGACGTTTGATTAGTCTGGATCATGTTGACATAAGTAGCAAAGATATGTTAGGTAGGCTAGAGGTTATTAAGTTGGACAAAAACCCAGGACCGGATGGGATCTATACCAGGGTGCTTAATGAGGCGAGAGAGGAAATAGCTGGGGCCCTGACAGAATTTCTTTGGGGAATCCTTAAATACAGGTGAAGTGCCGGATGACTGGAGGGGAGCTTATGTTGTTCACCCTGTACAAGAAGGGTAGTAGGGATATTCTGGGCAACCAAAGATCAGTAAGCCTGACGCCAGTGGAAGGAATGTTGCTGGAGAAGATACTGAGTGATATGATCTATTTATATTTAAAAAAGAATGGGATATCAGTGATAGCAAAATGGTTTTGTACAGGGAGATTGTGCCTTACCAACTTAAATGGGTTCTTGGAGGATGTGTTCAAGTTGATAGATGAAGGATGGGCTGTTTATGTCACATACATGAACTTTAGTAAGGCGTTGATAAGGTGCCCCATGGTCGATGAATGGAGAAATTGCAGTCATATGGTGGACAGGGTGTTCGAGCGAGGTGTACGAAGAACTGATTGAGAAACAGGAGACACAGAGTAATAGCTGAAAGGAGTTTCTCGAAATGGAGAAATGTGACCAGTGGTGTTCCACAGGGGTCGGTGTTTGGGCCACTGTCGTTTGTAATAAATATATAAATGATCTGGAAGAGGGCAGTGTTGGTGTGATCAGCAAGTTTGCAGATGACACGAAGATTGGTGGAGTAGCAGAATGTATAAGGGACTGTGAGAGCATATAGGAGGATATAGATGGACTGGAGATTTGGGCAGAAAAGTGGCAGATGGTTTTCAATCCAGACAAAGGTTTGGTGATTCATGTCGGCAAAACTAATTCTAGAGCGAATTATACAATGAACGGAAGAGCCTTGGGAAAAGTTGATGGCAGAGAGATCTGACATTTCAGGTCCATTGTACCTTGAAGGTTGCTGCCCAGGTGGATAGAGTAGACAAGAAGACATATGTTTCGTTTGCTTTCATTGGACGGCGTATTGAGTATAAGAGCTGACAAGTCATGCTAACATTGTACAAGATATTGGTTCAGCCGCACTCAGAATACTGTGTCCAGTTCTGGTCGCCACATTACCAAAAGGGTAGGGACGCTTTTTAGAGGGTGCAGAGAAGGTTTACAAGGATGTTGTCTGGTATGGAATGTGCTAGCTATGAAGAAAGTTTGAGTATGTTAGGTTTATTTTCATTAGAAAAAAGGGGATTGAGGGGGGATCTGATTGAGGTTTACAAGATCATGAAGGGTATAGACAGGATGGATAGAGAAAAGCTTTTTCCCAGGGTGAAGGATTCAATAACGAGTGGTCACGCTTTCGAGGTGAGAGGTGGAAAGTTTAAGGGGGAACACGCGGCAAGTACTTCACACAGAGGGTGGTGGCCACTTGGAACGCTTTGCCAACAGAGGTGGTAGAGGTAGGCACGATTGATTCTTGAAAATGCATCTGGACAGATGCATGAGAAGGTGGGGAGCAGAGGGATACAAATGCTTAGGAATTGACAGGCAGGTTCAGACAGTTTGTCGATACATTTGTATCGACTCAGGCTTGGAGGGCCGAAGGGTCTGTTCCTGGGCTGTAAATTTTCTTTGTTCTTTTTGTTAACTTATACTTTCATTTTCATGTTGTATTTATTAGAATGTGCGAGGTTGGGAAGTGCTTTTGGCAAAAAGGAACGGAATGCCCTTGGTCACACGTCATGAACAGAATTCATGCAGGGCATCCATTAATCAGAACAAGAAATTAAATGTGAGCCTTCATTAGAAACTGAACCATATGTAGGAGTTGTGGAGTGTTGTTGAGGCAGTATTTGTGCTATTGTGGACAGACTTTCTCTCCTTTATAAATCAGTGATCTCCTTGTCACAGAGGCAGTGCAAAGATGTTCTGTCAGAATAATCACTGGGATGATGGGAACATGACGTGAGTGTGAAGGAAATTGATGTTAAATTTTTAGGAAGGTGAGAGAATAAGTGTTGACTGCATTGAAAGTTGAAGATTATGGACGAACACACATTATGTCCAGACAAAGATATTGATGGCATGAGAAATTACATTTTGCCCATGATACATGCTTCTTTTTAGTTTGTGTACTTCTGTGAAGTTCCGATGTTGGTTGGGAGAGAGCTTCAGGCTCTGAATGAACTCTCATTGCCTCAATGTGCAGTTGGTGTGTGACCCTGCACTGAAAGTCACATTGTTCACAAATCTGTCAGCAGTTGCAATGCTTAACTCCTGAAAGGTTTAGCAGTTCCCAACAGCTTCTGGCCTGCATAGCGAATACCAGTTTGCCTTCTCGGAAATGTCCTCGCTCTTCACCGTCAAAAAAACATAATAATGTATCCATTGTGTACGATTAGCAATGGAGCCAGGAGTAATAACATGGAACAGTCTATCTGTGCAGTATCTGCTTCATTGGTTTGTCAGAGATAACATCGCCTTTTTTCTGTCCAAAGGGATTGAGCTGCTGAATGGCCACCTCCTGATGTCATGGGAGACGATCAATGACCTGACTGGGTAACCCGTGGTTCCTGTTTAGCAGCTCATGTGTTTGAAGCGGCTCGTTAACTTCCTGTGTAATCGTCAGGAGACAATGAATGAGGTATCTCTATTCTTATCCAATAGCATTGATAGGCAAATTGACCTCCTCATTTTCCTGTGAAGTGAGCTTGAGGTGCTGAATGAGCACCTCTCTTTACTCTGGTAATGCACAGTGTCCAGCAGGACTGTTACATGAATGTGACCGACACTCTAACAGCATACGCCTGAATGCTGTCGGAGTCTTCCAGCACATGGACACACACTACTTCAGGAGCTGAGGGGGGCACATTGTTCTGAACATGACATGATTTTCAGTCACAATCTCCACATTCTGATGGGTGGAAAGACACCGAGGCACAAATGAGGATCCTCGTGCTGTGGATCTCCCGCAGTGATGTCCCGAGACGGAGGTGGGACATGTCGAAGGACCACAAACATCTTCTTTGTATTGAATCACTCCAACTGGTAGGGAGGTTACCTTTGATTTCCATTAAGCTCCATTTTCTTCAGGTTCCTTGATACTATCCTCAGTTAAACACTGCCTTGTTGTCAGGGCCAGTCACTATTACCGGTTTTTTATATATTTTGTTGATGTCAACAGGTCACAGTGTATGCATGTGATGCATTTCCTTCACACATAGGTGAGTGACTGTCGGGACATCTCTATTCCACAGAGAAAGGGAAGATAGATCATTGAGAAAGTTGGAAGAAAGGTAGAGATGGATGTTTGACACAGTAGGCACACCATGAGTTGAGGCCGAGAGCAGATCAGCCATGATCCTATTGTAGGGAAAGGCAGGCTGTCGGAGTTGAATGACCTACTCCTGCTTCTCATGTTCTCGAATACTGTTATTGGAAGGTTCATCATTGTTATTTTCCCAGTTGTCCTGTGAAGTAATGTTGTAGTCAAAGAGACTAGAGGATTCTGTAAGCAATTTCTGGGTACAGTATGTAATGATTATTCACTGTGGATCTGAGTCAACAACATGATAAATAAATGGAGATAGGGGAACTTCTGTAAAGAGACAGGAGGGGACTGTTCCACTGTAACACCAACTCTTTTTCCCAAGAACGTGTTCCAATCCACACCAAATCATGTTTGACTGTAAAAAGGGGTTGAATGATCACCTCGGTTTCTGTGCAGCAGGTAGTCGGAGTAAGTGGTCTCCAACTGCTCGTGAGTTGCAGATTGAGGGGCTGAATGGAATGGGGCGAGGTCGGACTGAGGAACAGGTGTGGGTCCCTGCCCCAGCAGGCACTACAGTTGTCGCTGATCAGAGTCTGGTCTCAGCCCTACGTTCCTATCTGCAGCTCATTATCCTTGAGTCACTTTACCGTCAAATATTTAACTAATACACCTTTGAATAACTGCAAACACACAGGTACCACAAACCTGTGGGGCAGAGAATTCCCACTCAAATGGCCATTTGAGAATTTCTCGTTATCCCCTTTCCTACCGAGGTTAGAGATTCATTGCTTCTTATTCTAGTCCCAGACGTCACGATAAATTATCAGTGTAACCAAGTGTGTGATATAGTAAATGATATCAGACAGGTTTCTTAAATTTGTTAAAATAACTAATCTAAAACCAAAGCAAGGTTACTCGAATTACGATGAATACATAAATGACATACAGTTTGAACATTGACAATATCTACATCAACATTTATTTTTCTATAAATCTGAACATAGAAACATGCACGCAAAGACATGCACACGTACGCGAGCACACACACACACGCGTCTGAAGGCAAACAGAAAAAAATGAAACTTTGCAGAATATTAATTCGAAAGATCTTTGTCCAAATAACAATTAATTTCATCACAAAAGCAAAATTGAGATTGTTTCAGTTGTTATTCTGCCTCTGAAGTGATTCTGTCTCACAGAAGCTACTGGCACTGCGGTTTCTCCTGGAACAGTTGGATTTGGCTGAATTCCCTTTGCTGCAGGCATTGGAGAGCTTCCAATGAATCCTCACCCGGAACCCTCAAAGAGTTCTAAAGATGGCTGATTGGTTTTCAGCTCGCATATGTTGCTGTAGAGGAGAAGCAGAGACGGAGCAATGGCCGTTGCTTCTAGGACAGGTTGCTTTGCTCCCTCTCTGATCTGAACCATGGAGTAATGTGACCCAAACACCAGCCTCGACTGTATAGTGTCTGACTGAACATTCTCCTGATTGAATTACTCCAACCCCGTTACCAGCTCCATTCAGGAATAATTTGTAATTTATAATTTGAAGGTATGTTTATATGTGTCTGCATAATGTTTGTGAAATAAATTCGTGTCTTCATAGTTCCTGTATTAAAATGAGTATGTTGTTTTCTAAAATTAAATACTTTTTTTATTCTCTCATCCATCAGCTCCGCCCCAATAAACTCTCCTCAGGATATTGTATGGTTCAGTATGAACAGCTCTGATTCTCAGGTCGGAAGTACTCTGGCCTTGTAGAGGCCATGAGGGGCATAAATGCGGGATCAGCCGAGGTTAATTTCCAAGCTGGGAGGAGTCCAAACCAGAGGGCAAAGATTTAAAGTGAGAGTGGAAAATTGAAAAGATACCTGAGTGGTAACCTTTTCACACAGAAGGTAGAGCGTATCCGGGACAAGCTGGCAGAGAAAGTGGTGGAGGCTGGGACAATTACATCATTTAAGAGGCAATTGATGGGTACGAAGGGTTTATAGAGTTATGGGTCTCATGTAGGCAAATGGTTTTAGATCAGATTGGAATATCTGGTCGGTGCAAATGAGCTGGACTGAAGGGTCTGTTTCCGTTCTGTATGACACTATGATTCCATCAGGCCTTCATTCTCGCAAGGAGTAAAGTAAAGCATCTGTGAAAAGTTTCAAAAACAATTGCATATTTTTTTCTTTCAATTTCAGGGTTATTTATTACATACAATACATTCGATGTAGTCTCAGCATTGTCACGTACAGATGCAGTAAAACATCCCGATGGTTAGAGCCGATTGCCTTTGCATGAAACAGCATCATTCAATACACTTCCCTAACCACTTGCTGAATCTGCTGCGAAGTTGATATTGCTCTTGTACCGAGACACACACATTCCTCCGTACCAATGCGTTCTGCGATGTTCTCGCCAAAAAAATCATGTTACTGTTATTTTATCTGTTCAACAGAGCACTGACTTCCCTGAGCCCTGGGAAGAGATTAAACCTCTTCTGTACGAGCTGATACACCAGGACCTCTGTGCCCCTGTCGACAAACCGTGGTGTAATTGCACCTTATCTGTCATGCCGGAGTAAACTGTACAGGCAGCTCCAAGCCGATACAGCTCAACAGTGTGCCCATTGCCCTTTTGAAGATGGCACCATTGTCAGGGATCAAGGAATATCCAAGGGCATCCGGGCAATGGTGAGTACCTCCAGCCATGATGGGTGGGAGAATCGGGCTGGTATTGAATGACAGGGACACCATGTGGTGGGCTGGGTAGTTCATGAGGTGAGTCCGATACGACAGCACCAGGAAACTAGGTCATCATCGTGAGGAAGATCCCTTTGTCACACTCAATGAAAATGTCACTGAGACAAATTATTGTTAGGTTCAACCCAATAAGTTGAAGACTCTGCTGATCCCAATCCCAGTGACAACGCTGCAGCTGCTTGACCAATGCTCTTCATCACAGGGAAGGAGCTAAACGGCACCATACACTTGGGGAAAAAAAGGCAGTGAGGAGGAGGTGGTCGATGTATCAGTGGGTGAGCACATTTGGCAAGTCAACTTTATTCTATTAGTTTCAAATTGGAGATGGAAAAGGATGAACTGAAAATTCTAAATTGTTGAAAAGCAAATTCTGACGATATGAATCAAGAATTTTCCAAACTCGATTGTGGCAGATATTCGCAGAGAAGGGGGAAGCCTTCGAAAATGAGATGTCAGGAGTACAGAGAGAGTATGTCCCTGTTAGGGTGAAGAGTACGGCTAGTACGTGGAAAAAAGTGTGAAGGGTTCGAGAAATTGAGGTTCTGGTCACGGTTAAGAGGGAATGATAAACAACAGAAATTGAGATTTTTTTTTCTTAATTCATTCATGGGATGAGGGCGTCGCTGGCGAGGCAAGCATATCTTACCCATCCCTTATTGCCCAGTGGGCAGTCAACAGTAAACCGCATTGCTTTAGGTCTGGAGTCACTTGTAGGCCAGGCCAGGGAAGGATGGGGCAGTTTGTTTCCTTCAAGGGTGTCAGTGAATCAGATGGACTTTTCGGACAATCGGAATGGTTATCATGAGCCTCTTAATTCCTGATTTAAAGTGAATCATTGGAAGAGTCTGAATGCAACAAGTAAATACTTAAGAGGGAAATTGGGAGCATAAAAAGAGGACATGTGATAGTTTTGGCAAATAGAGTAAAGAAAAATCCAAAGGAATTCTACAAATACGTTAAGGTTAAAGAGTAACTGTAGAGAGAATAGGACATCTTAAAGATCAGCAAGGCTGCCCATGTGCAGAACGACAGGAAATTGGGGAGGTACTGAACGGATATTTTGTATCAATATCAGTGCAGGAGGATATGGAAGCTAGAGAACTTGGGAAATAGGTAGTGTCATCTTGGAAAGTGTCTGTATTACAGAGGAGCTGCTGAAGATCTTAAAACATACAAAGGAGGGAAAATGTCTTGACTTTTATTAGATGTACGCTATACTCTGTCGGAAGCTAGGGAAAGTGGTCGCTGGGCCCCTTGCTATCATCAATATCCACAGGTAAAGTGCCGGAAGACTGGAGGTTGGCTAACATGGTGCCATTACTTAAAAGTCTTAAGAAGGATAATAAGGAAAAGCCAGTGAGCCTGCCGTCAGTATTGGGTAAGTTGTTGGAGAGGATTACAAGGCATTGGATTTTCACACATTTTGAAAGGTAACGACTGATAAGGGATAGTCAACACGGCTTTGTGCAAGCAATGTTGTGTCTCACTGACTTGACTGACATTTTTTGAAGAAGCGACTAAGAAGATGAATTGAGGTAGAGAGGTGTACATTGTCGATATGGACATCAGTAAGGCGTTGAACAACATTGTATATGGTCATCTGTTTAACACGCTTGGTTCATATGAAATACACGGAGAACGAGCCATTTGGATACAAAATTGACTGAAAGGTCGGAGACCAAGGGTGGTGGTGGAGGGTTGGAATACCCTGGCAAAGGTTTTCTAATGTTCGTCATGCTATGCAGATAGTCCAGTTTATGGAGTAGTCCACCAGCAATGTCTGCACAGCTCTCCATCTTAGCTGTTACCTTACCCCGGTTTATGGTGTCTGGGCTGGTTCTGTGAAGCAGATTCAGAATTTGAGGCAATGGACCATTCCAGCTGATCTGGCAATGTCTTTATTCAATGTATGAATTCTTGTGATTGGGCCCACTTTCGTCTCACTTATCCAGTTATTCCAATCACCACATCTCCTTATCCACATTTTCACCAAAATTATCAGTTAATTAATTATTTGTCTTTTTTTTCTGTATCTTTCTCTGGCCTTGGCTTTTGACTCCCTCCTGTGTAGAGTGCTGGCATGGTAGAGCTCAGAAACAGTGAAAATGTTTGTGTCAGGCTGTTGTTCACTTCTCAATGTATCCCATGTGGTGCTCCATGGACAGGGGTGTTCCAGGAGATTTGGCTCGCGTGTTTGAAACTTGGTATGCGCCTCCCCGCGGAACGCCTCTGTTTGTCTCTCTGAGTTGATTGTGCGGTCAGTAACAAGAGGAAGACCCTTGATTACAATTGTAAAAGACCAGGCATCTACCTTGTAACTGAGGGGGGTGTGACTGACTCCTGTTATTGAAAGGTTAGTGGAGCTGCTGGGGATGGTTTGCAGGAGGTTGTGCTGTGAGATGCCTCAGACATTCAGGGAGACGTGAGGATTTGGTGACCCGACTCTGGATGGAGCATAGGACAGTAGTTACAGCATCTGGGTCTGTAACATGAACAACAAATGGAGCAGAGGCTGCAAAGAGGGAAGCTCTGAAACCACGGAGTGAATGTGTGTGGGGAATGTGATCAGCCATATCTGTCTGTATCTCAGCCTGGACAAGTTAACAGTCTCACTCTCCCCTTTACATACACTGACGCACACTCTCCCTATTCGTACCCTCACACATTCACACTCCCCCCTCACGTTCCACACAAGCACTCCATTCTGTCACAAACACATGCACACACAGCCTCTCCCTCCCACACTGACACGCACACTCCACCTCACTCTCTCTTACGTATTAGCAGTGTCTCTCTCTCTCTCCCGTTCACACGGACACGCCCCTCTCTCACGCATACGCACACGTGCTACTCCTACTTTGTAAATAAAACCAATTTGACTCCAGGTCAAGATACAGACAGTGTCCAAACAAGGCCTCACGCTTACAAAACATTGCCTGACCGCAAGTGTAACTTCATTTACTTCGATAGTACATGGAGGTATCTCCAGGCAGTGACTTAAAATATATTCTGCGATTTGCATATTAATCAATCAAACTCGCACCTCCATTCTAACTGATTAATTACTTAAGAGCCATCTTCGGTTTTTGGACCATTCACGTGCATGAGTTGTAAAACCCTTTGATATATCTCTTACACCTTCTGTGTTTAAGGTCTTCCTCTCTCATACATCTGATGAAGGAGCAGCGCAATGAAACCTTGTGTTTACAAATAAACCCATTGGACTCTAACCTGTTGTCTTTTGATTTTTGACCTGATCCAACCCAGTCCAAAACCAACGGATCCATATCATGTCTTTTACTGGTGAGCTAATCCACGTCACTTAGATTCGACAGAATCTGGTAAGGTCACTCTTAGAAACAGCAAGGAGAAGCAAATATTCATGAGAGTTATGTATCATAGTGAAAGCTGCAATACAAATGTAAATATGTCATGAAACAGGAAATTAGACATACAGTGGGTACTGCAGTAATAATGGACAGCTTGAAGGCATATCTAACCAGTGTTTACCCAAGTGAATGTTGATTTTGAATGCGTCTGAGATGGGTTGCTTTAGTAATATGTTGAGCACCGAGCTGTTGATCAGATAATTTTGGAGTTGGTGCTGTGTGATCAAAAGAGCAAATCGAAGACTTTTCTGTAAAGTAGCTTTTGGGAATAGTGATCATAATATATTGAATTTTATGACATCTGAATACAAAAAAAATGTTTTTTTTTCTCTTATATTTCGGGTATATACCTTAGTCATGTAAACCATTAAGATATGAAAATGAAGTTGGCTTTCGTGTATTTGAAAAGTACATTAAATGAATTAATGAAAGACACCAATGTCTGCTTTTTACAGAAACACTGTAAGGTCTACTTTATACGTATATTCCTCCAAGGCACAAATCGCAAAAGCAGAAGGTGACTCAATGATGGTGAACAAAAGAAGTTAAGAATTGCATCTGATTGATGAAAGTGCCTTAGAAAAGAGTCATATATTGTGGATTCATTGAAATTTTGGACACAACGAAGGTAGACTGATAAACCGATAAACAAATTAGAAAGAGAACAAGAATGCAAACCAACCAGAAACGAAAAGACGGATGAAAAACTGCCATGAATATTTGAGAGGATAATAGAAGCAAGGCCAAATGTGGCACAGTGAATGTGTGGACAGGATAATTTATTGTGGAGAACAGAAAACAATGTCAGGGAAACTAAACAGTTACTTTTTGTCTGTCTTCATGGAGGAATGTCCAGAAAATCTCCCAGAAATATCAAGTGACCATGGAAATGTGTAACTCAAGTCTAAAGTCATTCATATCAGTAACGAGGTAGGATTTGAAAACATAACTGTATTGATAAGTCTGACAGACCAAACATACTTCATACCAGAATTTCAGAGAAAGCAGAAAGGGACATAATAGTTGCATTGCAATTCACTGTATTTTTTTCCGTATTCAGTTTGGAAGATTATAAATGCATTCCAAGGATTTACAAAGTGAAGAAGTGGGGGAATGGTGAACTACAGACCAGTTAACGTATTGTTCAGAGTGGGGAATCTATCGGAATTTATTGTAAAGAATGTGACATTGGACACTTGGAATGTTATAGAAGACGTCGAGAGAATGACACTAGATTTCTTAAAGGGAAGGCAACATTTACAAAAATTTTGCTTGAAGATGTCGCTTGTCGATATAATCTATGGAGAACAAGTGGATTTGGTATAGTTGGATATCAGGAGGATTGTTTTTTAAACATCATACGGTAAGCTAGCCCTAAAACAATAAAGCAAATTGTATTGGTAAGAACATACGCAAATGGGGAAATTAAAAGTTAAGTTTCATTTTGTTTGAAGGGAATCAGAATATAGATGATGAAGAGCTCTATGCTTTCTCTCCACGGATGCTGTCTAACTCGCTGTGACCTCGAGCTTGGTTTCAGAACAGATCCCATCTTCTGTATTAATTCGCTCCAAGTAAAAGTGAAGTTCTGCACCAGTGACGCATTGTGTTGGTCAGACGGTACCTGGACTATTGTGTACAGTTCTGATTTTCTGATCTAAATAAAACATACTGATCACATATACTGAATGTACATTGTCTAGATTAATCCCTCGGATGGCAAGATTTTCCCATGAGGGAACTCCGCCTGTATTCTGTCGACTTTCAGAGACTGAGAGGTGATGGAAATGAAGCTTTACAAAATTCACACAGAGGGGAATGAAGAACATTGAAAAGTGTGAATATGATTAGTGAGCACCCTAAGATAGTCCACAAGGACATCACGTAGAACAGAATAACCAGGGAATAATTAGGGCCCATTAGAAACCAAAAGGATAATCAATGTGTGAAGCTGGAGAACATTGATGGATTGTGACATGAGAGATTCACATCTGTTTTACTCAGGAAAAGGAGGAGGCATGATTCAAGAAGATGGACTGGGAAACTCGTGAGCAGATTGATATGAAATGCGAGCAACGGTTGCTAGTTTTGGCTGGTGTAAAATTGGGCAAGTCCACAGGTTGTGATACAGCTGTGTTGTATCACAAGCTGCTGTCGGAGCAAGGCTCTGACCCAAATGTTTAAGTAAGTGCTGGTCACAGGGGAGGGGCCAGACGAATGCAGAGCACCTTTTACAGTCAGAGTTGGCTCAGGTAGACAAGGGAACTATTGATCAGTGAGTATCAGATCAGTGTCAGTAAAACTATTGGGTAAAATAGGGTGGGAGAAAATGGATCTTCATTTAGAAGGGCGTCATGCCGACTGAAGTTAATTGATATTTTTTCAAGGTTGTTCATACGTTTTTATTTTCAGCAAGGCCTTTAACAAAGCCCCAGATGGGAGGCTGATAAAGAAAGTAAAATCTCATGGGATCAAGGGTAACTTGGTAAGTGATATTCACATTTTCTTTATGGCAGGAGAAAGAGGGTGGTTCTGGAAACTGAATCCATATCAGTGTCCAGTGTTGTAGAATACGGGTCAATGGTGTGACCCTTATTATTTGTGATACACATAAATAATGTAGATATGAAAGTACAGGGTGTGGGGGAGTGTGGTATGTGAGTTTGTGTTTATCACAAATATTAGCCGGGTGGTTGGCAGCGAGAGGGTAGGTTTTATGTAACTGGAAGATAAAGATGGAATGGTCAGATAAGCAGATCACTGGCAGATGGAATGTAACCCTGATAAATATGAGGTCTTGCACTGTGGAAGAATGAACTAGACAGGGGATTACTCAATGAATGTCAGCACACTAGGAAGCTCAGAGCCTGCTTCTCCACACATCACTGAATGGGACTGGACAGGGTAATAGTGGAGTTAACGAGGCGTTTGGAACAGTAAATACAACCTTTACACATCGAGACATATATTACAAGAGGTATACAAGATTTTGGTTAGGCCAAGATGGAAGGCTGTGTGTCGTTCTAGGAGCCACAAGACAGGAAGGATGTGATTGCACTGGAGTGAGTGCAGAGGTTATTCACCAGGATGTTCCTTGAGATGGAGCTTCTCTCCTATGGAGAGAGTCTGGATAAACTCGGGGTGTTTACTTTGGAGCTGAGAATTCTAAGTGGAATGTGATTCAGAAGGATAAGATTATGAGGAGCATGGACCAGGTGGATAGACAGCAGCTGTTCCTTTTAGTCAGAGGGCCAAGATCAAGGGAGCACACTTTTAAAGCGAAGGGTTTGAGATGTGGAGAGAATTTGCGGATTGTTTTTCAACCAGAAGTTGTTGGGGTCTGAATGTACTTCGTGAGAGGAGAGTTATCATGGTAACCTCATAACTGTTAAAAACCTACTTAGGCGAGCTCTAAAAGTGCCATAACATTCCCGGCTCCGGGCATGGTGTAGGAGAGTGGGACGAATGCAGATTGTACTGTATTTTCTGACGGGGTCTCTGCTCCTGTGATTATATTGTGTGGACATGAATTGTTGGGTTTCTGAAGACAACATTAATAAGAGTTAAATGGTGAACTGTCAATGGAAAAGATAAGAGAAAACAAGTGCAGCTTCGTTACACTCTCAATCCTGAGAATAGAGAATGAGAGCAGGGAAATGGCAGAACTATTAACCGACTACTTCATAGAACATAGAACAGTACAGCAAAGAACAGGCTCTTCAGCCCATGATGTTTTGCCATCCATTGATCCTCATATAAGTTAAACCCACTCTACGAACCATCAAATTTCTGTCTCCATATGCATGTTCAGCAGTCACTAAATATCCCCAATTACTTCACTTCCACACTGTTGCTGGCAACGCATTCCATGCGTAAAAAAACCTGCTTCTAACATCCCCTCTATACTTTCTACCAAACAGCTTAAACCTATGACCCCTCATGTTAACAATTTCTGGCCTGGGAAAAAGTCTCTGGCTGTCAATTCTCTCACGACGCCTCTCATTATCTAGTACACCTCAATTAGGGCCCCTCTCTTCCTTCATTTTTCCAATGAAAGAAGTCCGAGCTCAGTCAATCTCTCTTCATAGGATAAGTCTTCCAGTCCAGGCGGCATCCTGGTAAACCAAGTATGGACCCTCTTCAAAGCATATCTTTCCTATAATAGGGCGACCAGAACTGGACACAGTATTCCAAGTGCGGTGTAACCAATATTTTGGAGAGCTGCAACAAGATCTCACGGCTCTTAAACTCAATCCCCCTGTTAATGAAAGCCAAAATACCATGTGCACTCTTAACAAACCTGTCCAATTGGGTGGAAATTTTAAGGGATCTATGTACCTGCACACCAAGATTCCGCTGTTCCTCCACACTGCCGATTCTGTCTTCACAGAAGGAAACGAATCAAACAAATCAATTCTTCCCAGCAAGACTGGGAAGCCTAACTCTCGTGAGAAAAAAGAATGAAATTAGTAAAAAAGTGTTTTGGGAGAAATAATTGGGACTGAAGGTATGGCTGATTTTAGAATGCAGATGGAAGGTGAGAAGGCAAAATCCTATATCAGGACCCTGTGCTTAAACAAAGCAGATGACACTGGAATGAGAGAGGAGGAGGCTAAAGAAGGCTGGCAGCAACGACGTTATGGTGGAACCATTGGTGAATTTTTCAACATGCTCAGCAACAGCATATAACATTGAAATGGAAAGACTGTAGGAAAAGGGTATTCTGCCGTGAATGTCTCAGGAAATAAGGGAGGCTATCAAATTAAAATAAATGGTATAAATAATGGCAAAGACCAGTGGGAAAGTAGATGATTGGGCAAACTTTAAATGGCGAAATAAAGCAACAAATACAGGTATTAAGATACATAAGATAGTTTATATGAGTACACTACCTCAGAATATAACGACAGATAGCAAAATATGACATAAATATACAAAAGAAAAAAATGGCTAAGGTAAGAAAAGGTCATTTAGAGGGTGCGAATGGTGATCCAGTAATGGGATATGAGGAAATGGACGAGGAATTGAAGAGATATGTATTCGGTCTACACAGTGAAGGACACTAATAACATGCCAGTTAAAGCGAGGAAGGGAGGTGAGGACCTGGAAACAACCGTTTCCAAGAGAGAGAGGTAGTATTAGGCAAGTTAACAGAGCCAAATGTAGATAAGTCTCCCGGCCCTGATGGAATGTATCCCAAGGTACGAACAGAGGTGTTGAGAGAAATAGCAAATTCACTGGACTCTGATGCAATTCCAGCAAATTGGAAAACAGGAGTTTAGACACCACTGTTTAAAAAGGGAGATAGACAAAAGTTGCGGAATTATAGAGTGGTTAGTCTAACATCTGTAGTGAGGAATATATTTCAAACTGTAATCGAGGAATAAATGGCAATGCATCTTGATAGAAATTGTCCCGTTGGGCAGACACAGTGTTGTTTCCTGAAAGGCAGGCCATGTGTAACTAATCTCCTGGAATTCTAAGAAGACATTACAACTGCGGGGACCCAGTAGATGTGGTATACTGAGATTTCCAAAAGACATTTTGTGGGCGGCACGGTGGCACAGTGGTTAGCACTGTTGCCTCACAGCGTCAGAGTCCCGGGTTCAGTTGCCACCTCACGTGACTGACTATGCACATTCTCCCCGTGTCTGCGTGGATTTCCTCCAGGTGCTCCGGTTTCATCCCACAGTCCAAAAACGTGCAGCTTAGGTGAATTGGCCATGTTAACTTTCCCTTAATGTTAGGTGAAGGGGTAAAATGTGGGGGAATGGGTCTGGGTGGGTTGCACTTCCGCGGGACGGTGTGGACTTGTTGGGCCGTAGGGCCTGGTTCCACACTGTAATTAATCTAAAAAAATAGGTACAGTGACTCCAAGAAGACAGCTGCGTTATGTGTGACATTGCGGGAAACGTATTAGTGTGGACAGAGGATTGGTTAACGAACATGAAGCAATGAGTGGGAATACATGATTGTTTTTCTGGTTGCTGATAAGTGACCAATGGAGTGCCTCACAGATTGGTGCTGGGACCGCAGTTATTCACAGCTTACATAGATGATTTGGAGTAGGGGACCACGTGTAGTGTCTGAAAGATTGCAGATGATACTACAATGAGTGGCAGAGATAAGTGTGCAGAGGACTCTTATAATTTACAAAGGGACATAAAGAGTTGAAGTGAATGGACCAAAATCTGGCAGATGGAGTACAATTATAATAAATGTGAAATCATCCGTTGTGCTCGGATAAATAGAAAAGATGACTCTTATTTGCATTGTCAAAAAATGCAGCATGCTCTTGTGCAGAGGGACCTGGCTGTCCTTGTGCATAAATCACAGAAGTTGGTCTGCAGGGGCAACAGGTTAATTATAAAGGCAAATGTAATTTTGTCTTTCATTGCGAAAGGCAGTGCGTGTAAAAGCAGGGAGGTTATGATGCAGCTATACAGCATGTTGTGGAGACCATACCGATAGTGCGTACAACTTTGGTTTTCCTACTTTAGAAACAAACTTCTGGCTCACTAGGTTGGTTCCGGAGGTGAGAGGGGTGATTATGAGGAGAGACTGAGTAGACTGGAATTATATATTGATTGGAAATTGAAAAAAATGAGGGAGGACCTGATCGAAACAAATATCGTTATGTATGGAGTAGATAAGATAGAAATATAAAGGACGTTTCCAGTATTACATGAAACTAGGACAAGAGGGCAAAGCCTCAAAATTAGATGGAGCAGATTTAGGACAGAATTGAGAAAGAACTTCTTGACCAAGAAGGTTACAAATCTGTGGAATTCTTCTCCTAGTGAAATAGTTGAGGCTTTGTCATTGAACGTGTTTGAACTCAGATAGATAATGTTTGACCAGTAAAGGAATGAAGAGTTATGGTGAGTGGGGAGGGGGTAAGTGGAGCTGAGGCCATGAAATGATTAGCCATTATCTTATTGAATGGTGGCCGAGGACTGAAGGGCCCGATGGCATACTCCTGCTCCTAGTTTGTACGTTCTTATGTAATGGGTGAACATGAAATGGGAATCATATTTGAGAAACTGACTGGTCGATGCATACAGGGAAGAAATGGATGCAATGCATTTAGATTTTCAGAAAGATCTTGATAAAGACTATGGCCTAGTGTGCAAAGTCAAATATTACGGGATTGGGATTAAAATATGAACATGATTTTAGAATAGAAGAACTGACAGGAAACAGTGAGCAGGCATAAAGCAATATGCTTTGAAGTAGAAGTATCATGGCATGTCGCAGGAATCAGTGATTGGGCCCCAGGTATTCTCAATGCATGTCAAACATTTACTTGTGGGAACCAAATGCAATATTTCTCAGTTTGCTGACAGCACTAAATGATGTCGGATTGTTAATGGGCGAGGAGGATTAAAAAACGCTCCAAAGTGATTGAGACAAGTGGAGTGAATGGGCAAATACGTTGCAGATGAAGATCAATGGGGGTGGATGTGACGGTGTGCACGTTCATGGGGACAATAGTACAATCACCTATCATTTGAAAAGGGATTGGATGAAACATGTTAATCTTTAATGGGATTCATGTTCTTTCTTTTTTTTCCTGCTGCGCAGCCCTCCGAGTCCATGCAGGGCAGTGATTATTGAAACCAGAAGCAAGTACTGGGAATGGCATTGGCACACTGACCAGTGTACATAGATCCAGCAAGTGGGGAGCAGGAAGATTGAAAAGGATCTGTATCTCCTTGTATACCAGTCACTGAAAGCAAGATTGCAAGAGCAGAAAGAAGGCAGGAAGATAAATGGAGTGTTGACCTTATTTCTAGGGGATTCAGTCACAGGAGTAAGGCTGTGTAATCTGCAGCTGTCAGGGTCTTGGTGAGAGCCCGTCTTGAAAATTGTGCTGTATTGTGTGTAATTTTCGTCTCCTTACCTTATAAGGGACAAAACCTGACATTGGGGGAGTGCAGTGAAGGATGACAAGGTTGATCTCTGGGATGAGAAGATTGTTGTGAGAGCAGAGTTTGGGGCGACTGGGCCTGTATTCCATGGTGTTTAGGAAAATGAGTGGAGATCTCAGTGAAATATATAAAAATCTGAGAGGGTGAGACAGATTGGAAGTAGGGATGATAATTCTCCTGGCTCAGACATTTAAAACAATGGGCCACAGGATTAGGTAAAGATAGTCCACTCTGCATTGAAATGAGAATAAATGTCTGCACGGAGTGACTGGTAATTCTGGGGATTTCTCTCCCACACAAGCTGAGGAACACAAGGCACTAAATATAAATAAGAATTTCTCGACACGAAAGGGATAGAGAGGCATCTGGAGTATGGCTGGCACAAGCTCTCAGATGTTAGGAAGGGGGCATCTGCAGGGCCAACAAGACTGTGTTTCCCGTTCCCTTTTCCAATACGGAGGCTGGTGATGGAAGCTCTGACAGTTTTATCCTTCCAAACCTCAGAGCAAATTGATATAATTTTGAGTCTTGCTTTACCGTTTTAGAGACCATTGAAACATTTATCACATGCGTGTGTGTCTAGAGTATCTTTTAGGTCCGACCAGGAATGCATGGAATTCACCAGGCCAGAATTCACTTCCTGAAAGTACATTGATGAAGCAAATTGGATATTGCAATCGACATTGATTTCAGCATCACCGTTACTGATACTGGATTTTAGATCTCGATATTTTATTAATTGTTATTAATTTCCATCAGCTGCCAGAGTATTAGCCTGGTCTGGATTAGTAATCCAGTGACATTTCCAAAACACCACGAGCTCCACGTAGGCAACTATTGGAAACCACACTGAGCTGGTTATTTCTGTGCAGATTGTCAGATCTGTCAAAAAGAACTTCTATCAGTTGAACAATCGTGATGGGATTGAGGGGGTGGTAAATGGTCAGATTGTAATTATTCTCCTCTTAGGGGACTGGACATAGCTGAGTAATTTTCCACATTGCCAAGAAGATGTCAGAGTTGGAGCTGGAATGAAGCAGCTTTCACACGGGCACGACTTGTTGTGCAGCACAAGTCTTCAGCCCTACTGCAGGAATGGGGTGAGGGCCCATTGCCTTTGTCGTATCTACTGTGTGCACCTGTTTCTTCATGTCACTTGCAGCAACTCAAATTGATTGAAGATGGGCATCTGTGATTCTATGGGCATCGTGGCGAGGGTGAGTTAGATCATCCACTCAACATGTCTGGCGTAGTATCTTGCCAAAACTACATCCTTATCTTTTACACTGATGTTCCTGACTGTTCCATTATTTATTATTGGGATAATAGTGGAGCCCTTTCCTTCATGAAATTGTTTAACTGTCTATCACCATTTATGGCTGGAAGTGACAGTACTGTTGGTTTGTTGGTATTGGGATCATTACGCCCTCTCTATCAGATGTTAGTTCTTCTTAAGGAAATGCAAGCAGTCAATTATGGTAGCTTTAACAGGTTTAGATACGCACGGTTGGGACACTGGCACGTTCACCTATACATCACTGAACCATAGATCAACTTAGGTGAAATAGTAGACTGAGTGATTATCCCAGAAAAAAATGTTACAGATTGTACTTGAATTTAATTCTGCTTCTGCTCTTGCTGTGTTCTACAGAACCACATCAATATATCAGGAATTCTCTATTAAAGAAAGTTTGGAGAGTTAGTTCATTTAACGTATTTGCAGATGGGTTTTGACTTGAAAATGAATTGAGTGCAATGAAGAATTGGGATGAAGCAGTGAAAGAGTCATAAACTTCTGGAATCATATAATATGCAAACAGACCTTTTGGCCCAACTCTTCCATGCTCACCTGGTTTCCTAAACTGAATGATTACAGTATTTCTTCTTTTGGCACAGACCCCTCCAAACCTTTCCTGTTCATTTACTCATCCAATTCTCTTTCAAATGTTGTAATTGTACTCACCAATGCCACTTCCTCTGACAGCTCGCTACATATACACACCATCCCCTGTGAGAAACAACTGTCCCTTAGATCACTTTTAAATGTCTTCCTTCTCACCTCAAACCAATCCTCTCTGGTTCTGGACACACCCAGCCGGAGGTTATGATCTTGTCCATTCATCCTATCCATGCCTCTCCATGTAACCTGGTCACCTGCCAGTCTCCAACGCAAAAGGAAGAAAATCCCAGCCTATATTTATATCTCAAAATTTCCCATCTCCGTCACATCATTTTAAATACTTTAGTCCCCTTCCCAGTTTATAACATCCTTCCAATAGTAGGGCGACAAGAACTGCACTCAGTGCTTCAAATATGGCTTTACCATTCTCTTATAGAGCCACAACATGATGTGCCAATGCCGATAATCAATGCTCTGACTGATGGAAGACAGATTGCCTTATGCCTTATTCACTGCCCTGTCAATCTGCGACTCCACTTTCACGGAACTATGTACCTGGCCCCTGGATCTCTCTGTTTGACAACACTCCCCAGCGCGATACCATTTTCTGAATAAATCCTACACTCGTTTGTCTAACAAAATGCAATATCTCACATTTATCTGCATGAAGCTCCATCAGCCAATCATCAGCCCACTTGTCAAGTAGATCAAGATATCCTTGTTCTCTAAGATAGCTTTCTTCACTGTCCACCAAAACTCCAATTTTGGGGGTTTCATTTCCAAATTACTATCCATGGTTTCAATCCTCACATGAAAACCATTTACAAAAACAATGAACAACAGCAGCCTGGTACTGGTGGCACGACGCTAGACACAGGCCTCCAATAGGAGCAGCAAATCTCTCCCAGCACACTCTGTCTCCTCCGGTCAAGTCAGTTTTGCATCTAATTGGATAGGTCTCCCAGATCTCATGTGATCTAACTTTATTAAGCAGACTACCATGTGGAACCTTGTTCGGCCTCACTAAGGTCCACGTAGACAACGTATGCTGCTTTACCTTCATCTATCTTCCCGATCACCTCTTCAAAAACTGCGATCTAGTTTGTGAGACGTGGATTCCCAGATATAAAGCCGTGCTGAATATCGCTAATCAGTCCTTACCTTTCCAAATGCACGTACATCCTGCCTCTCAGAATCTCCTACAAACACTTATCCATCCTTGACATCAAACTGACTGGTCTGTAGTTCCCTTGTTTTTCCTTGCAGCCAAATGACAAATAATGTAACAACATTAGCTGTCTTCCTGTCCTCCAGGATTTCAACCGTGGCTGTCAAATGATACACATATGAAAGTCAAGAGACTGCAGATTTCGTAAACCAGCAACTAAGACAGTAATTTGCTGGAAAACCTCTGCAGGTCTGGCAGCATCTGTGCAGAGAAATCCCAGTTACTCAGTTACAACACGGAGGAAAACCCACCCCCATACCACGCTAATGTAAACATGCAACACAGAAATGATTTAACCCGTGCTGTAACCTGTAAAAAGTCGGAAGGCCAATAACCATCCTAAAGGTCAGTGTTTAAATAAAAATTAACAACTTTTTAAAGAAAGTCGAACATAGAATAATTAACTATGAACTATTTGCAACTCCTTTTGTTCTGACCTATCTTTTACATTCCCTTCTACAATACTGGTCCGATAAACTTCCCCCCACCCCCCACCCCAATAAGATATACCAAAACATTCAAATTTCAGAACCAGTCAGCTGTCAGATCTTCTCTTTGTATCTTTCTCTTTTCTTTTCTTCTTAGAGTTTCGGTTTCACAGGTCATTGATAAATAAAGGTACATTTAGGAGAACTATTCTCCGGGCAGTCTGCAGATGTTGGTGGCTTGGCAGTTCTCCAAAAACTGATTTGTTTTTCACCTTCATACCCCAAAGCATCGGGTCATTTCATTTTTTAATAATATTGCCAAATGCCAAATGTAAACTCGATTGTAGTTTAGTTTCTTGCGACATAATTTAAACGGATTGATCACATTTGATTTTATTTTTTGTCTCATAGCAACCCAGGTACTTCCAGCTGCTGGACTACATGTTACTTTGTAAATTTTCCAGAACTCACTGTGGTTGTAAATCCTTCAACTCTCTTAAAAGTTACTCTTTACACGTTCATAACACCTTCTCTCTCAAAAAAGACCCATTATAATTAAAACAAGGTCTCATTTGTTTTTCTATTATTTAATCACATTACCATAATATACAGATAACTTACATCTAAGTTCACCTGAATTTCTTCCCATATACCTAAATTTATCATTGGATAAATACAAATCTCGTCTAAACTTTATCAGTTCGATCTGTGGGTACCAATCTGAGATTACATTCTTATGGCATGCTACATGTCCAATTTTTAAATTGAAAGTCTGTAACATAAGACTCCAATGAAATAGTGTTGAAAGCGTTCAAAAGAATATAAGGAGAATGGGATCCGTGTACACAACCGTCTCCAACACGCTGTTTGTGAGTACACATTAAAATGTTATAAGGCTAGTACCAAACTCAATAGTTCTTTCTCAATCGTGGAATATTTTCTCTGGTGTTTCTTTGAAAAGTACAACCCCATCTCATCATCCTGGAGCAATACAGCTCCAACACCTATGTCACTAGTGTCGATGGGAACTTTGAAGGGTTTTGAAACGTTTGGTATATCGAAAACTGGTTTGGTGGTCAATATTTCTTTCAATAGCTGAATGTCTCCTGGCGTTGTTTTGTCAACCAAAACTTTGTGTTCTTCTTCAGCAAGAGTGTTAAAGGTGCCACGACAGTGCTGATGTTCAGAATAAACTTCCGATAGAATCCGCTGACTACTAGGAAGCGAAACCTCTTTTTCTTCAAGGTTGGTCGTGGAAATTCCTGGGTAACTTTTGTCTTTGTGTTCCATGGGGTCAACTTTCCATGATAGATGTTTTGTCCCAAGAAAATCACGTCTGCTTTCGCGAATTCGGTTTTGTTTAATTTTATCACCAGTTTTGCTTCTTGTAAACATTCAAAGAGCTCAGTTAATTGTACCAAGTGATCTTTCTAGGATTTAATAAAGATCACTACATCATCCAAAAGGACTGCAGTTTATGAATCAGGCCACAACTCTGTTCATGGGTCTTTGGAATGTGTTGGGTGTGTTCTTCATTCCAAAGGGCGTCACTTTGAATTGATACAGTCCATTTGACGTTGCAATTCACAAATTTATTTTACCGTCTCTGATAAAGGTATCTGCCAGAAACACGCATTAAGTCCAACTTTGTGACGTAACTGACTTCTCTTTCTCGATACTGTCCTTCAATGTCGGTATTGGATATAAGTCTGATTTTGTAACAGTGTTGACATTCCAATAATCCAACCAACATCATTGAGTCCCATCCGGTTTGGGAACGAAGGTGATCGGCGAGCTCCACTCACTCTGGCTTGGTTCAATAATGTCCTCATTGACTATGACCTCCTCCTCCTTCTGGACCTGTCTGGCTTTGAGAGGATTAAGCCGATAGGAGTGTTGATTTATCGGAATAGTATTCCACACATCTACTTCAGGTATAGTGGCATGCGTTCTCCCCATTTGATCCTTACATATGCCCTCATATTGCAATAACAAACTTTTCAACTGCGTTCTATGCTCCTGAGGCAGATTGATTACGATCCTATCCCACTGCTCAAGGTCTTCTACATTTTTAACTTATTTTAAGACAAATCAAAATCCACAACATTTGGAATTGTTTCCTCATTCTGTCGGTCAGAAACTCGCACCTGTTTCTCCAATTCTTTCTCTCCTCTACTTTTCCGGAGGGAAAACCCATTTATAAGCCACATGAAGGGGATTCTGAATGTGGGAATTGGCGGCAGTGGCGCTAGATCCATTACTACCTGTGGCCTAACTACTATTTTGCATGTATGACACATATGCCAGAAGTTAAATATATCTTCGTGCATTCCAGGTCAATATAAATGTTTTTGTTCCTTAGTCTGGATCTTTCATACCCTGCGGTGACCTCCCACATGTAGTTCACGTGCTACCCATAAAACTTCCTGTCTCTATATTTCCGGCAACATAATTTGGTGCATTCAGCACACTACCCCACTGCACTAACCTGCCGTAGTCTCCATTTCCATCTCAGGATTCTATTCTAGTGATAATAATCCTCAGGAATATCTCTTCCTCACTTTCAGAGTACGCATCCATATATATATATATATATATCTTTTATTATCTTGCCTGCCTATTGCAAATCCCTTGGCCTCTCAGGACTAAACACCTTTGTCTGACCCTCTTTTGTTCATGTTTTCCCTGCACCATTACGTCAAACAGGATGTTAGCTAACTGAAGCTTAACTCCTTCATCTTGTCTTTAGTTTGTGTTTCGTGCTGTGACTTATGATAGTGGGATCTGGTTACTGTACAGTCTTGGAAAATACCAGTATATTTATGCTTTAACTCCTCAGTTTCTTGGTCTTCTTCGGCTTCTACACAATTAGAGGTATCGCTCCCAACTTGGATCCTGCTAAATCATTCTCGAGAACAAATTGGATTCCTGGAACTCACACTCTGTCAGTCACTCCCACGGTGACTTTCCCCTACTTGAGTAGGCACTCCAATTTGACCTTATAGAGAGGAAAGCTAAACTTCTGTCCATCTATCCCACAAAGTACGACACTCCCGGGAAACAGATCAGAACTACTGTAAATTTGCTCATCTCTTCCTTTTAGAAACTGTGTGGATCCTGTATCTCTCAAAATTATAACTTCTTCTCCTTCTCCCCCTGTTGTTTCTGAGTAAACTGTACTCACAGAGGCGAATTCTTTATAGAGATCTGGTACTAACTCCATACCCAACCCCGGCCTCGGTTGTGCACTTTCCTGCAACTCTTCGGTTCTTGCTGGGGTTTCCTTTGAGACTTTCACTAATGCCAGTTTCTTACCTTCTTCTACCACATATTTTCACACAGTCCCTTTCTTAACGATCAGCACTGTGACCATACATATCCCTTCTTATGGCACTGAAAACATCTTTTCCCAATGCCCTTCTGAAACCACGGGCACTGTAGTTTTCTGTGTCCCACTCTATTAAAGTGAAGGCACCTGAGGCCTCACCTCCTTTGTATCCTCTTTTGCATCTTCTTTAACCTGTGGTAAACTAATATTCTCTACTGTTTCTTTTACAGTGTAGCATCTCCATATCTCCCAACTTCGATTCTTCACAGGACGAAATTCTGGTTGAAGCTTGGCTTATGCAGCAACATGTGTTCATCTGCTAATTCTGCCCTTCTCAATTTCTGAACTTTCTGTGCCTACATGTGAATTCTTATCATCTCTGGAAATGAGTGTTTCAATTCCTTCAGCCGAATAATATCCATTAGAGCCACATAGTTCATATCTATTTTAAAGCAAAAATCCATCCATTGAAATGCATATGTTTAATTATTTCAAACTCAACATAAGTCTGATCCGATGACTTCTTTATGTTTATGTCCTGCTGTCTATATGATTCTGATACCAATTCGTGAACACTTAAAATAGCTTGTTTAACGTCTTGAGAATATCTTGAACCCTCATCTGAAGTGGAGAAAATACCTCACTCGCCCTGCCTACCTGTTTATGCCAAACTAGTATTACCCATAAATCCTTAGACGACTGCAAATGCCTAGCCAATGTTTCAAATGAGATAAAGAAGGCTTCAACATCTTTCTCATTAAAAAGTTGCGCAGTATTGACACAGTTGCATATAACAGTACCTTCTCTTTTAATCTCCACCTTTTTAATGTGACTTATGCTGACTAAATCGCTACTTCTCAAGTTCAAATTCTCTCTCTTTTTGGTCAGCTAAGAATTTTCTCCTCTTCATATTCTCTCTCTCTCACTTCTGTCTTGCTTTCTGTTTCTTCGATCTCTCTCTTTTTCTCTCCCTTTGTTTATATTTATATTGCATTTTTCTCAATTGGAATTCAAATTGTTTTCTCACTCTACTGCATTTGTCTGTGTTTCTGACACACCTTAGTGTTTGAGAAATCCCGGACAATTTCAGCATTACTTTTGTCCTTGGTTAAATTCAAATCAAACTTCTTTGCTAATTCTAAACGTTTGACCTTGATCTTTCCTTCCAAGATTTCGTGGCAACTTTGAGATTCATTTTCAAACCCCTCTTTACATTTTAGCAGCCATTTCTCTCACTTTTAATTTAAACAAATACAAGTTATCGAAATTAAACAAATTGTCTCACTGATGTTTTATTTGAAGATCTCGGACACGAACGTACAAATGTTTGAACATATTTTTTTTTCTTTTCATCCCTCAAATCTTTTCAAATCTGTCCAAATCTCCAACTGGATCTGTCGAAACCTGTTCATTTCTTGGATGAAAACCCCCAAGCTGTTACGACACAGGGTTAACCCCTCTCCTGATTTAATCCAGCCACACAGAAAAAGTTTACCGCATGCCATAATCTGTTAAATTTTGGGAGGCAAAGAGCCATTTACAGAGGTCACAATTTAAGTAAAATTAACAATTTTGTTATTTAAGTCCAACAGAGAATAATAAAACAAACAACTATTTATAACTCCCTTCGGCTAAACGTATTTTGACCTTCCAGTCTACAATACTGGCCCGATAAAACAAATAAAAACGATTATGTTATACACAAAATTAACACGTTTCAAAACCAGTCAGATTTGTCGATTCTAATTTGTAAACATTCCTCTGTAGAGTTTTCTTTCGGGTGGCTTCGATGTTCTGCTGTGCAAACCTCTTATAGACAGGCACCTTTCAGAAAGTCCTTCAGCTCGCAGTCTCACTTTCTGGATGTCCTTGGTAGTTCTCCCCCTAATGTTCAAAATGTCCAGTTTTTTTTACTTCTAAATATCGGACCATTTCATTGATTTTGATGCTATCAAGTATTTCAAACACAATTTGATTTCAGTGTGTTGGGGCAAATTTTAAACTGGCCGAATTGGAATTAGTTTTCCTTTCGTGGCATCTCAGCTATTGATTTCACAGTAAAATGTTACATTTAACTTCTTTCAAAACACTTTGTGCCAGCTTCTCGTCTCTCTTAAGTGTAACACACATCTCTACACCTTCATAACAATAACTTTTATCTGTCCTGCATAGCTTACCATAAAGTTTAGAAACTTAGAAAGTTCACATAATAGTCTATACTGTTCAAAAAGACCCATTTTCTCGCATCCTTCATTTACCTAAATCCTTCTTTCCTGTTACCATTCCAAGTACTTACGTTTCTGGGATTCTTCGACAAAGATATGTGTATGTGTGTGCATTTTGTGAATAAATCTCTGTCATTAGACTCAGATGAAAGAATGAGATGTTATCACATTCCCATATGAAAGAGTAAATGTGCAAATTTCCAAGCTTTCTGATATCAAACAAGATGTAAAAACCTCCTTTCTTCATGGATTGGGAAAGTGAAAAAATGATGTTCATGGACCAAAAAGCAGTAATGTAATGAACCTTTCCTGCGATCATTGAAAGACCAAATATTTAGTTTTCTCTTGAGAGTTTAAATTCAGTTTTTTTTCCAATTTTGTGTTGCATACGTTTTTATCAATATGCAATCAACATCGGTGTCAAAACCAGAAATTGCTGGAAATGCTCAGCAGTTCTGTCAGTATCTTTTGTGAGAATGCAAATTCAACATAATGTCGAGGAATGGGTCTGGGTTGTTTGTGTTTTGCCAATAGTGTTCGGCGCTGTGCTGCTTAGGTGCATTTGTCAGGAGTAAATGTAGAGTAACAGAGCAGGGGAACAGGTCGGAATGGGTTACTCTTCAAAGGGTCAGCGTGGCCGTGCAGTTTGAAATGGCCTGTTTCCTCACCGTAGGGATTCGATGCTTCTATGATTTTTTTCATAAAAAGGCAGGTCGGTGCCAGGATCAAGAATGTCTCCAAGCATGCTCAGGGCATATTGAAGTGAGTGGGGAAACAGCCAGCGGTTGTGGTTCACGTTGATACCAATGACATTAGGAAGAAGAGTGAATGGTTGAAAGGCCCTACTAAGAAAGGTCAGGGAGTAAGGAGTGACTTTAAAAACAGGATATCCAGAATTGTATTCTTGGGATTATTCCCCAGGCGTCTGGAAGTGAGAACAAGGAAGAGGAAGTTGGTCGAGTTGAATATGTGGCAAAGAGATAGTTTGGTAGGAGGTTTTCTGATTTTTCAATGATGCGGAACGTGTTCAGGGCAGGTGGGAACTGCACAAAAAGGAAAGTGTGCACTTTAACTGGAGGCTCCCTAACATCCTGGAAAGGAAGTGTGATCGTGCAGATTTAAGTTCATGATACAGGAGGATGGGAACCAAAGCAGCACTTCAGGAAATGAGCAGAAAGTAATGGTTTCTCAAATAAACAAGGAGAGCCATTTTAATAACCATGCTGAGGGAACTAATCACAAAATTTTAAAATGTTATTTGAAAGTTGGAGTATACGATAGGCTCATTATTATCGGGGATCAATAAATAAGGATAGAGAGCCTGTGCACACAAGTATTAAAAGAGAAAGATAACTCAATAGAACTTATGTAAAAGCTTTTTTAACTAAATGTGTGCAATAGTTGGAATAAAATGAATGAGCTGATAGCGCAACCAGGGTTAATTAAGTATGGCATGGTGGGCATGACTGAAACGTAATTACAGGCAAGTGAGGACTGAAGTGTTAAATGTCCAAGGGTACTCAGTATTCAGACAAGAAGGAACAGCATGTGGATTGCCTGTTTTGGATAAGGATTATGTCAAGGCAGTATTAAGAAATGGTATTAGCACGTGGGACAAAACTGTTGAATCAGTCTGGTTTGAAATAAAACACATCGAAGGAAATCTATTGGTCGAAGTATTTCCAGCCCACAAACTCCCCCTGCCCCCGCCCACCCCGACAAATTACTTTCAAAGTCGTGAATAGCATGAACCAGGAAATAACGATGGCTTGAGACAAGGGCACAAGAGTGATTATGACAACTTGAGCATGTAAATTGACTGAGGCTCAAAGAACGATTCGTCGAATATATGACGGATTATTTCTTTGATTAGCATGTCATGGAACCAACCAGAGAACTGGCTTTGGTATTATGTAATGAGGAAGGAGTGATAAATCATATTGTACTACAGTATCATCTTAGAAAGAGTGACCACAATTGCTGGAGTTCCCCATTCAGTCTGTAACAGTGAAGGCAGAGCCACAAAGGAGAGGTTTGTGTTGGACAATGACAATTATATTGGCCTGAGGAAGGACTTGGCCTGATTGAACATGTCAAAAAGATTAAAGTGCAGGACATTTGAAGAACAGTGACAACTACTTAGAGAGGTAGTCAAAACCCCTCAAATAAAATGTACTCTTGAGTGTAAAGAGGGAATTGTAAATGCGATCCATGTCTTAACAAGGAAGTCAACAATAAATGAAGGTTCTTGTCTGGTGGTATTATTGCTGACTGCTAATCCAGATCATGTTCTGGGGTCTTGGGTTCAAATGCCGCCATGACAGATGATGGAATTTAAATCCAGTATGAATCTGCAATTAAGAGTCCATTGATGATAATGAATCCATTGCTCATTGTTGGAAACACTCGTACATTTCAAGAATGTTCCTTTGGGACGGAAAACACCATCCTTACCTGGTCTGACCTATATGTGATCTCCAACCCATACAAATTTGGTTGTCGCTTAATTGCCCTCTTGGCAATTAGGGACAGACAATGAGTGCTGTCTCACCAGGGACATCCTCCTCCTTTAATGAATTAAAGAAAAATAATTTACTTGTCGGCAAACGGTTCATAAAAGGAAAATCAAAATGTCTACGAAGGAAAATGAGTAGAAAAGTTAAGAAATGATAAAGAGCACTTCCCCGAGTAGTCAAAATGTAAAACAATACTGAAAGTAAATGTTGGCCTTTGAGAGGATGAAAATGGCGAGGTAATAATGGGACACTCAGAATTGGCAGAGGTAAAAGCAACAACTTCCTCTTTTCACAGTGCAAGATAATTTCTTCCCAACATTTAAAACAACTGCAAAGGATCACAATGGAAGTACGATGACGATGAAAAAGTTATTAAATACATTGATGGGATTATAGGCAGGTCAAAACCTCGGCCTGCAGTCTATCATATTATAGGAGGTAACAGCAGAGACTGTGGATGTATTAGTTGAATTTTCAAAAAATCCTTGGATTCTGGAACGGTATGAAGTATTGGAAAAGTACTAATGTGGTACACGTACACTAAATAGGAGTTAGGCAAAAATTCATAAACTATAGACCAGTGAGTTTAACTTCTGTAGTGGGGAAAAGTCTTCAATCAACCATAATGTAGGAAATAAACTGAACACTTGGAAAAACAAAGATAAATTCACCAGGTCAGCACGGTTTCATGGTGGGCAGGGTGTGCTTGATATACCTGCTGGGGTTATTTGAGAATGCAACCAACAAGCTGGTTAATGGGAATGCAGCAAATACGGTACATCTAAACTTCAGAAGGCATTTGACAAACTGCTGCGTAAAGGAATGATCTAGCAGGTTAGATCCGAGCGGTGAAGGGTAGGGTATTGAATTGGATGGAGGATTGGCTGACTAACAGAAAGCAGAGCATCGGGATAAATTATCTTTCTCTGGCGAACAGAAATTAGTGAGGGTTCAGTTTTGAAACTTCAATTGTTTACAATCTCCCCGAATGACCTGGAAGGAAAGACAGAGTTTAGAAACTAAATTCACTGATTTTCTTCGACTAGGTTTTCAATCAGGCTGTAATGAGGAGCTTACAGCTGAATATTGATAGGCTTAGAATATTGGGCAGATTGCTATCGCTGACCGATGGTATTTAATATGGATAAATGCATCGTTGAATTTCCTACTGCCATTCCTATTTCTATTGGTCTACCTACAGTTCTTTGGATTTCATTCACCGTTGGTGGCTGGGGTAACAGGGGTCGAGGGATTTGGTTGAGGGAGATGCAGTTTGCTCTCTATGTAGGGAACATGACATCAATGTGGAGAAAATACCGCAGTCAGGCCTTGTTGATTATGACAGCAGGCCTGGCTACCAAATGGCCTATCTCTGTTCCTACCACCTGGTGTTTAATTGCCTGGAGTAAACCCCATTAAAATGTTGCAAGCAGACAAACAGTCCGTAATTAATATGCCCATTTCATAATAAAGGAACAAATGACCATTTAGATCAGAAGTAAAGACTTGGCAATTCTTTTGAGCGGTAATGAATATTTGCTGCAACTGCAGGCTGGAACTGGGTGATGGGACAACAAAACACGTCAGCATTGTTGCAACTTTATAGTTTAAATATTGAGTAAAAATATTACATTATCAATTCGGATCGAAAGTGTCCACAATCTATATTTTATAGAAAATGTTTTGAATGTTTCTTGGGAGAATGCAAATATTGAAAAGATTAGAAAAGGAAAATGTGAAGCGGAGATATGTCTTTGAAAAGGTCTAGGCATGTTGATTTATGGATCATAGTTGGGAAAATGTGTCTGTGTTTGACCACATTGGTGAGTTGAATGATAAAACAGAGTATAACTTCAATGAACAGATTGCGAAACTGAGGCATGATGAACAGGGCACCTGGATCACAAAACAAAACCTTTGCTTCAACATCACATTTTTCAGGAGCGAATATAAATCGTGAAAAATTTTAAAACCAAATACATTTAGAAATAGGAAAGTTTATCTACAGTTTACAGATTAATTGTAACACCACTTTCACTTTATAAGTGTATCTCCTTATTATTGAGCCTTGGAGGGAGGGGAAGAGCTGCTCCCTGTTCATCCTGTGCATACCCCCCACCCACCCCCATGCTGTTAAACACCTCCATCAGAAGAACCTCTGAACCCTCTTTGCTTCAAAGTGAAATCAAATACACCTGGCCTTTTTTCAATTTGAGTACACTCTTGTTTGTTACCTCAGAAAGGTAACACATTTATCAGTGTTAAATTTCATCAGCGATTGATCTGTCCTCCTGAACAACCGGGTTAGACCCTCCTGCACCCTCATACGTTCCTCCTCATTGTAAACCCTCAGCTCATCTTTGTTTCATCCACAACGTTATTTATCATTCCCCGAGAAAATCCATCCCTCCCATTCTCAACATCATCGTTTATGAACTTCACAACTAAGCCTTGATTTTATCCTGTTCTGCAGATGTTGTTCACAGGGAAAACATTGAGAATTCCATTGCCTTGCTTTTCCTATATTAGTGAATTTGTAGCATGATGCAGTTGGGTTTTATTTTACGAGGAAGCCACAAATTTTATTTTCGACATGCAGCTGAATTCTCCTTTTATACTACGTGCCTCTGTATGTTTTATTACTTAAGCTTGTATGTAATTAGTGTGGAATTAGGTTTTTGGTGGCTTTCACGGCATCATTTATGTTCGAAGTTGTCCTGGATAATTTTCATTCCCTGCAATAGGCAGAGCTGAAGAAACTTTCAGTCTACGACAGACACAAATTCACATTTATGTTTGAGAGAGCTGGAGTGATGAGATTAAAACAAATTCTACATATAAACTCACAGCATAAGTTCAAATCATATCGGCAAGTCCACCTTGAATTGGAAACACTTCATTAAAACATACACCCAGTTTTCTCATTATTGTAAAAACAGTTTGAAAAATGTTCTTAGAGGACATTACACTGTGAACATTTTTTTGTATTCTAAAATGAATCTATCTCTTTTTTTAAAAAATAAGGAGTTATACCTTCCTTCCAGAAATTCATACGCATTTTCAGCTCCGGAGAAGAGTATTTTCTACTCGGAATTTATTGGAGAGGAAAATTTTTATTCATTTAATTAGCTAAACGATTGATTTTGTTTAATTTTTTTATGTTTGATACGTATATGCATATATTTATCAATTTTAACATTATTGTCTGTAGGTATTGAAAGTTAACAGAAGGTGGTATTAAAAAGTCCAGCTTTTTGGCACAACATTATTAAGGTGACATATGTGGAACAGATAGGATGGCTGGAAGATTTAGAAAAAGAAAATTATACAGCGCATCAGTCATTTAGATGTGTGGCTGTCAGGAAAGATAAGAAAGGACTTCAAAGTTCTCCAGTGGCAATTCCTCTATCAAAATGATTTTCAGCTTTTCGAACAGAAGAACGGGATTGTCTTTCTGAGGAAAATTGAATTGTTGGACACTTGGAATAATTGTTATGTTTAGCAGCGTTTGAGAAGACTTAGTAGAATTGTTGCTTCAGTGCACTTTTCTATTGGGGCATTAACAGGAGATTCTGTGGCAGTGACCGTTAATTGAGGAGGGTTTGTTGCTTTCCCTGTGCTCGGATTAAGAACGTCTCGAATCATTTCAAGCACGTTGTTAAAGGTGAGATTGAGTTGCCAAACATTATTTAATATATTGGCAGGAATGACATTTTTAGGCAAAGATTAAAGCAGTACAGGGTGTACTTAAGAGGTGAATGTAAGTATTAAAATAAAACCTTTAAAGCAATACTTCCTGCTTTTATCTCAATGCCAAACTCAGCTGGGAAGGAGCAAAAGGTTTAAGGAGTTAAATTAACGGCTGAAAAGCTACTGTGTTGTTGAGGGATTTAGATTTTTGTGAAATTTGTATCTATTTTAGAAAGAAATGACCTGTTTAGAATGGATTGGTCTAATCTAAACTGGAAAGCAATGAATATCGGGCGGCACGGTGGCACAGTGGCACAGTGGTTAGCACTGCTGCCTCACAGCGCTAGAGACCCAGGTTCAATTCCTGCCACGGGCAACTGTCTGTGTGGTCTTTGCACATTCTCCCCATGTCTGAGTGGGTTTCCTCTGGGTTTTCCCCCACAGTCAAAAAATGTGAAGGTTAGGTGAATTGGCCATGCTAAATTGCCCATAGTGTTAGGTGAAGGGGTTAAATGTAGGGGAATGGGTCTGGGTGGCTTGTTCTTCGGCGGGCCGGTGTGGACTTGTTGGGCCAAAGGGCCTGTTTCCACACTGTAAGTAATCTAATCTAATCTTCACAGGGAGATTTGCTCATTCTATGTCGGGAGACGCTATATTGATAGACACGGCAAGGGGGATATTCCAAGTAGCAGTACAAATGGTAGGATGTTTGGAGAAGTTTATTAATATGCGGACAGCATTTAAATTAGAAAAAAAAACGAGAGTCAAGAGTATACTGTAATTCTGAAGCACGGAATTACATTTACTTCAATGTAAGGAAGGGTTGGATGGTGAAGAATTTGTCAAACTGTTTAATCAAAGGTTATACAGGTTAAGATTGTTTATATCTGTACGGGATATTCAGAAATAAAAACAGACACTGATAACAAAATGTGTTGGGTTACTGTGAGTTACAACAGAGTCCCAATTAGGATGCAGCTCATATCGAGCTGGTACAGATTTGATGGCCTGCATGGCAACCATCTTTGCTGAAATTATTCAGAGAAATGTATTCACAACGTTCAGAGACTGAGGAGACAAGTTTATACATAAAACGCTCAGACAATGTCATAATTAATAAAATATTCCTATTTTTTCATCAAGTGTAGCGGTCTCTAAAAGGCCCTTTACATCAAAATTACTTTGATGAGATCTGCGCATTTATTTTCAGAACTTAAAAAAGAAACAGACTATAGTGTAATACATGTGTCTCTCGCACAAGTGATGGGAACAGGAATGGAGTATATTGTCCAAATCTAACCGCGGTCAACAGCCACATCAACCAAGAAAAAGCAAAATATCAGAGGTAGTGGAAATCTGAAATACAAATGCAAAGATTGGAGAAATGCAACGGATGACGCAGGATCTGGGCAGAGAAACAGAGTTAACGTATCAAGTCTTAGATGAACCTGTTCTGAACAAGTTATGTTGGACTTAAGAAGAGTTAATTCCATTTTCCTCTGCTCCGATACTGCCTGAACTGCTGGGTTTCTCTCCAGCACTTTCAATTGTTGCAATGGCAGGAGATAGAGAGTAATGGTGGTCACTTGCTTTTTGGACTGGATGCTTATGCCCAGCAGTGTTCCACAGCGGTTGATTCTTGGTTTTCATTGTTTGTCATTTATGTAAATAATTTGCGCGAGAATATCGAAGGCATGGTTCATATGTTTGCGGATGACACCAAACTGGTGACATAGTGGACAGTGAAGAAGGGTTTCTACGAATAGAAAAAGATCTTAATGAAATGGGTCAATAGACTGACAAATAGCAGATAGAGTTCCAGCTGGATGAATCTGAAGTGCAGTCAATAGCGTGTGTTTGCTGCTGTCTGATGCACCAAGAATGGGATGAGTTTAATCCCCATTTCCTGGGTTCAAAACATCGATATCCTTCACGATCTTTGAGAGGCCTTACCGTCTTGCTGTTAATGTCGTTGCACAATGTCTTTGGATTATCCTTAACCTTATCTGCCAAGCTATCTCATATCTCCTTCTTGCTTTCCTGATTTCTCTCGAAATAATGTCCCACACTTTATATTGACGAAGAGATTAAATTGAATAAAGTTGTCCATATCTAATGCACGGTTTTCTTTGATTCTTGAATAAAAGCTCAATAACTGTACTTGACCGTTGCTGCTTATAATTACCAGCCTTACCCTTCACTCTAACTGTAACATAATGCCTCTCACCTGCTGTCGTCAGACTATTGAACGCTTCCTACTTGTCATACAGCGTTTTACCTGCTAACAGTCTACTTCAACCAAACTTGCTAAGTTCTGTCTCATGCCATGAACATTTTTGGTACTCCAATTAAAAAAAAATGAAAGCCTTATTCTTTTCCAAAACCATTATGAAACGAATAGAGTTATGATTACAATACCCAAAATATTCCCTCGTTTACTGCAGTCACTTGCCCTGCCTCTTGCACAAAAGAAGGCATGATTTTGCTCCTTCTCTTTTAGAATCATCTGCATATTGATGAAGTATGTCTTCTTGAACATATTTGACAAATTTGTCACCATCCAACCCTTCCTTACATAGAAATAAATGCAATTCCGTGCTTCAGAATTACAGTATACTCTTGACTCTCTCGTTTCTTTTCTAAGTGACATGCTGTCCAGATAATCATAAACTTCTCCAAATATCCGACCATTTGTACTGCTACTTGGAATATCCCCCTCGCCGTGTCTATCAATATAACGTCTACCGACATAGAATGAGCAAATCTCCCTGCGAAGATATTTATTGCTTTCCAGATTAGATTAGACCAATCCATTCTGAACAGGTCATTTCTTTCTAAAATAGATTCAAATTGCACAAAAATCTAAATCCCTCAACAACACAGTAGCTTTTCAGCCGTTAATTTTACTCCTTTAACCATTTGTTCCTTCCCAGCTGAGTTTGGCATTGAGACAAAAGCAGGAAGTATTGCTTTAAAGGTTTTATTTTAATACTTACATTCACCTCTTAAGTACACACTTTACTGCTTTAATCTTTGCCTAAAAATGTCATTCCTGCCAATATATTAAATAATGTTTGGCAACGCAATCTCACCTTTAACAACGTGCTTGAAATGATTCGAGACGTTCTTAGTCCGAGCACAGGGAAAGCAACAAACCCTCCTCAATTAACGGTCACTGCCACAGAATCTCCTGTTGATGCCCCAATAGAAAAGTGCACTGAAGCAACAATTCTACTAAGTCTTCTCAAACGCTGCTAACCATAAGAAATATTCCAAGTGTCCAACAATTCCATTTTCCTCAGAAAGACAATCCCGTTCTTCTGTTCGAAAAGCTGAAAATCATTTTGATAGAGGAATTGCCACTGGAGAACTTTGAAGTCCTTTCTTATCTTTCCTGACAGCCACACATCTAAATTACTGATGCGCTGTATATTTTTTTTTCTAAATCTTCCAGCCATTCTCTCTGTTCCTTATATGTCACCTTAATAATGTTATGCCGAAAAGCCGGACTTTTTATAACACCTTCTGTTAACCTTCAATACCTACAGACAATAATGTTAAAATTGATAAATATATGCATATACGTATCAAACATAAAAAAAATTAAACAAAATCAACAATTTAGCTAATTAAATGAATAACAATTTTCCTCTTCAATAAATTCCGAGTAGAAAATACTCTTCTCCAGAGCTGGAAATGTGTAGAAATTTCTGGAAAGAAGGTATAACTCCTTTTTTTTTAAAAAAAGAAACAGATTTATTTTAGAATGCAAAAAAATATTCACAGTGTAAGGTCCTGTAAGAACATTTTTCAAACTGTTTTTACAATATGAAGAAAACTGGGTGTATGTTTTAAAAAAGTGTTTCCAATTCAAGGTGGACTTGCCGATATGATTTGAACTTATGCTGTGAGACTAAATGTAGAATTTGTTTGAATCTCATCACTCCAGCTCTCTCAAACATAATTATGAATTTGTGTCTGTCGTAGACTGAAAGTTTCTTCAGCTCTGCCTATTGCAGGGAATGAAAATTATTCAGGAATACGTAGAACACAAATGATGCAGTGAAAGCCACCAAAAACCTAATTCCATACTAATTACATACAAGCTTAAGTAATAACACTTACAGAGGCACATAGTATAAAAGGAGAATTCAGCTCCATGTACAAAATAAAATTTGTGGCTTCCTCGTAAAATAAAACCCAACCGCATCATGCTACAAATTCACCCCTCGGATTTAACCTGCTAGATCATTCCTTTCCGCAGCAGTTTGTCAAATGCCTTCTGAAGTTCAGATGTACCGCATTTGCTGCATTCCCATTAACCAAATTGTTGGTTACATTCTCAAAGAACCCCAGCAGGTATGTCAAGCACAACCTGCCCACCATGAAATCGTACTGACATGGTGAATTCATCTTTGTTTTTCCAAGTGTTCAGTTATTTCCTACTTTATGGTTTTTGAAGAAATTTCCCCACTACAGAGGTTAAACTCACCGGTCTATAGTTTATGAATTTTTGCCTACCTCCTGTTTTGAGTACGTGTACCACATTATTACTTTTCCAATACTTCATACCGTTCCAGAATCCAAGGATTTTTTGAATATCCAACTAACACATCCACTATCTCTGCTGTTATCTCTTATAATATGATAGACTGCAGGCCGAGGTTCTGACCTGCCTATAATCCCATCAATGCATTTAATTACTTTTTCATTGTCATCGTACTTCCATCGTGATCCTTTGCAGTTGTTTTAAATTTTGGGAAGAAATTATCTTGCACTGTGAAAATAGGAAGTTTTTGCTTTCATCTCTGCCAATTCTGAGTGTACCATTATTACCTCGCCATCTTCATCCTCTCAAAGGCCAACATTTACTTTCATCATCCGCCATGGCGGCATTTGAACCCAAGACCCCAGAAGATGATCTGGATTAGCAGTCAGCAATAATACCACCAGACAAGAACCTTCATTTATTGTTGACTTCCTTGTTAAGACATGGATCGCATTTACAATTCCCTCTTTATACTCAAGATTACATTTTATTTGAGGGGTTTTGACTACCTCTCTAAGTAGTTGTCACTGTTCTTCAAATGTCCTGCACTTTAATCTTTTTGACATGTTCAATCAGGCCAAGCCTTTCCTCAGGCCAATATAATTGTCATTGTCCAACACAAACCTCTCCTTTGTGGCTCTGCCTTCACTGTTACAGTCTGAATGGGGAACTCCAGCAATTGTGGTCACTCTTTCTAAGATGATACTGTAGTACAATATGATTTATCACTCCTTCCTCATTACATAATACCAAAGCCAGTTCTCTGGTTGGTTCCATGACATGCTAATCAAAGAAATAATCCGTCATATATTCGACGAATCGTTCTTTGAGCATCAGTCAATTTACATGCTCAAATTGTCATAATCACTCTTGTGCCCTTGTCTCAAGCCATCGTTATTTCCTGGATCATGCTATTCACGACTTTGAAAGTAATTTGTCGGGGTGGGCGGGGGCAGGGGTAGTTTGTGGGCTGGGAATACTTCTACCAATAGATTTCCTTCGATGTGTTTTATTTCAAACCAGACTGATTCAACAGTTTTGTCCCACGTGCTAATACCATTTCTTAATACTGCCTTGACATAATCCTTATCCAATACAGGCAATCCACATGCTGTTCCTTCTTGTCTGAATACTGAGTACCCTTGGACATTTAACACTTCAGTCCTCACTTGCCTGTAATTACGTTTCAGTCATGCCCACCATGCCATACTTAATTAACCCTGGTTGCGCTATCAGCTCATTCATTTTATTTCAAATATTGCACACATTTAGTTAAAAAAGCTTTTACATAAGTTCTATTGAGTTATCTTTCTCTTTTAATACTTCTGTTCACAGGCTCTCCATCATTATTTATTGATCCCCGATGATAGTGAGCCTATCATATACTCCAACTTTCAAATAACAATTTAAAATTGTTGTAATTAGTTCCCTCAGCATGGTTATTAAAACAGCTCTGCTTGTTTATTTGAGAAACCATTACTTTCTGCTCTTTTCCTGAACTGCTGCTTTGGTTCCCATCCTCCTCTATCATGAGCTTAAATCTGCACGATCACACTTCCCTTCCAGGATGTTAGGTATGCTCCAGTTAAAGTGCACACTTTCTTTTTTGTGCTGTTCCCACCTGCCCTGAACACGTTCCGAATAATTGAAAAATCAGAAAACCTCCTACCAAACTATCTCTTTGCCACATATTCAACTCGACCTACTTCCTCTTCCTTGTTCTCACTTCCAGACGCCTGGGGAATAATCCCAAGAATACAACTCTGGATATGCTGGTTTTAAAGTCACTCCTTACTCCTTGACCTTTCTAAGTAGGGCCTTTCAACCATTCACTCTTCTTCCTAATGTCATTGGTATCATTGTGAACCACAACCGCTGGCTGTTTTCCACACTCACTTCAATATGCCCTGAGCATGCTCGGAGACATTCTTGATCCTGGCACCGACCTGCCTTTTTATGAAGAAAATCATAGAAGCATCGAATCCCTACGGTGAGGAAACAGGCCATTTCAAACAGCACGGCCACGCTGACCCTTTGAAGAGTAACCCATTCCGACCTGTTCCCCTACTCTTTTACTCTACACTTACTCCTGACTAATGCACCTTAGCGGCACAGCGCTGAACGCTATTTTCAAAACACAAACAACCCAGACCCATTCCTAGACATTATGTTGAATTTGCATTCTCACAAAAGATACTGACAGAACTACTGAGCATTTGCAGCAGCTTCCTGTTTTGACACCGATGTTGATTGCATATTGATAAAAACGTATGCAACACACAATTGAAAACAAAAAGCTGAATTTAAACTCTCATGAGAAAATTAAATATTTGGTCTTTCAATGATCGCAGGAAAGGTTCATTACATTACTGCTTTTCGGTGCATGAACATCATTTGTTCACTTTCCCAATCCATGAATAAAGGAGGTTTTTACATCTTGTTTGATATCAGAAAGCTTGGAAACTTTGCACATTTACTCTTTCATGTGGGAATGTGATAACATCTCATTCTTTCATCTCTGTCTTATTACAGAGATTTATTCACAAAACGCATACACACATACACATATATACACTCATATATATACACATACACACGGACATGCATACACACATAGACACACAGTAACACACACAAGCAAGCACACACAAACACACACACACCTCTACACGCACATACGCTCAATGGTATTCTTTGTCGAAGAATACCAGTAAAGTAAGTACTTGGAATGGTAACTGGAAAGAAGGATTTAGGTAAATGAAGGATGCGAGAACATGGGTCTTTTTGAACAGTATAGACTATTATGTGAACTTTCTAAGTTTCTAAAATTTATGGTGAGCAGGACAGATAAATGTTATTGTTATGAAAGTGTAGAGATATGTGTCCGATATTTAGATGTAAAAAACTGGACGTTTTGAACATTGGGGGGAAAACTACCAAGGACATCCAGAAAGTTGGACTGCGAGCTGAAGGACTTTCTGAAAGGTGCCTGTCTATAAGAGGTTTGCACAGCAGAACATCGAAGCCACCCGACAGAAAACTCTGCAGAGGAATGTCTATAAAGGAGAATCAACAAATCTGACTGGTTTTGAAACGTGATAATTTTGTGTATGACTTAATCGTTTTTTTGTTTTATCGGGTCAGTTTTGTAGAATGGGAGGTCAAAGATACGTTTAACCGAATTGAGTTATAAATAGTTGTTTGTTTTATTATTCTCTGCTGGACTTAAATAACAAAATTGTTAATTTTACTTAAATTGTGACCTCTCTAAATGGCTCTTTGCCTCTCGAAATTTAACAGATTATGGCATGCGGTAAACTTTTTCTGTGTGGCTGGATTAAATTAGGAGAGGGGTTAACCCTGTGTCATAACAGCTTGGGGGCTTTCATCCAAGAAATGAATAGGTTTTACACAGATCCAGTCGCAGATTTGGGCAGATTTGAATAGATTTGAGGGATGAAAAGAAAACAAAATATGTTCAAACATTTGTAATTTCGTGTCTGAGATCTTCAAATAAAACATCAGTGAGACAACTTCTTTAATTTCGATGACTTGTGTTTGTTTAAATTAAAAGTGAGAGAAATGGCTGCTAAAATGTAAAGAGGAGTTTGAAGATGAATCTCAAATTTGCCACGAAACCTTGGAAGGAAAGATCAAGGTCAAACGTTTAGAATTAGCAAAGAAGTTTGATTTGGATTGAACCAAGGACAAAAGTAATGCTGAAATTGTCCGGGAATTTCTCAAAAACTAAGGTGTGTCAGAAACACAGACAAATGCAGTAGAGTGAGAAAACAATTTAAATTCCAATTGAGGAAAATGCAATTTAAATATAAACAAATGGAGAGAAAAAGAGAGAGATCGAAGAAACAGAAAGCAAGACAGAAGGGAGAAAGAGAATAAAGAGAGAAGGAGAAAATTCTTAGCTGACCAAAAAGAGAGAGAATTTGAACTTGAGAAGTAGCGATTTCGTCAGTATAAGTCACATGAAAAAGGTGGAGATCAAAAGAGAAGGTACTGTTATATGCAACTATGTCAATACTGTGCAACATTTTAATGAGAAAGATGTTGAAGCTTTCTTTATCTCATTTGAAAAATTGACTAGGCATTTGGAGTCGTCTAAGGATTTATGGGTAATACTAGTTCGGCATGAACAGGTCGGCATAGCTAGTGCGGTATTTTCTCCGCTGTCAGATGAGGGTTAAAGAGATTCTCAATACGTTAAACAAGCTATTTTAAGTGTTCACGAATTGGTATCAGAATCATATAGACAGCAGGACATAAACATAAAGAAGTAATCGGGTCAGACTTATGTTGAGTTTGAAATAATTAAACATAGGCATTTCAATGGATGGATCTTTGCTTTAAAATAGATATGACCTATGTGGCTCTATGGATATTATTCGGCTGAAGGAATTGAAAAACTCATTTCCAGAGATAATAAGAATTCACATGGAGGAACACAAAGTTCAGAAATTGTGAAGGGCAGAATTAGCAGATGAATACATGTTGCTGCATAAGCCAAGCTTCAACCAGAATTTCGTCCTGTGAAGAATCGAATTTGGGAGAAATGGAGATGCTAAACTGTAAAATAAACAGTAGAGAATAATAGTTTACCACAGGTTAAAGAAGATGCAAAAGAGGATACAAAGGAGGTGAGAGGCCTCAGGTGCCTTCACTGTAATAGAGTGGGACACAGAAAACTACAGTGCCCCTGGTTTCAGAAAGGCGTTGGGGAAAGATGTTTTCACTGCCATAAGAAGGGATATGTATGATCACAGTGCTGATCGTTATGAACAGATGTGGTAGAAGAAGGTAAGGCATTAGTGAAAGTCTCAAAGGAAACCCCAGCAAGAACCAAAGAGTTGCAGGAAAGTGCACAACCGAGGCTGGGGTTGGCTATCGAGTTAGTACCTGATGTCTATAAAGAATTCGCCTCTGTGAGTACAGTTTACTCAGAAACAACAGGGGGAGAAGGAGACGTTATAATTTTGAGAGATACAGGATCTACACAGTTTCTAAAAGTAAGAGATGAGCAAATTTGCAATAGTTCTGATCTGTTACCCGGGAGTGTAGTACTTTGTGGGATAGATGGACAGAAATATAGCTTTCCTCTCTATAAGGTCAGGTTGGAGTGCCCACTCAAGTCGGCGAAAGTGACCGTGGGAGTGACTGGCAGAGTGTGAGTTCCAGGAATCCAATTTCTTCTCGAGAATGATTTAGCAGGGTCCAAGTTGGGAGCGATACCCCTTGTTGTGGAGAAGCCGAAGAAGACCAAGAAACTGAGGAGTTCAAGCATAAATATACTGGTATTTTCCCAGACTGTACAGTAACCAGATCCCACTATCATAAGTCACAGCACGAAGCACAAACTAAAGACAAGATGAAGCAGTTAAGCTTCAGTTAGCTAACATCCTGTTTGACGTAATGGTGCAGGGAAAACATGAACAAACGAGGGTCAGACAAAGGTGTTTAGTCCTGAGATGGAAATGGAGACTACGGCAGGTGAGTGCAGTGTCGTAGTGTGCTGAAGTGCACGAAATTATGTTGCCGGAAACATAGAGACAGGAAGTTTTATGGGGAGCACGTGAACTACATGTGGGAGGACACCGCAGGGTATGAAAGACTCAGACTAAGGAACAAAAACATTTATATTGACCTGGAATGCACGAAGATATATTCAACTTCTGGCATACGTGTCGTACATGCCAAATAGTAGGTAGGTCACAGGCAGTAATGAAACTAGCGCCTCTGCCGCCAATTCCCACATTCAGAATGGCCTTCATGTGACTTCTGAATGGGTGTTCCCTCCGGAAAAGTAGAGGAGAGAAAGAATTGGAGAAACAGGTGCGAGTTTCTGCCCCACAGAATGAGGAAATAATTCCAAATGTTGTGGATTTTGATGTGTCTTAAAATAAGTTAAAAATGTAGAAGACCTTGAGCAGTGGGATAGGATCATAATCAATCTGCCTCAGGAGCATAGAACGCAGTTGAAAAGTTTGTTCTTGCAATATGAGGGCATATGTAAGGATCAAATGGGGAGAACGCATGCCACTATACCTGAAGTAAATGTGTGGAACACTATTCCGATAAATCAACACTCCTATCGGCTTAATCCTCTCAAAGCCAGACAGGTCCAGAAGGAGGAGGAGGTCATAGTTAATGAGGACATTATTGAACTAAGCCAGAGTGAGTGGAGCTCGCCGATCACCTTCGTTCCCAAACCGGATGGGACTCAATGATGTTGGTTGGATTATTGGAATGTCAACACTGTTACAAAATCAGACTTATATCCAATACCGACATTGAAGGACAGTATCGAGAAAGAGAAGTCAGTTCCGTCACAAAGTTGGACTTAATGCGTGTTTCTGGCAGATACCTTTATCAGAGACGGTAAAATAAATTTGTGAATTGCAACGTCAAATGGACTGTATCAATTCAAAGTGATGCCCTTTGGAATGAAGAACATACCCAACACATTCCAAAGACCCATGAACAGAGTTGTGGCCTGATTCATAACCTGTGGAGTCCGTTTGGATGATGTAGTGATCTTTACTAAATCCTAGAAAGATCACTTGGTACAATTGGCTGAGCTCTTTGAATGTTTACAAGAAGCAAAACTGGTGATAAAATTAAACAAAACCGAATTCGCGAAAGCAGATGTGATGTTCTTGGGACAAAATATCTATCATGGAATGTTGACCCCATGGAAAACAAAGACAAAAGTTACCCAGGAATTTCCACGACCAACCTTGAAGAAAAAGCGGTTTCGCTTCCTAGTAGTCAGCGGATTCTATCGGAAGTTTATTCCGAACATCAGCACTGTCGTGGCACCATTAACCGTCTTGCTGAAGAAGAACACAAAGTTTTGGTTGACAAAATAACGCCAGGAGACATTCAGCTATTAAAAGAAATATTGACCACCAAACCAGTTTTAGATATACCAAACGTTTCAAAACCCTTCAAAGTTGCCATCGACACCAGTGACATAGGTGTTGGAGCTGTATTGCTACAGGACGATGAGATTGGGTTGTACTTTTCAAACAAACACCAAAGAAAATATTCCACGAATGAGAAAGAACTATTGAGTTTGGTACTAGCCTTATAACATTTTAATGTGTACTCACAAACAGCGTGTTGGAGACGGTTGTGTACACGGATCCCATTCTCCTTATATTCTTTTCAACGCTTTAAACACTATTTCATTGGAGTCTTATGTTACAGACTTTTAATTTAAAAATTAGACCTGTAGCATGCCATAAGAATGTAATCTCAGATAGTTTCCCACAGATTGAACTGATAAAGTTTAGACGAGATTTGTATTTATCCAATGATACATTTAGGTATATGGGAAGAAGTTAAGGTGAACTTAGATGTAAGTTATCTGTATATTATGGTAATCTGTTTAAATAAAAGAAAAACAATGAGACCGTGTTTTACTTATGTTTTGTCTTTTTTGAGAGAGAAGGTGTTATGAACGTGTAAAGAGTACTGTACCTTTAAGAGAGTTGAAGGATTTACAACCACAGTGAGTTCTGGAAAATTTAAAATGTAACATGTGATCCAGCAGCTGGAAGTACCTGGGTTGCTATGAGACAAAAAATAAAATCAAATGTGATCAATCCGTTTAAATTATGTCGCAAGAAACTAAACTACAATCGAGTTTACATTTGGCATTTGGCAATATTGTTAAAAAATGAAATGACCCGATGCTTTGGGGTATGAAGCTGAAAAACAAATCAGTTTTGGGAGAACTGCCAAGCCACCAACATCTGCAGACTGCCCGGAGAATAGTTCTCCTAAATGTACCTTTATTTATCAATGACCTGTGAAACAGAAACTCTAAGGAGAAAAAAAAAGAGAGGAAGATACAAAGAGAAGATCTGACAGCTGACTGGTTCTGAAATTTGAATGTTTTGGTATATCTTAAAGGGGGGGAGGGTGGGGATGAAATTTATCGGACCGGTATTGTAGAAGGGAAAGTAAAAGATAGGTCAGACAAAAAGGAGTTGCAAATATTTGTTATTTAATTATTCTCTGTTAGACTTTCTTTAAAAAGTTGTTAATTTTACTTTAAACAGTGACCTTTAGGATGGTTATTGGCCTTCCGAATTTTTACAGGTTACAGCACGGGTTAAATCATTTCTATATTGCATGTTTACATTAGCGAGGTATGGGGGTGGGTATTCCTCCGTGTTGTAACACAGTAACTGGGATTTCTCTGCACAGATGCTGCCAGACTTGCAGAGGCTTTACAGCAAATTACTCTCTTCGTTTCTGGTTTACGAAATCTGCAGTCTCTTGACTTTCTTATGTGTATCATTTGACAGCCACGGTTGAAATCCTGGAGGACAGGAAGACAGCTAATGTTGTTACATTATTTGTAATTTGGCTGCAAGGAAAAACAAGGGAACTACAGACCAGTCAGTTTAATGTCAAGGATGGATAAGTGTTTGTAGGAGATTCTGAGAGGCAGGATTTACGTGCATTTGGAAAGGTAAGCACTGATTAGAGATATTCAGCACGGCTTTATATCTGGGAATCCACGTCTCACAAACTAGATTGCAGTTTTTGAAGAGGTGATCGGGAAGATAGATGAAGGTAAAGCAGCATACGTTGTCTACGTGGACCTTAGTGAGGCCTAACAAGGTTCCACATGGTAGTCTGCTTAATAAAGATAGATCACAGGAGATCTGGGAGACCTATCCAATTGCATGCAAAACTGACTTGACCGTAGGAGACAGAGTGTGCTGGGAAGATTTGCTGTTCCTATTGGAGTCCCGTGTCCAGCGTCGTGCAACCAGTACCTGGCTGCTGTTGTTCATTGTTTTTGTAAATGGTTTGCATGTGAGGATTGGAACCATGGATAGTAATTTGGAAATGAAACCCCCAAAATTTGAGTTTTGGTGGACAGTGAAGAAAGCAATCTTAGAGAACAAGGATATCTTGATCTACTTGACAAGTGGGCTGAGGATTGGCTGATGGAGCTTCATGCAGATAAATGTGAGATGTTGCATTTTGTTAGACAAACGAGTGTAGGAATTATTCAGAAAATGGTATGGCGCTGGGGAGTGTTGTCAAACAGAGAGATCCAGGGTCCAGGTACATAGTTCCGTGAAAGTGGAGTAGCAGATTGACAGGGCAGTGAATAAGGCATAAGGCAATCTGTCTTCCATCAGTCAGAGCATTGATTATAGGAATTAGCACATCACTTTCTGACTCTGTAAGAGAATGGTAAGGCCATATTTGAAGCGCTAAGTGCAGTTCTTGTCGCCCTGCTATTGGAAGGAAGTTTTAAACTGGGAAGGGGACAAAAGTATTTAAAATGATGTGACGGAGATGGGAAATTTTGAGATATAAAGATAGGCTGGGATGATCTTCCTTTTGAGTTGGAGACTGGCAGGTGACCTTTATTACATCGTGAGAGGCATGGATAGGATGAATAGACAAGATCATAACCTCCGGCTGGGTGTGTCCAGAACCAGAGACGATTGGTTTAAGGTGAGAAGGAAGACATTTCAAAGAGATCTAAGGGACAGTTGATTCTCACAGAGGGTGGTGTGTATATGTAGCGAGCTGTCAGAGGAAGTGGCATAGGTGAGTACAATTACAACATTTGAAAGACAATTGGATGAGTAAATGAACAGGAAAGGTTTGGAGGGGTCTGTGCCAAAAGAAGAAATACAGTAATCATTCAGGTTAGGAAACCAGGTGAGTATGGAAGAGTTGGGCCAAAAGGTCTGTTTGCATATTGTATGATTCCAGAAGTTTATGACTCTTTCACTGCTTCATCCCAATCCTTCATTGCACTCAATTCATTTCCAAGTCAAAACTCATCTGCCAATACGTTCAATGATCTAACTCTCCAAACTTTCTGAAATAGGGATTTCCTAACATTGATGTGGTTCTGTCGAACACAGCAGCAGCAGAAGCAATATTAAATTCAAGTACAATCTGTAGCATTTTTTATCTTGGATAATCACTCAGTCTACCATTCCAAAGAAGTTGATCTATGGTTCAGTGATGTATAGGTGAACGTGCCTGTGTCCCAATCGTGCGTATCTAAACCTGTTAAAGCTACCATAATTGACTACCTGCATTTCCAAAAGCAGAACTAACATCTGATAGAGAGGGTGTAATGATCCCAACAAACCAACAGTACTGTAACTTCCAGCCATAAATGATGATAGACAGTTAAACAATTACATGAAGGAAAGGGCTCCACTATTATCCCAATAATAAATCATGGAACAGTCAGGAACATCAGTGTAAAAGATAAGGATGTAGTTTTGGCAAGATACTACGCCAGACATGTTGAGTGGATGATCTAACTCACCCTCGCCACGAATCCATAGAATCACAGATGCCCATATTCAATCAATTTGAATTGCTGCAAGTGACATGAAGCAACAGGTGCACACAGTAGATACGACAAAGGAAATGGGCCCTGACACCATTCCTGCAGTAGGGCTGAAGAGTTGTACTGCACAACAAGTCGTGTCTGTTTGAATGCTCTTTCATTCCAGCTCCAACTCTGACATCTTCTTGGCAATCTGGAAAATTACTCAACTATGTCCAGTCCCCTAAGAGGAGAATAATTACAATCTGACCATTTACCACCCCCTCAATCCCATCACGATTGTTAAACTGATAGAAGTTGTTTATGACAGATCTGTCAAACTGCACAGAAATAACCAGCTCAGTGTGGTTTCCAATAATTGACTACGTGGAGTTGGTGCTGTTGTGGAAATGTCACTGGATTACTCATCCAGACCCGGCTAATACTCTGGCAGCTGATGGAAATTAATAACAATTAATAAAATATCGAAATCTAAAATCTAGTATCAGTAAAGATGATGCTGAAATCAATGTCGATTGCAAACTCCAATTTGCTTCATCAATGTACTTTCAGGAAATGAATTCTGGCCTGGTGAATTCCATGCATTCCTGGTCGGGCCTCAAAGATACTCTCGACACACACGCATGTGATAAACGTTTCAATGGTCTCTAAAACGGTAAAGCAAGACACGAAATTATATCAATTTGCTCTGAGGTTTGGAAGGATAAAACTGTCAGAACTTCCAGCAACACCCTCCGTATCGGAAAAGGGAACGGGAAACACAGTCTTGTTGACCCTGCAGATGCTTCCTTCCTAGCATCTGAGAGCTTGTGACAGCCATACTCCAGATGCCTCTCTATCCCTTTCGTGTAGAGAAATCCATATTTATATTTAGTGCCTTGTGTTCCACAGCTTGTGTGGGAGAGAAATCCCCAGAATTACCGGTCACTCAGTGCAGACATTTATTCTCATCTCAATGCAGAGTGGACTGTCTTTACCTAATCCTGTGGCACATTGTGTTAAATGTCTGAGCCAGGGGAATTATCATCCCTACTTCCAATCTGTCTCACCCTGTCAGATTTTTATATATTTCACTGAGATCTCCACTCATTTTCCTAAACACCATTGGATACAGGCCCAGTCGCCCCAAACTCTGCTCTCATATCAATCTTCTCATCCCAGAGATCAACCTGGTCATCCTTCACTGCACTCCCCCAATGTCAGGTTTTTTTTTCCCTTATAAGGTAAGGAGACCAAAATTACACAAAATACAGCACAATTTTCAAGACGGGCTCTCACCAAGACCCTGTGCAGCTGCAATTTAGACACCCTTACTCCTGTCAGTCAATCCCCTAGAAATAAGGTCAACACGCCATTTATTTTCCTCCCTTCTTTCTGCTCTTGCAATCTTGCTTTCAGTGACTTGTATACAAGGAGATACAGATCCTTTTCAATGTTCCTGCTCCCCACTTGCTGGATCTATGTACACTGGCCAGTGTGCCAATGCCATTTCCAGTAACTGCTTCTGGTTTCAAAAATAACTGCCCTGCATTGACTCGGAGGGCTGCGCAGCAGGAAAAAAAAGAAAGAACATAATTCCCTTTTACGATTACCATGTTTCTTCCAATCCCTTTTCAAATGATAGGTTGCTGTACTATTGTCCCCATCAAAGTGCACGCCGTCACATCCACCCCCATTGATCTTCATCTGCCACGTATTTGCCCATTCACTCCACTTGTCTCAATCACTTTGGAGCGTTTTTAAATCATCCTCGCCCATTAATAATCCGACATCATTTTGTGCTGTCAGCAGACTGAGAAATATTGCATTTGGTTCCCACAAGTAAATGTTTGACATGCATTGAGAATACCTGGGGCCCAATCACTGATTCCTGCGACATGCCTTGATACTTCCACTTCAAAACATATTGCTTTATGCCTGCTCACTGTTTCCTGTCAGTTCTCCTATTCTAAAATCATGTTCATATTTTAGTCCCAATCCCGTAATATTTGACTTTGCACACTAGGCCAGAGTCTTTATCAAGATCTTTCTGAAAATCTAAATGCATTGCATCCATTTTTTCTCTGTATGTATTGACCCGTCAGTTTCTCAAATATGATTCCCATTTCATGTGGACACATTACATACGAACGTACAAACTAGGAGCAGGAGTAGGCCATCTGGTCCTTCAAGGTTGCACCACCATTCAACAAGATAATGCCTAATCATTTCATAGCCTCAGCTCTACTTACCCCCTCCCCAATCACCATAACTCTTAATTCCTTTAATGGTCAAACATTATCTATCTGAGTTCAAACACGTTCAATGATAAAGCCTCGACTATTTCACTGGGAGAAGAATTCCACAGATTTGCAACCTTCTTGGTCAAGAAGTTCCTTCTCAATTCAGTCCTAAATCTGCTCCATCTAATTTTGAGGCTTTGTCCTCTTGTCCTAGTTTCATGTACGACTGGAAACGTCCTTTATATTTCTATCGTATCTACTCCATTCACAATGATATTTTTTTCTATCAGGTCCTCCCTCATTTTTTCAATTTCCACTCAATATATAATTCCAGTCTACTCAGTCTCTCCTCATAATCACCCCCCCTCACCTCCGGAACCAACCTAGCGAGCCAGAATTTCGTTTCTAAAGTAGGAAAACCAAAGTTGTACGTACGTACATGGACTCCCCAACATGCTGTCGAGCTGCAACATAACCTCCCTGCTTTTACATGCAATCCCTTTCGCAATGAAAGACAAAATTACATTTGCCTAGTTAATTACCTGTTTCCCCTGCAGACCAACTTCAGTGATTTATGCACAAGGACAGCCAGGTCCCTCTGCACAAGAGCATGCTGCATTATTTTGACAATGCAAATAAGAGTCATCTTTTCTATTTATCCGAACACAATGGATGATTTCACATTTATTAAAATTGTACTCCATCTGCCAGACCTTGGCCCATTCATTTCAACTCTTTATGTCCCTTTGTAAAGTATAACAGTCCTCTGCATACTAATCTCTGCCACTCATTTTAGTATCATCTGCAATCTTTGAGACACTACACGTGGTCCCCTACTCCAAATCATCTATGTCAGCTGTGAATAACTGCGGTCCCAGCACCAATCCGTGAGGCACTCCATTGGTCACTGATCAGCAACCAGAAAAACAATCATGTATTCCCACTCGTTGCTTCATGTTAGTTAACCAATCCTCTGTCCACACTAATACGTTACCAGTAATGCCACACATTACGCAGCAGTCTTCTTGGCGTCACTGTATCTATTTTTTTAGATCACTTACAGTGTGGAAACAGGCCCTTCGGCCCAACAAGTCCACTCCGTCCCGCAGAAGCGCAACCCACCCAGACCTATTCCCCTATATTTCACCCCTTCACCTAACACTAAGGAAAATTAACATGGCCAATCACCTATCCTGCACGTTTTTGGACTGTGGAAGGAAACCGGAGCACCTGGAGGAAGTCCACGCAGACACGGGGAGAATAGTCAGTCACGTGAGGCGGCAATTGAACCCGGGACTCTGGCGCTGTGAGGCCACAGTGCTAACCACTGTACCACCGTGCCGCCCACAAAATGCCTTATCGAATTCTCAGTGTACCACATCTACTGGGTCCCCGCAGTTGTAATGTCTTCTTAGAATTCCAGGAGATTAGTTACACGTGGCCTGCCTTTCAAGAAACAACACTGTGTCTGCCCAACCGGATAATTTCTATCACGATGCATTGCCATTTGTTCCTCGATTACAGTTTGAAATATATTCCCCACTACAGATGTGAGACTAACCGCTCTATAATTCCGCAACCTTTGTCTATCTCCCTTTTTAAACAGTGGTGTCTAAACTCCTGTTTTCCAATTTGCTGGAATTGCATCAGAGTCCAGTGAATTTGCTATTTCTCTCATCACCTCTGTTCGTACCTTGGGATACATTCCATCAGGGCCGGGAGAATTATCTACCTTTGGCTCCGTTAACTTGCCCAATACTACCTCTCTCTCTTGGAAACGGTTGTTTCCAGGTCCTCACCTGCCTCCCTCGCTTTAACTGGCATGTTATTAGTGTCCTTCACTGTGTAGACCGAATAAATATCTCTTCAATTCCTCGTCCATTTTCTCATATCCCATTACTGGATCCCCATTCGCACCCTCTAAAGGACCATTGCTTACCTTAGACATTTTTTTCGTTTTGTATAATTATATCATATTTTGGTATCTGTCTTTATATTCTGAGGTAGTTTACTCGCATAAACTATCTTATGTGTCTTAATACCTTTATTTGTTGCTTTATTTGCCTTTTAAAGTTTTCCCAATCATCTACTTTCCCACTGGTCTTTGCCATTATTTATACCATTTATTTTAATTTGATAGCCTCCCTTATTTCCTGAGACATTCTCCGCAGAATACCCTTTTCCTACAGTCCTTCCATTTCACTGTTATATGCTGTTGCTGAGCATATTGAAAAAATCACCAATGGTTCCACCATAAAGTCGTTGCTGCCAGCCTTCTTTAGCCTCCTCCTCTCTCATTCTATTGTCATCTGCTTTGTTTAAGCACAGGGTCCTGATATAGGATTTTACCTTCTCACCTTCCATCTGCATTCTAAATTCAGCCATACTTTCAGTCCCAATTATTTCTCCCAAAACACTTTTTTACTAATTTCATTCTTTTTGCTCATGAGAGTTAGGCTTCTCAGCCTTGGTGGGAAGATTTGATTTGTTTGGTTTGTTTCCTTCTGTGAAGACAGAACCAGCAGTGTGGAGGAACAGCGGAATCTTGGTGTGCAGGTGCATAGATCCCTTAAAATTGCCACCCAATTGGACAGGTTTGTTAAGAATGCATATGGTGTTTTGGCTTTCATTAACAGGGGGATTGAGTTTAAGAGCTGTGAGATCTTGTTGCAGCTCTATAAAACTTTGGTTAGACCGCACTTGGAATACTGTGTCCAGTTCTGGTCGCCCTATTATAGGAAAGATATGCTTTGAAGAGGGTTCAGACTAGTTTTACCAGGATGCCGCCTGGAATGGAGGACTTATCCTATGAAGAGAGATTGACTGAGCTCGGACTTCTTTCATTGGAATAAAGAAGGAAGAGAGGGGCCCTAATTGAGGTGTACGAGATAATGAGAGGCATAATGAGAGATTTGATAGCCAGAGACTTTTTCCCAGTGCAGAAATTGTTAACGTGAGGGGTCATAGGTTTAAGCCGTTTGGCAGAAAGTATAGAGGGGATGTTAGAAGCACGTTTTTTACGCAAAGAGTTGTGGGAGCATGGAATGCGTTGCCAGCAACAGTGTGGAAGTGAAGTAATTGGGGATATTTTAAGACTGCTGAATATGCATATGGTGACAGAAATTTGAGGGTACGTAGAGTGGGTTTACCTTACATGAGGATCAATGGTTGGCACAACATCATGGGCTGAAGAGCCTGTTCTTTGCTGGACTGTTCTATGTTCTATGAAGTAGTTACTTAATAGTTCTGCCATTTCCCTGCTCTCATTCTCTATTCTCAGGATTGAGAGTGTAACGAAGCTGCACTTGTTTTCTCTTATCTTTTCAAGTGACAGTACATCATTTCACACTTATTAATGTTGTCTTCAGAAACCCAACAATTCATGTCCACACCATATAATCACAGGAGCAGAGACCCCGTCAGAAAATACAGTACAATCTGCATTAGTCCCACTCTCCTACACCAGGTCCATAGCCGAGCCCTAAGTATGTTTGTTACAGTTATGAGGTTACCATGATATCTCCCCTCTCAGGAAGTACGTTCAGACCCCAACACCTTCTGGGTGAAAAACAATCCCCAAATTCTCTCTCCATCTCAACGCTTCGCTTTCAAAGTGTGTTCCCTTGATCTTGGCCCTCTGACTAAAAGGAACAGCTGCTGTCTATCCACCTGGTCCACGCTCCTCATAATCTTATCCTTCTGAATCACATTCCGCTCAGAATTCTCAGCTCCAAAGTAAACAACCCGAGTTCATCCAGACTCTCTCCATAGGAGATAAGCTCCATCCCAAGGAACATCCTGGTGAATAACCTCTGCACCCCCTCCAGTGCAATCACATCCTTCCTGTTATGTGGCTCCTAGAACTACACACAGCCTTCCATCTTGGCCTAACCAAAATCTTGTATAACTCTTGTAATATACGTCTCGATGTGTAAAGGTTGTATATACTGTTCCAAACGCCTCGTTAACTCCACTATTATCCTGTCCAGTCCCATTCAGTGATGTGTGGAGAAGCAGGCTCTGAGCTTCCTAGTGTGCTGACATTCTTTGAGTAATCCCCTGTCTAGTTCATTCTTCCACAGTGCAGCATCTCATATTTATCAGGGTTACAGTCCATCTGCCATTGATTTGCTTATCTGACCATTCCATCTTTATCTTCAAGTAACATAAGACCTACCCTACCACTGCCAACCACCCGGCTAATCTTTGTGATAAACTCAAACTCACATTCAACACTCCCCCACACCCTCTCCTTTCATATCTACATTATTTATGTGTATCACAAATAATAAGGGTCACACCATTGACACGGACACTACAACACTGGACACTGATATCGATTCAGTTTCCAGAACCACCCTCTTTCTCCTGCCATAAAGAAAATGTGAATATCACTTACCAAGTTACCCTTGATCCCATGAGATTTTACTTTCTTTATCAGCCTCCCATCTGGGGCTTTGTTAAAGGCCTTGCTGAAAATGTAAATGTATGAACACCCTCCTTGAAAAAATATCAATTAAATTCATTCGGCATGACGCCCTTTCGAAATGAAGATCCATTTTCTCCCTCCCTATTTTACCCAATAGTTTTACTGACACTGGTCTGATACTCACTGATCAATAGTTCCCTTGTCTACCTGAACCAACCCTGACTGTAAAAGGTGCTCTGCATTCGTCTGGCCCCTCCCCTGTGACCAGCACTTAAATAAACATTTGGGTCATGGCCTTGCTCCGACAGCAGCTTGTGATACAACACAGCTGTATCACAACCTCTGGACTTGCCCGATTTTACACCAGCCAAAACTAGCAACCGTTGCTCGCATGTCATATCAATCTGCTCACGAGTTTCCCAGTCCATCTTCTTGAACCATGCCTCCTCCTTTTCCTGAGTAAAACAGATGTGAATCTCTCATGTCACAATCTATCAATGTTCTCCAGCTTCACACATTGATTATCCTTTTGGTTTCTAATGGGTCTTAATTATTCCCTGGTTATTCCTTTCTACTTGATGTCCTTGTGGACTATCTTAGGGTGCTCACTAATCATGTTCACACTTTTCAATGTTCCTCACTCCCCTCTGTGTGAATTTTGTAAAGCTTCATTTCCATCACCTCTCAGTCTCTAAAAATCGACAGAATACAGGCGGAGTTCCCTCATCGGACAATCTTGCCATCCGAGGGATTAATCTAGACAATGTACATTCAGTATATGTGATCAGTATGTTTTATTTAGATCAGAAAATCAGAACTGTACACAATAGTCCAGGTACCGTCTGACCAACCCAATGCGTCACTGGTGCAGAACTTCACTTTTACTTGGAGCGAATTGCAACAGAAGCTGGTATCTGTACAGAAACTAATGCTAGAGGTCACAGCGAGTTAGACAGCATCCGTGGAGAGAAAGCACTGAGCTCTTCATCATCTATATTCTGATTCCCTTCAAACAAAATGAAACTTAACTGTTAATTTCCCCATTTGCATATGTTCTTACCAATACAATTTGCTTTATTGTTTTAGGGCTAAATTACTGTATGATGTTTAAAAAAATACCTCCTAATATCCAACTATACCAAATCCACTTGTTCTCCATAGTTTATATCGACAAGCGACATCTTCAAGTCAAATGTTTGTAAATGTTGCCTTCCCTTTAAGAAATCTAGCGTCATCTCTAGACGTCTTCTATAACATTCCAAATGTCCAATCTCACATTCTTTTCAATAAATTACGATAGATTCCCCACTCTGAACAATACGTTAACTGGTCTGTAGTTCACCATTCCCCCACTTCTTCACTTTGTAAATCCTTGGAATGCATTTATAATCTTCCAAACTGAACATGGAAAAAATACAGTGATTTGCAATGCAACTATTATGTCCCATTCTGCTTTCTCTGAAATTCTGGCATGAAGTATGTTTGGTCTGTCCGACTTATCAATACAGTTATGTTTTCAAATGCTACCTCGTTACTGATATGAATGATATTAGTCTTGAGTTACACAAGTCCCATGGTCATTTGGTATTTCTGGCTGATTTTCTGGACATTCCTCCATGAAGACAGACAAAAAGTAACTGTTTAGTTTCCCTGACATTGTTTTCTGTTCTCCACAATAAACTATCCTGTCCACACATTCACTGTACCACATTTGGCCTTGCTTTTATTGTCCTCTCAAATATTCATGGCAGTTTTTCATCCGTCTTTTCGTTTCTGGTTGGTTTGCATTCTTGTTCCCTTTCTAATTTGTTTATTGGTTTATCAGTCTTCCTTCGTTGCGTCCAAAATTTCAATGAATCCACAATATATGACTCTTTTCTAAGGCACTTTCATAAATCAGATGCAATTCTTAACTTCTTTTGTTCACCATCATTGTGTCACCTCCCGCTTTTGCGATTTGTGCCTTGGAGGAACATATGTATAAATTAGACCTGACAGTGTTTCTGTAAAAAGCAGACATTGCCTGTCTTTCATTAATTCAGTTAATGTAATTTTCAAAATCGCTCAAGCCAACTTTATTCTCATATCTTAATGGCCCGAAATATAAGAGAAAAAAAACATTTTTTTTGTATTCAGATGTCATATAAAATTCAATATATTAAGATCACTATTCCCAAAAGCTACTTTACAACAAAGTCTTCGATTTGCTCTTCTGATCACACAGCACCAACTCCAAAATTATCTGATCAACAGCTCGGTGCTCAAAATACTACTAAAACAACCCATCTCAGACACACTCAACATTAACATTGACTTGGGTAAACACTGGTTATATATGCCTTCAAGCTGTCCATTATTACTGCAGTACCCACTGTATGTCTAATTTCCTGTTTCATGACATATTTACATTTGTATTGCAGCTTTCACGATGATACTAACTCTCATGAATGTTTGCTTCTCTTTGCTGTTTCTAAGATCGACCTTACCAGATTCTGTCGAATCTAAGTTACGTGGGCTCTGGGGAGGTTAATGATAGATTCAGGCGAGATGTTTGGCAAGGCATATCTCATCATTTAAATTATCTCACCACATCTTACCTGTTCCTCTCAAGTTTCATGCTGGTAAAATAGTGAAGGGCTGTGTATTCTCCCAGACAGCTGAGCCTGCTCTAACCTGTGTGGGAACCTTACAGCTGGCTGGTTGAGTGTTGCTGCTGCTGTACCGGATCTTGGTGAGATCACATCTGGAATAATGTACACAGGTTTAATCTCTTCCCTGAGGAAAGGATATTGGAATTAACTCAGAGATTATTCCCTCAACTGGTTTCTGCAATGAAGGCATAAATCATAAAATCTCTAAAGTGTGAGAAGTAGTGAAATAAACTTTTGGGATTGAAGGCAAAATGTTAGAAAACGTTATGAAGGAATTAATAATGGGAGATTTCCAAAGTCAATCCACAATCCAGTACAGTCAATATTGTTTTATGAAGGATAAATCATGTTTGAATGATTTGACTAACTCTCTTTAAAAAAACGCAACAAGCAAGGTTGAGTAATGGGCATCCTATAGATGCATTATATCTGGGCTTCCAGACATCAGTGCATAACGTGCATTGCAAAAGATTAATATGCAAGACAAGAACACATGGAATTAGGAACAATTTACTTGCAACGGGAGAGGATAGCTCACCAGTAAAAGACATGATATGGATCCGTTGGTTTTGGACTGGGTTGGACAAGGTCAAAAATCAAATGACAACAGGTTAGAGTCCAATGGGCTTATTTGTAAACACAAGGTTTCATTGTGCTGCTCCTTCATCAGGTGTAAGAGAGAGGAAGACCTTAAACACAGAAGGTGTAAGAGATATATCGAAGGGTTGTACAACTCATGCACGTGAATAGTCCAATCACATAAGATGGCTCTTAAGTAATTAATCAGTTAGAATTGAGGTGCGAGTTTGATTAATTAATATGCAAATCGCAGAATATATTTTAAGCCACTGCCTGGAGATACCTCCATGTACTATCGATGTAAATGAAGTATCACTTGCGGTCAGCCAATGTATTCTAAGCGTGAGGCCTTGTTTGGACACTGTCTGTGTCTTGACCTGGAGTCAGACTGGTTATATTTACAAAGTAGGAGTAGCACGTGTGCGTATGCGTGAGAGAGGGGCGTGTCCGTGTGAAGTGGAGAGAGAGAGAGACACTGCTTTTACGTGAGAGAGAGTGAGGTGGAGTGTGCGTGTGAGTGTGGGACGGAGAGGCTGTGTGTGCATGCGTGTGTGACAGAATGGAGTGCGTGCGTGGAACGTGAGGGGTGAGTGTGAGTGTGTGAGGGGAGTATAGGAAGAGTGTGCATCAGTGTATGTAACGGGGAGAGTGAGATTGTGTACTTGCCCAGGCTGAGATACAGACAGATACGGCTGATCACATTCCCCACACACATTCACTCTGTGGTTTCAGAGCTTCCCCTCTCTGCAGCCTCTGCTCCATTTGTTGTGCATATTACAGACCCAGATACTGTAACCACAGTCCCCATGCTCCATCCAGAGTCGGGTCACCAAATCCTCACGTCTCCCTGAATGTCTGAGGCACCTCACAGCACCACCTCCTGCAAACCATCCCCAGCCCCTCCACTAACCTTTCAATAACAGGAGTCAGTCACAAGTCCCTCAGTTACAAGGTAGATGCCTGGTCTTTTACAATTGTACTCAAGGGTCTTCCTCTTGTTACTGACCGCACAATCAACTCAGAGAGACAAACAGAGGCGTTCCGCAGGCAGGCGCATGCCAAGTTTCAATCACGCGAGCCAAATCTCCTGGAACACCCCTGTCCATGGAGCACCACCTGGGACACATTGAGAAGTGAACAACAGACTGACACAAACAATTTCACTGTTTCTGAGCTCTACCATGCCAGCACTCGATACACGAGGGAGTCAAAAGCCAAGGCCAGAGAAAGATACAGAAAAAAAAGACAAATAATTAATTAACTGATAATTTGGTGAAAATGTGGAGAAGGAGATGTGGTGATTGGAATAACTGGATAAGTGAGAAAATAGTGGGCCCAATCACAAGAATGCACACATTGAATAAAAATATTGCCAGATCAGCTGGAATGGTCCATTGCCTCAAATTCTGAATCTGCTTCACAGAACCAGCCCAGACACCATAAACCGGGGTAAGGTAACAGCTAAGATGGACAGCTGTGCAGACGTTGCTGGTGGACGACTCCATAAAGTGGACTATCTGCATAGCATGAGGAACATTACAATCCTTTGCCAGGGTATACCAACCCTCTACCACCACCCTTGGTCTCCGAACTTTGAGCCAATTTTGTATCCAAATGGCTAGTTCTCCGTGTATTTCATATGAACCAAGCGTGTTAAACAGATGACCATATACAATGTTGTTCAACGCCTTACTGATGTCCATATCGACAATGTACACCTCTCTACCTCAATTCATCTTTTTAGTCGCTTCTTCAAAAAATGTCAGTCAAGTCAGTGAGACACAACATTGCTTGCACAAAGCCGTGTTGACTATCCCTTATCAGTCGTTACCTTTCAAAATGTGTGAAAATCAAATGCCTTATAATCCTCTCCAACAACTTACCCAGTACTGACGGCAGGCTCACTGGCTTTTCCTTATTATCCTTCTTCAGTCTTTTAAGTAATGGCACCACGGTAGCCAACCTCCAGTCTTCCGGCACTTTACCTGTGGCTGTTGGTGATAGCAAGGGGCCCAGCGATCACTTCCCCTAGCTTCCCACAGAGTATAGCGTACATCTAATAAAAGTCAAGACATTTTCCCTCCTTTGTATGTTTTAAGATCTCCAGCAGCTCCTCTGTAATACAGACACTTTCCAAGATGTCCCTACCTATTTCCCAAGTTCTCTAGCTTCCATATCCTCCTGCATTGATATTGATACAAAATATCCGTTCAGTACCTCACCCATTTCCTGTCGTTCTGCACATGGGCAGCCTTGCTGATCTTTAAGACGTCCTATTCTCTCTACAGTTACTCTTCATCCTTAAAGTATTTGTAGAATTCCTTTGGATTTTCCTTAACTCTATTTGCCAAAACTATCACATGTCCTCTTTTTATGCTCCCAATTTCCCTCTTAAGTATTTCCTTGTTGCCTTCAGACTCTTCCAATGATTCACTTTAAATCAGGAATTAAGAGGCTAATGATGACCATTCCGATTGTCCGAAAAATCCGTCTGGTTCACTGACACCCTTGAAGGAAACAAACTTCCCCATCCTTATCTGGTCTGGCCTACAAGTGACTCCAGACCTACAGCAATGTGGTTGCCTGTTAACTATCCTCTGGGCAATAAGGAATGGGTAAGATATGCTTGCCGAGCCAGCGACGCCCTCATCCCGTGAATGAATTAAGAAATAAAAATCTCAATTTCTGTTGTTTATCCTTCCCTCTTAACCGTGACCAGAACCTCAATTTCTCGAATCCTTCACACTTTTTATCCACGTACTAGCCGTACTCTTCACTCTAACAGTGACATACTGTCTCTGTACTCCTGACATCTCATTTTCGAAGGCTTCCCACTTCTAGACTGACCCCCTTCTCTGCGAATATCTGCCACAATTGACTTTGGAAAATTCTAGATTCATATCGTCAAAATTGGCTTTTCAACATTTTAGAACTTTCAGTTTTAGACCAGATTCATCCTTTTCCATCTCTATTTTGAAACTAATAGAAGAATGTTGACTTGCCAAATGTGCTCACCCACTGATACATTGACCACCTCCTCCCCACTGCCTGTTTTTTCCCCAAGTGTAAGGTGCCATTTAGCTCCTTCCCTGAGATGGAGAGCATTGGTCAAGCAGCTGCAGCGCTGTCACTGGGATTGGGATCAGCAGAGCATTCAACTTATTGGGTTTAACCTAACAATAATTTGTCTCAGTGACATTTTCATTGAGTGTGACAGAGGGATCTTCCTCACGAGGATGAGCTAGTTTCCTGGTGCTGTCTTATCGAACTCAAATCATTAACTTCCCACCCAACCCCATGGTGTCCCTGTCATTCATTACCAGCCCGATTCTCCCAACCATCATGGCTGGAGGTACTCACCATTGCCCGGATGCCCCTGGATTTTCTGTGATCCCTGAAAATGGTGCCATCTTTAACAGGGCAATGGGCACACTGTTGAGCTGTATCAGCTTGAAGCTGCCCTGCACAGTTTACTCCGGGCATGGCAGATAAGGTGCAATTACACCACGGTTTGTCGACAGGGGCACAGAGGTCCTGGTGTATCAGCTCGTACAGAAGAGGTTTAATCTCTTCCCAGGGCTCAGGGAAGTCAGTGCTCTGTTGAACAGATAAAATAACAGTAACATACTTTTTTTGGCGAGAACATCGCAGAACGCATTGGTACGGAGGAATGTGTGTGTCTCGGTACAAGAGCCATATCAACTTCGCAGCAGATTCAGCAAGTGGTTAGGGAAGTGTATTGAATGATGCTGTTTCATGCAAAGGTAATCGGCTCTAACAATCGGGATGTTTTACTGCATCTGTACGTGACAATGCAGAGACTACATCGAATGTATTGTATGTAATAAATAACCCTGAAATTGAAAGAAAAAACATGCAATTGTTTTAGAAACTTTTCACAGATTCTTGGCTTTACTCCTTGCTAGAATGAAGGCCTGATGGAATCATAGTGTCATACAGAACGGAAACAGACCCTTCAGTCCAGCTCATTTGCACCGACCAGGTATTCCAATCTGATGTAAAACCATTTGCCAACATGAGACCCATAACTCTATAAACCCTTCGTACCCATCCATTGTCTCTTAAATGTTGTAATTGCACCAGCCTCCACCACTTTCGCTGCCAGCTTGTCCCGGACACGCTCTACCCTCTGTGTGAAAAGGTAACCACTCAGGTATCTTTTCAATTTTCCCCTCTCACTTTAAATCTTAGCCCTCTGGGTTGGCTTCCTCCCGCCTTGGAAAACAACCTTGGCTGATACCGCATCTATGCCCCTTATGGCCTCTACAAGCACAGAATACTTCTGACCTGAAAATGAGAGCTGTTCATATTGAACCATACAATATCCTGAGGAGAATGTATTTGGGCGGAGCTGAGGGATGAGAGAATAAAATTAAGTATTTAATTTTAGAAAACAACATGCTCATTTTAACACAGGTGCTATGAAGACACGAATTTATTGTACAAACATTATGCAGACAGATATAAATATACCTTCAAATTATAAATTACAAATTATTCATAAATGGAGCAGGTAACGGGGATGAAGTAATTCAATCAGGAGAATGTTCAGTCAGAGAGTATACAGTCGAGGCTGGTGTTTGGGTCACATTATTGCATGGTTCAGATCAGAGAGAGAGCAAATGCAACCTGTCCTAGAAGCAACGGCCATTGCTCCGTCTCTGCTTCTACTTCTCTACAGCAACATATGAGAGCTGAAAACCAATCAGCCATCTTGAGCACTCTTTGAGGGTTCCGGGTGAGGATTAATTGGAAGCTCTCCAATGCCTGCAGCAAAGGGAATTCAGCCAAATCCAACTGTTCCAGGAGAAACCCCAGTGCTAGCAGCTTCTGTGAGGCAGAATCACTTCAGAGGCAGAATAACAATTGAACCAATCTCAATTTTGCTTTTGTGATGAAATTAATTGTTATTTGGACAAAGATCTTTCGAATTAATATTCTGCAAAGTTTCATTTTTTCTGTTCGCCTTCAGGCGTGTGTGTGTGTGTGCGCTCGCGTGCGTGTGCATGTGTTTGCGTGCATTTTTCGATGTCTCAGATTTATAGAAAAATAAATGTTGATGCAAATATTGTCAATGTTCAAACTGGATGTCATTTATGTATCGATCGTAATTCGATTAACCTTGCTTTGGTTTTAGATTAGTTATTTTAACAAATTTAAGAAACCTGTCTGATATCATTTACTATATCACACACTTGTTTCCACTGATAACTTATCGTTACGTCTGGGACTAGAAAAAGAAGCAATGACTCTCTAACCTCGGTAGGACGGGGGTAAGGAGAAATTCTCAAAAGGCCATTTGAATGTGAATTCTCTGCCCCACAGGTTTGTGGTACCTGTGTGTTTGCATTTATTCAAAGGTGTATTAGTTAAATATTTGACGGTAAAGTGACTCAAGGATAATGAGCTGCAGATAGGAACGTAGGGCTGAGACCAGACTCTGATGAGCGACAACTGTAGTGCCTGCTGGGGCAGGGACCCACACCTGTTCCTCAGTCCGACTTCGCCCCATTCCATTCAGCCCCTCAATCTGCAACTCACGAGCACTTACTCCTACGACCTGATGCACAGAAGCCGAGGTGACTATTCAACCCCTGTATACAGTCAAACATGATTTGGTGTGGATTGGAACACGTTCTTGGGAAAAAGATTTGGCGTTACTGTGAAACAGTCCCCTCCTGTCTCTTTACAGACGTTCCCCTATCTCCATTTATTTGTTATGTTGTTGACTCAGAACCATAGTGAATAATGATTACATACTGTACCCAGAAATTGCTTACAAAATCCTCTAGTCTCTTTGACTATAACATTCCTTCATAGGACAGCCGAGAAAATAACAATGATGAACCTTCCAATAACAGTATTCGAGAACATGAGAAGCAGGAGTCGGTCATTCAACTCCGACAGCCTGCCTTTCCTTTCAATAGGATCATGGCTGATCTGCTCTCGGCCCCAACTCATGGTGTGCCTGCTGTGTCAAACATCCATCTATACCTTTCTTCCAACTTTCTCAATGATCTATCTTCCCTTTCTCTGTGGAATAGAGATATCCCAACAGTCACTCACCTATGTGTGAAGGAAATGCATCACGCGCATACACCATGACCTGTTGACATCAACAAAATATATAAAAAACAGGTAGTGTTGACTGGACCTGACAACAAGGGTGTTTAACTGAGGATAGTATCAAGGAACCTGAAGAAAATGGAACTTAATGTAAATCAAAGGTAACCTTCCCACCGGTTGGAGTGATTCAATACAAAGAAGATATTTGTGGTCCTTCGACATGTACCACCTCAGTCTTGGGACATCTCTGCGGGAGATCCACAGCACGAGGATCCTCATTTGCGCCTCGGTGTCTTTCCACCCATCAGAATCTCAGATGTGGAGATTGTGACTGAAAATCATGTAATGTTCAGAACAATGTGCCCCCCTCATCTCCTGAAGCAGTGTGCGTCCATGTGCAGGAAGACTCCGACAGCATTCAGGCTTATGCTGTTAGAGTGTCGGTCACATTCATGTAACAGTCTTGCTGGACACTGTGCATTACCAGAGTGAAGAGAGGTGCTCATTCAGCACCTCAAGCTCACTTCACAGGAATATAAGGAGGTCATTCTGCCTTTCAATGCTGTTGGATAAGATTAGAGATACCTCATTCATTCTCTCTTGACTATTACACAGGAAGTTAAGGAGCCCCTTCAAACACATGAGCTGCTAAACAGTTACCACGGGTTGCCCAGTCAGGTCCTTAAGCGTCTCCCATGACTTCAGGAGGTGGCCATTCAGCAGCTCAATCCCTTTGGACAGAAAAAAGGCGATGTTATCTCTGACAAACCAATGAAGCAGATACTGCACAGATAGACTGTTCCATGTCATTCCTCCTGACTCCATTGCTAATGGTACTCAATGGACACATTATTATGGTTTTTTGACGGTGAGGAGCGAGGACATTTCGGAGAAGGCAACCTGGTATTCGCTAAGCAGACCAGAAGCTGTTGGGAACTGCTAAACTTTTTAGGAGTTTGGCATTGCAGCTGCTGACAAATTTGTGAACAATGTGACTTTCAGTGCAGGGTCACACACCAACTGGCCAGTGAGGCAATGAGAGTTCATTCAGCGCCTGAAGCTCTCTCCCAACCAACATAGGAACTTCACAGAGGTACATACACTAAACAGAAGCATGTATCATGGGCAAAATGTAATTTCTCATGCCATCAATATCTTTGTCTGGACATAATGTGTGTTCGTCCATAATCTTCAACTTTCAATGCAGTCAACACTTATTCTCTCATCTTCCTACAAATTTAACATCAATTTCCTTCACACTCACTTCATGTTACCATCATCCCAGTGATTGTTTTGTCAAAACAACTTTGTACTGCCTCTGTGACAAGGAGATCATGATTTATAAAGGAGAGAAAGTCTGTCCACAATAGCCCAAATACTGCCTCAACAACACTCCACAACTCCTACATATGGTTCAGTTTCTAATGAAGGCTCACATTTCATTTCTTGTTCTGATTAATGGATGCCCTGCATGAATTCTGTTCATGACGTGTGACCAAGGACATTCCGTTCCTTTTTGCCAAAAGCACTTCCTAACCTCGCACCTTCTAATAAATACAACATGAAAATGAAAGTATATGTTTACAAAAAGAACAAAGAAAATTTACAGCCCAGGAACAGACCCTTCGACCCTCCAAGCCTGAGTCGATACAAATGTATCGACAAATGTATCGACAAACTGCCTAAATCTGTCGGTCAATTCCTAAGCATTTGTATCCCTCTGCTCCCCACCTTCTCATGCATCTGTCCAGATAAATTTTAAAGAATAAATCGTGCCTGCCTCTACCACCTCAGTTGGCAAAGCGTTCCAAATGGCCAGCACCCTCTGTGTGAAGTACTTGCCACACGTTCCCCCTTAAACGTTCCACATCTCACCTCGAAAGCGTGACCACTCGTTATTGAATCCTTCACCCTGGGAAAAAGCTTGTCTCTATCCATCCTGTCTGTACCCTTCATGATCTTGTAAACCTCAATCAGATCACCCCCCGCCCCCCAATCTCCTTTTTTCTAATGGAAATAAACCTAACCTACTCAAACTTTCTTCAAATCGAGCACATTCCATACCAGGCAACATCCTCGTAAACCATCTCTGCACCCTCTAAAAAGCGTCCCTACCTTTTTGGTAATGTGGCGACCATAACTGTACACAGTATTCTAAGTGTGGCTGAATCAATATCTTGTACAATGTTAGCATGACTTGTCAGCTCTTATACTCAATACGCCGTCCAATGAAAGCAAACGAAACATATGTCTTCTTGTCTACTCTATCCACCTGGGCAGCAACCTTCAAGGTACAATGGACCTGCAATGTCAGATCTCTCTGCCATCAACTTTTCCCAAGGCTCTTCCATTCATTGTATAATTCGCTCTAGAATAAGTTTTGATGACATGCATCACCACACATTTGTCTGGATTGAAAACCATCTGCCACTTTTCTGCCCAAATCTCCAGTCCATCTGTATCCTCCTATATTCTCTGACAGTCCCTTATACATTCTGCTACTCCACCAATCTTCGTGTCATCTGCAAACTTGCTGATCATACCAACACTGCCCTCTTCCAGATCATTTATATATATATTACAAACAACAGTGGCCCAAACACTGACCCCTGTGGAACACCACTGGTCACATTTCTCCATTTCGAGAAACTCCTTTCAGCTCTTACTCTCTGTCTCCTGTTTCTCAATCAGTTCTTCGTTCACCTCTCAAGAACACACTGTACACCATATGACTGCAATTTCTCCATTCATCGACCATGGGGCACCTTATCAACGCCTTACTAAAGTCCATGTATGTGACATAAACAGCCCATCCTTCATCTATCAACGAGAACACATCCTCCAAGAATCCACTTAAGTTGGGAAGGCACAATCTCCCCTGTACAAAACCATTTTGCCTATCACTGGTATCCCATTCCTTTTTAAATATAAATAGATCATATCCCTCAGTACCTTCTCCAGCAACATTCCTTCCACTGGCGTCAGGCTTACTGATCTTTGGTTGCCCAGAATATCCCTACTACATTTCTTGTACAGGGGGAACAACATAAGCTCCCCTCCAGTCATCCGGCACTTCACCTGTATTTAAGCATTACCGAAAGAAATTCTGTCAGGGCCCCAGCTATTTCCTCTCTCGCCTCATTAAGCACCCTGGTATAGATCCCATCCGGTCCTGGGGTTTTGTCCAACTTAATAACCTCTAGCCTACCTAACATATCTTTGCTACTTATGTCAACATGATCCAGACTAATCAAACTTCTATCTCTAATCTTAACATTCATCATGTTTCTCTCCTCAGTGAACACTGATGCGAAGTAATCATTCAGAACCTCACCCATTCGCTCAGGTTTGACACACAACCTTCTTTCGTTATCCTTCTGTGGACCAATCCTTTCTCTAGTTACCCTCTTGCTTCTTATATCAGAATAAAATGCTTTGGGATTCTACTAAATTCTGCTCGCTAAAGCTATTTAATAACTCGTTTAAGCCCACTTGATTCCTCGTTTAAGACTCGTCCTACTCTTCCGATATTATTCCAGGGCCCGTTCTGTTATTAGCTGCCTAGACCTTATGTATGCTTTCCTTTTCTTTTTGGATAGTCGTACAATTTCTCCTGTCAACCACGGTTCACGAATGTTGCACTTCCTATCCTTTGCGTTTAACGGGGCATGACGATCCTGGACTATCTTTAACCTATCTTTGAAAGCCTCACACATCTCAAATGTGGACTTCCCTTTAAATAACTGTGTCCATTTCACATTTCTGAGCTTCTGCTTAATTTTGATATAATTGATCTTGGCTCAGTTTTGTACTCTTCCCTTAGGACCACTCTCTTCTTCAACCACGAGTATTCTAAAACTTACAGAACTGTGGTCAAAAAAATTCTACTGCAGTAGAAAACTCTCCTGGACACGTCTTACAAATTCGACCCCATCCAGACCTTTGCCGCTAAGTATATCCCAGTCAATTTTGGGAAATCTAAAATCTCCCATCACCACTACCATATTGCCTCTACAGCTTTCACTAATCTGTTTGTCTATTTGTTCTTCTACAACATGCTCACTGTTGGGAGGCCTGTAATGCAGCTCCAACAGTGTAAATAAACCCTTCTAATTTCTCAGCTCCACCCATAATGCCTCACTACGCATGACCACCATAGTGTGCTCCTTCAGCACAGCCGTAATATCGTCCTTGACCAGCAATGCAATTCCACCCCTCCCTTTTAATTCCCTCCATGTCCTGTCTGAAGAGTGTATATTCTGGAACTTTTAATTGTCAATCAACATGCCCTTCCTTCAACCAAGTCTCTGTGATGGCAATAATGTCGTACTGCCAGGCAGCAATCCAAGCCCTAAGTTCATTTGCCTTACACACTGTACTCCTTGCATTAAAGTAGATGCATTTCAGGCTGTCAGTTTTGTTTTTGCGCCCATTTACTCTCTGCCTACACTTCCTTTTATGAATGACATCTTCATAATTCTTACAGTCTCCAGACTCCACATCACTGTCTACTTATTTTCTCTTCTGGTTCCCAGTCTCCTGCGACATTAGTTTAAATATTCCCAACAGCAGTAGCAAAGACTTCCCCAAGAACATTGGTTCCGGTCTGGTTCAGATGTGAACCGTCCATTTTGTAACAGTTCCACAATCCCCAGAAGTGGTCCAAATGTCCAACAACTTCAGTACCTCCATCCTACACCATCTATCAAGCCATGTGTTCATCCTGTCTATTATTTCTTTTCTACCCTGCCTAGCACGTGGTACTGGTAGTAATCCCGAAGTAACCACCTTTGAGGTACTCCTCTTTAACTTCTCTCCTCGCTCCCTGAATTCTTCTTTGAGGAGCTCATCTCGTTTTCTACTTACATCGTGGGTGAATACATCAACTGGCTGTTCATCCTCCCCTTTTAGAACGCTCTGAAGCCGATCATTGACTTCCCTGTCCTGAGCACCTGGGAGGCAACATACCATCCAGGAGCCCCGTTTACGGCCACTGAACCGCCTATCGACTCCACTCACAATAGGATCTACGAGACTTTCCCCCGCCCTTCTGAAAAGCAGTGCCTGCCACGGTACCATGATCTTGACAACTTGCTGCCCTCCCCTGGTGAGCCATCTTCCCCAACAGTATCCAAAACAGTATGCCTGTGTTGGAGGGAGATGACCGCAGGGGACACCTGCAGTGCCTTTCTATACTTTTTTCTGCCTTTTGGTCACCCATTCACCGTTTTCCTCAGCAACTCTAACTGCTGTGTGACCAGTTCACGAAATGTGCTACCCACGACCTCCTCAGCATCGCGGATGCTCCACAGTGAGTCCATCCGCTGCTCCAGAGTCGTCACGTTTTAAAACAAGAACTGCGGCTGCACACACCTCTTGCTCGTGTAAGAGTCAGGAACGTCACCCACGTTCCTAAGCACTCTCATCAAACAAGACGCACAGTTCACGGGTCTGAGTCAACCATTGTAGTTTGCTAAAAGGTTGTCATAGAAGAGTGGAAGTTTATAGTATCCATTTGCCTTCCAGACATCTTACATTTCAAGATTTTCCCTTATCCATGGCGTGTGTGTGTGTGTGTGTGAGAGAGAGAGAGTGAGAGAGAGAGAGAGAGGCTAACGAGAATGCTATTGTTATTTTGTTATCTCTAATTAGATTCAGGGGCTCAGCGTTTTTTAAATGATTGTTCGCGTTTACTTTGGTGTTCGTTTGGAACTGAGAATTACCCGGAGTTCAGAATGGTTAGGATCATATAACTTGAGCCGCTATTTTAATAAAATCTGTATCTGCTCAAATTTTCCAAGTATTGACTCACAGTCCATGACTTACGAAGGAATGAATATGAAGCTGACATGACAAATAAAGGTTAAAACAAAATAACCACAGAGTACACTTGGGTGACACAGAGAAATATAGGTTAAAGGAGTAGTCAAAGACCAATCAAATAGAGCTTTACGTAGATAAATGTGAAGTTGTCCATTTTGACTGGAAGAAAATACTTTTTTTAAATAGAGGGAGATTCCAGAACTCTGAGATGCAGTGGGATCAGAGTGCAACAATACCTAAATCACAAAGTGCTAGTATACAGGTGCAGCACGTATTTAGGAAAGCGAATAAATGTTTTTTCTTTTATCATGGGCGAATTTAAACACAAAAGTAGAGAGCACTGTTGATATTGTATCTTGAATGCTCTAATTCTTATTGGTCACCCTGTTTATGGAAGGAAGTAAATCCATTGGATGCAGTTCGGAGAATGCTTACGAGAATAATACCTACTGAATGACATGTCATACAAAGGGAATTCGGATATTCTAACATTTATCAGTTTGTGTTTCGTAGAGAAAGAGGAAAATTCATTGAAACAAGATGTTTCATCTTACAGAAGAGATGAGAATGAAGGATTACTGTCTAAAGGTCACTGGTTATACATTTAAAACAGATCGAGCTGATTTGTTTTATCTCAAAATGTGGAAGCTCTGACACGTTATTAAAGCAGAGCTATGGAATATTTTAAAGGCATAAATAAGTAGTTTATTGTTGAGAGAGGGGTGGTGAAAGGCTTTCATGCTATGCAGGAATGCGGATTAAAATTAGAATTAATGAGACATACTCATGTTGAATATCTAATTCATCCCTGTGATAATGGGATGTGGCAGGTTGATTAAACTGCCAAATTGGAATTTCAATGTAAAGATTCAACAAACAATCCTCCATCTTCAGAGCTTTTTCAATGGTTGAATTTTTCAAGCGTTTATTTAAAATCACTTAATTTGTGCTGGAGCACCAATTGCAGATATGGAAATTGCGACACTCCCAAGGCAGAAGAGATTCCAGTAATGAATGCAGTGATCACAAGGAAACTTTTCTCCCAATGTGTGACTTAATTAAATTTTATCTAGAACACAACAATGTGAAAGAAAATTAAAACCTCTTCCCGACAGTTCTATGGAGGGGCTTCTGTATGAGTACATGCCACTGCAATGCAACAAACATCAGCCTACAGCAGTCACATTAACAAAGTTGCTTTAATATGTCTATAATGTTTGCTTTTTTCTGAGAGATTCGAGATTTTGTTTGCTTAAAAATAGTTGCATCAATACAAAACCTTCAAAAGTGGTCAGTTGAAAATTGCTTGCCCATTCAATAATCTGATCTCAATTTGTAGTCGAGCATTTCCATAGCTGAACTCTGAAGAAAGAATAAATGTATTGAACGACTGGGTTCCTACCTCCTTTGCTCCCCTCATTCTGCCTGTAGTGTCTATCAAATCCCCTGTGAAAGTTTTAAAGAAAAAAACTACTGATTTCCATTGTCCCACTACCTTTGGAAGTTGATCTACTTAATATATACAGTTGATCAAAGAATATAAAACTGAATCCCTGAGCATCAGCAATTTTGTACCAGCCATAAGGCAATTGTGCATACAAGACCTAACTTAAAGTGTCTTCTTTCATGATCAATGTCAGCTGCATATCCTGTGAAGAACCAGGAAATCTAATTTCTCCAGGAACAGTTGCGGAAAATAAGTTTGCTCCAGTTTGAGTAGAGAACATAGAACAAAGAAAAATACAGCGCAGTCCAGGCGCTTCGCCCCTCGATGTTGCGCCGACCGAAGCCTACGTAACCTACACTAGCCCAATAACCTCAATATGCTTATCCAATGCACACTTGAATGACCATAAAGAGGGAGAGTACACCACTGATAATGGCAGGGCATTCCATGAACTCACAACCCGCTGAGTAAAGAATCTTCTCCTAAAATCTATCCTATACCAAGCTCCCCTTAACTTAAAGCTGTCTTCCCTAGTAACAGCTGACTCCATACGTTGAAAAAGGTTCTCACTGTCAACCCTATCTAAACACCTAATCATCTTGTACACCTCTATCAAATCTCCCCTAAACCTTCTTTGTTCCAATGAGAACAGCCCCAAGTGCCTCAGCCTTTCCTCATACGATCTTCCTACCATACCAGGCAACATCCTGGTAAACCTCCTCTGCACCCGTTCCAGTGCCTCCACATCATTCCTATAGTATGGCGACCAAAACTGCACACAATACTCCAGATTAGGCCGCACCAGAGTCTTACACAACTACAACATGACCTCAGGACTCCGGAACTCAATTCCTCTACCAATAAAAGCCAGTACGCCATATGCCTTCTTCACTGCACTATTTACCTGGGTGGCAACCTTTAGAGATCTGTGTACATGGACACCAAGATCCCTCTGCTCATCCACACGACCAAGTCGCCTACCATTAGCCCAGTAATCCATCTTCTTGTTGCTCCTACCAAAGTGAATGACTTCACACTTCGCTACATTGAACTCCATTTGCCACCTTTCTGCCCAGCTCTGCAACTTATCTGTATCCCGCTGTAACCTGCCACATCCTTCTTCGCTGTCCACCACTCCACTAACTTTCGTATCATCCGTAAACTTGCTCACCAAACATTCAAGCCCCTCCTGCACGTCATTAATAAAAATGACAAACAGCAATGGTTCCAAAACAGATCCTTGTGGAACACCGCTAGTACCTGCACTCCAAGATGAACCTTTACCATCAACTACTACCCTCTGTCTCCTTCCAGACAGCCAATTCTTAATCCAAACCTCTAATGCACCCTCAATGCCATACCTCCGTAATTTTTGCAGTAGCCTACCATGGGGTACCTTTTCGAATGCCTTACTAAAATCCATATACACCACATCTACTGCTTTACCCTCGTCCACTTCCTTGGTCACCTTCTCAAAGAACTCAATAAGGTTTGTGAGGCACGACCTGCATTTCACAAAACCATGCTGACTATCCTTGATCACATTATTCCTATCCAGATGTTCATAAATCCTATCCCTTACAATTGTCTCTAAGAATTTGCCCACAACAGAAGTGAGACTCACTGGCCTATAGTTACTAGGGCTGTCCCTACTCCCCTTCTTGAACAAGGGGACCACATTCGCTATCCTCCAGTCTTCTGGCACTATTCCTGTAGAAAACGTTGACACAAAAATCAAGGCCAATAGCTCCGCTATATCCTCCCAAGCTTCCCAGAGGATCCGAGGATAAATGCCATCAGGCCCAGGGGACTTATCAATTTTCACACTTTCCAGTATTCCCCGGACCTCTTCCCTACATACCTCAAAGCCATCCATTCTCATCACTTGTGACTCAATATTCACATCAGCAACAATGTCCTGTTCCTGAGTGAATACTGACGAAAAGTATTGATTTAGTGTCTCTCCAATCTCCTCTGCCTCCACGCACAACTTCCCACGACTATCCTTGACTGGACCGATGCCTACCCTAGTCATCCTTTTATTCCTGAGATACCTATAGAAAGCCTTAGGGTTTTCCCGAATCCTACCAACCGAGGACTTTTCATGTCCCCTTCTCGCTGCTCTTAGCTCTCTCTTTAGATCCGTCCTGGCTACCTTATAACTCTCAATCGCCCCAACTGAACCTTCACGCCTCATCTTTACACAGGCCACCTTTTTCCCTTTTGCAAGGGATTCCAATTCCTTATTAAACCACGGCTCCCTCACAAGACCCTTTCCTCCCTGCCTGACTGGTACATAAGTATCAAGGACACCCAATAGCTGCTCCTTGAACAAGCTCCACATATAATTTTTGTCATTCCCTTGAAGCCTATTTTTCCAATGCACACATCCTAAGTCATGCCTCACCGCATCATAATTTCCCTGCCCCCAGCTATTACTCCTGCCCTGCAGTGCACACTGATCCCTCTCCATCACTAGAGTCAAAGTCACAGAGTTTGGTCACTGTCCCCGCAGTGCTCACCTACCTCCAAGTCTAACACCTGGCCTGGTTCTTTACCTAGAACTAAATCCAGTATGGCTTCACCTCTTGTTGGCCTGTCTACATATTGTGTCAGGAAACCTTCCTGCACACACTGGACAAACACCGACCCATCTAACGAACTCGAGCTATAGCTTTACCTTTCAATATCTCGGAAGTTAAAGTCCACCATAACAACCACCCTACTACTTTCACTCTTCTCCTGAATCATCCTTGCAATACTTTCCTCGACGTCTCTCGGCCTGTGCAAAACTGCTAACAGGGTGACCTCACTTTCCTATTTCTAAACTCAACCCGAACTACCTCAGATGGCAAGTCTTCCTCCATCGTCTTTTCCACCGCTGTAATATTATCCTTGACAAGCAATGCCACACCTCCTCCTCTTATACCCCCACCTCTGACCCTAATAAAACATTTAAACCCTGGAACCTGCAATAGCCGTTCCTGTCCCTGTTCTACCCACGTCTCTGTAATGGCCACAACATCGAAGTCCCAGGTACCAACCCACGCTGCAAGTTCACCTACCTTTTTTCTTATACTTCTGGCATTGAAGTACACACACTTCAAGCCACCTTCCTGTTTACCGGCACCGTCCTTCGAGATCGATGCCTTGTTCCTAACCTCCCACCACTCAAGGTCTTGTATCCTAAAGCTACAGTCCAGGTTCCCATGCCCCTGCAGAGTTAGTTTAAACCCTCCCAAATTTATAAATGATCCATGAAACAGAACTCAAAGACGTGAAAGGATATTGCTAGAGAGCTGTTGTTTAGATTGTTCAGGGGCTTCCTCTTGAAAGCATGTGACAGCAGTGCAACAAACATCTTTGCAGACCAGACCACAGCAATCGCACTGAATTGGCATCTCTAATGCTTGCTTTGTTCCGACAGATTGAAGCTCTTATTTAACTATAACAACAGAAAGCATCAAAATAAAACCCGAAAGAACTGCGAATGCTGTAAATCTGAAAGAAAAACAAGGTTGCTGGAAAAACCATTCCTTTAAAACATCTACATCTCTTCAGTGAAATGTTTCCCCTTCATCAGCCCAGTCCTGAACGTTTTATCTCCCAGTGAACTCACTGGCCTATACTGCAAGGAAAAATTCCATCTCCCCGACATTTTCTGCCTCTCTCCCGACCTGTGCTCTGACTTCTTGCAAACCAGTTTATGCAAGTTTGACAAAGAAAACCGCCAACTCATGCAGTCATCCTTCTGTAGCGTGAGCAGATTTTTAAAAAGTAGCTGAATACGTGCGACAATACTGAAGCCAGATACTTCAGCCATTCCAGCATTTGGCACACAATTGTATATGCAGTCGAATGCGGATTTCAGTGACTAAACGTGCGTGTTCAATTGCAAGCCTGGTAAACCTGACAGCCTAAATGGCGATGGAGATGGAAAACCGTGCCTTTCAAATCTAAGGCGGTCTCGAAAAAATATGTTTGATATGATATGTGACCATGATTTTGCTTCATGTAGAATACAAGAAAGTGAAAGTAAGTTGCTGGTGGGCAGACAGTTGCGGTAAGATAACGTTCAGACCCCTCATGAAATCACCATACAGCATTGCAGAGATTCCCATTCCCGACCATAGCAATCACATACTGCCTCATTATTATCCACATTGTTCTTTGGGTCGGCGAGTTTTTTTCAAAACAGACAGTTTTAGGAGAGGACAACAAAGAAGCTTGAATTCAAAATTGCTTGCAAATTTGGGTTACTTATCCCTGATCATTTTCTCTCTTAATATGAATATATTCAACAAACTTATCCCATCGCATTCTTACTCTTATTTCCAACTATAGTGTCCATCAAACCTGTGAAAGGGGTTGAAGAATAAAATCTTTATTGGTTGCAGTATCCGTCTGGATTGTAAGAAGTTTAACAAAAGTAGCTGAACTGAAAATTAATCCAGAGTCTTCAGCCATTCAAGCAGCTGGCAGTCAATACTAGCTGTCGGCAAATGCTTACGTAATGACTTAATTTATCTAGCTTGACCAGTTACCGTCATGGCAAGGTTGACAATCCAAACTGCAAGGGAAATGGAAAATATAGTTCTCCAGGATTGTTTGCAATATCTAGAAAATATGTTTGATGTTTTGTGTAATCATGCTTCATTTGATATCATATTCTCAAGGCAATTACTGGAGAACAAGCAGTTCCTGTGAAGTTATGTAGATATTTCCTTCTGCATCCAGGAATCATGTAGCAGGCCACAGTACCACAGTAATCTTAACCCACAAAATATGTATTGCAACCAGAAGTTGGAAGATGGTGTTATTTCTTACACAAGACTTCTGCAGTCTTAATTTTATGAATTCTGGTGAAGCCCTGCTGGTGAACTGAGAGCTGGATTTTCACGCGATGTTTGGCAGTGCCAAGGGTGGCATGGTAATAACAGTAGTTAATACAAAAGTTGCTGCCTGGTCACAATCCATTATTGAAATGGGATGATCCAAGGAACTAACAGCAATAACAGAGAGAACGCAGAGCAGTAACATTTATTTTGCTGCCATTAGTGGTGGGTATTTCTGAGCCTGCACTAAAGAGATTGGCAGGCCAATGCCCACTGTGGGAATTGAGTTGTTGTATTGCTCACAACACAGACAAACATGAGTGTCTCTCAATTGGTGCCTTCATTTGCCCACCACTGACAAGATAACATCATGGTGCAGAAAGGAATTGGGCTTTGCTTCTAAACTCCAATCCACTTGGCCTGACCCATGAGAATCTTGACAAGAGCCAGTTAACGTGGAAAATTCAGCCTTGTACGTCGAGACAGTACCAAGGATCCTCATTGGAGACATTGGAAAATTGGTTGTGTCGTCTCCATTTGTGCCTGGAGCTCATTAGCTGAGATATTTTGACACATTGCAACAAGTATAAGGTGTTGAAGAAATAAATTTGTTGCATCGTGTCTCTCTTTCTTTGCTACCACACTCCAGCCTCATTATCTTGTCTTGCAAACAGCCAATGAGGGTTTTGGGTAATACATCATCATCTACTTGAATTGCGTCTTGAACTAGTTTTACAAAACTAGCTGTCAATGTCTTGAAATACTTACTCAATTTTTCAGGTTTATAATGATGATTTTACTGTGGATGTGGATGTACGCTTAAAATGATTGAATAGCACTTTTCTGACTATTTGCTAATCAACTGACAGTCCAAGGTACCAGGTCGATGGAAAACTGTACACTCCAAAACCTATCATGAAAAAAGTAAGTTTGAAAACAATATGTGATTAATGTTTTGCTTCATTCAGAGTAGACAAAAATAGAAAGGAAATTACTTTCTAGGTACTTTCAGGAAACATCACACAGCAGCGCAGGGATCACCACTCCAGGCAAGAGCATTTGCATTACTGTCTCTCTGTTATCTGCATTAGAATTAGGGCTTCAGAATTTTGGTTAAAAAATATTGTATGAGGAGCGGAGATCAAAGACACGTCATTGTAATTTTCTTGCATTTTGTATTGAAGTTTCAAAACTCTGAATATGAGTACATTCAAAAACTTGATATCTCATTTCTCTGTTGTGGTTCTGTTCGCCGAGCTGGAAATTTCTGGTGCAGACGTTTCGTTCCCTGTCGAGGTGACTTCCTTAGCGCTTGGGAACCTCCTGTGAAGCGCTTCTAAGATCTTTCCTCCGTCATTTGTCGTGGTTTGAATCTGCCACTTCCGGTTGTCAGTTCCAGCTGTGTGCTGCAGTGGTCGGCATATTGGATCCAGGTAAATGTGCTTATTGATTGAATCTGTGGATGAGTGCCAAACCTCTAGGAATTCCCTGGCTGTTCTCTGTTTGGCTTGGCCTATAATAGTAGTGTTGTCCAAGTCGAACTCATGTTGCTTGTCCTCTGCATGTGTGGAAACTAACGATTGCTGGTCGTTTCGTTTCGTGGCAAGTTGGTGATCATGGATGCGGATCGTTAGTTGTCTTCCTGTTTGTCCTATGTTGTGTTTTGTGCAGTCCTTGCATGGGATTTTGTACACTACAATGGTTTTGCTCATGCTGGGTATCGGGTCCCTTGTCCTGGTGAGTTGTTGTCTGAGTGTGGCTATTGGATTGTATGCTGTTATGAGTCCTAGTGGTCGCAGTCGTCTGGTTGTCAGTTCGGAAATGCTCTTGGTGCATGGTAATATGGCATTTCCTTTGGGTTGCGGCATGACCTCGTTCCGTTGTCTTTCCCTTAGGCATCTGTTCATGAAATTGCGGGGGGTATGCATTTTTGTTGAATATATTGTACAGATGTTCTTCTTCCGCTTTTTGCAGTTCTGGTGTAAAGGCAGCTAACTTTAAAAGGTAATACAAAAGTCATCATTAGTCACAAACAGTGAAAGGGTAGCAAAACAATGAGTGGGGCCAATTATCATAAATCCCCTGTTTAAACTTCATAGCGGCAGGGGCCTGCTTAAGGTAAAATGAAGAGGAAGTTGATGTCCAGTTCATGGTAAAAAAAACTGTAGTTGAGTCCTGGATGAGAGGAAGCTTGACAGAGTTTTAGAAAGGCTAAAATGAAAGAAAATTGCAGATGCTGAAAATCTGAAACAAAAATGAAACTGCTCGTGAATCTCAGCAGATTTGGCAGCATATGTGGCGGGAAAGCAGAGGTAATATTTTTGAGTCCTGTGACCTATTGAGCATCTACAGCTATTTATTCTTCAATTAGAAAGGATGATTGTCATTGAGTGTTGGTAACTGACAACAACTAAATTGGAGACGTCTGAGGATCTCGAGAAAAGTAATATTGAAGCTGCTGTGGAAATATCCACAACAACCTAATTCTGTTCAAATGCAGACATGGAATCAGAGACAGGAGAATCACAACATTTAATATACTTTTGGTCAAAATTGTCTGGATAAATCCAACAGCCAGATTCATCTCAGTGGTGAGAAAGCTTCTAATGAACTGTAATCTCAGCCTCAAGCAATAATACCGGGAGATCATATGGACTAACTTTATATGCTGACTAAAAAATCTAATGTTTAACCTGTTTGCCGAAATCATCCGATGAAGGTTTATAATTCTGAATCTTCAGGTTTCTTGAGTATTTAAACCGATTTAGAAACATAGAAAATAGGAGCAGGAGGTGGCCATGCAATTTTTCGAGCCTGCTCTGCTATTCATCTCAATCATAACTGATTGGATTATGAGCTGAAAATGTGTTGCTGGAAAAGCGCAGCAGTTCAGGCAGCATCCAATGAACAGGAGAATCGACGTTTCGGGCATAAGCCCTTCTTCAGGAATGACCTTGTTTCATTAAATTAGCTGATCAAGGCTTGAAATGCAACATTGTGAGACTTCTGTTTTATTTTAAGTCTGGCAATAAATTATATACCCAGACACCATTTCAGTTTGTTTTTCATTTTGTGGTTATTGATCAATTGCACGTTAATAGACCGAGCATTCAAACCAAAATGATAATCTTAATTCTACAGAAAAGAAAGCAGTGAAGAAAAAGTAAATTTGATTTTTCATGTGACTAAGTTGCATTTTTAATGTGGAATCTAACAACATGAAAGAGATTGCTGGGGAGTCAGAATGTCCTGTAAAATAATGTAGAGACTTTCTCCTGAAGACATGCCCCGAAAACCAGTCTACAACGTTTGTCCTTAAATTTCTCCAAATAAAAGCATGAATGGATTATAACCAATATGTATGGTTGTCTCAGATACATTACTGGCAAATGTTGTAACGCATATACCAAACTTACGGTCACTTTCTCAACTGTCAAATGTTCCTGTTAATGAATGTGAAACAATTGATAAGTCTTTTTATCTTCTTGCTGTTTTCTTGTACGTGTACAGCACCGACACTTTAATCACTTGCATCGATAACTACCTGGAATAGCTTTGGGTTATTACTTGTCGTTAATATTGAGGCAGTAATTAACACAACTTTCAGGCTGACAAATGCCATCTGACAGTTTTCCATCCATTGAAACTTCCTGCATTTCTTCAGCAATTCAGTGAGTGAAGCAGCCATACTGCTAAGATTCCGTACAACTTTCTGATAAAACCCAATCGTAGTACGACCAAATGCAGAACAACCTCTGTTATCCGAACGTCTATTATTCTAATTTCAGGATATCTGAACAAGATCACCAGGTCAATCAGATGAGTTATCCGAGCAATGAGCTCTCTGAACAATCAGTAATTCAAACAATTAATTGTCCCGACCCATCTCATTTGGATAACCAAGATTGTAATGTCGTCGTACAGCTCTTTTTGTCGACGGGGCCACCTGTCAATAACATGGTACAGGAGAGCGATTGGTGTTTTCTTCAATTCAGTGCTGGCCAGGTTTTTCACCAAGCCTGCCTCCAAAAGTCGAATGAATAATTTTGAGAAATTCTGCAAATGTTTCTTCCATGTGTGACTAAAAGACAGGTATTCAATGTGTACCACGGAATTGGGTAAAGAAGTAATTAGTTCATTGTTTAGTCTTTGAAATATAGCTGGCATATTCTTCATACCACATGACATGACTGTAAATTGGTACAGTGCATTTTGATATCACGAAAGCCGAAATTATCTTCACCTTTTTGAATAAAAGTAAGTAGCTACCAGTATCCTTTGAGTACGTTGTCCTGAGAAATATAAGTTTCTTGTCCGGTCTTCTCAATATAGTCTTCCAAACTTGATTTCGGACATTTATTAGATTTAGTAACTGCATGTGTTTTGCTTAGGTCCACACATAATCATTGGATGTTATCTGGTTTTGGTAAAACTGATGTAGGTGAGCTGTATTCACTACGACTGATTTTGATGATATTGTCTTTCAGCATGTGTTCAGTCTCTTTCTGAACCTGTGCCAACCTTCGAAGTCTAAGTCTGCAGGATGTTGTTTGATTGGAACAGCATTTCCTCAATCAATATTATGTGTAGCGAGATTAGTAATTCCCAGGTTATTCCAACATATCTCCCCATGTGATTATATTAACTCTTCCAGGTCATTTCGATTTTCAACTGGAAGGTAACTCAGCAGGCTATCCCAGTTTTCCAGAACCTCCTCATTGTTCAATTTAATTTGAGGAGACCAACTCACAATCATCTGAAATTGTTTCGTCACTCTGTGTTGTAACCAGTAAAACATTCTCTTTTGTTTTCCTATCAAAATAGCTTTTGAATAAAACACATCTCTTCAAACCACAGAATGGTCACAGAAATAGGTGGAGCAGAAAGCCATTCAGCCCCTTAAGCATGCGCTGCTGTTCAAAATGATGATGGGTGATTATCCAACTCAGTACCCTGCTCCATCATTCTTTCTGTAACCTTTCATCCTTTTAGCCCGAAAAAAAAATTACGTTTTGGGCTCAATCAATTTCTACGACAGTGAATTCCAAAGAGTCACGACTGTCAGGATGAAGAAAGGTTTCCTCATCTCAGTCAACATGCCCGAGCTAGTATCCTTAGATCGTGAGCCCTGTTTCTGGACTCTCCAGCCGTGAAGAACATCCTTCCTGGTTATCTAATTCTGGACATTAACACTGACTTGTGCTGCATCTTGTGATCTTAGCCTGGGACAATATGGAAGGGTTGTTCTCAGTATTGCCACACTTTGACAGGACAAGTTAATTCTTGCTGACAGCAGGCTGGAAGCAAGTTAACCATTTGTTGCTAAAAGAGAGATAGGACTGAGTGCTCACTGCCCATATTCAAAAGGGAAGAAGACCCATTGAGGAGAGGTATTAGAGGTCTTTTTGTAGCTGTAACGGTGGACACTGATAGAAATTACTGACTCCCGTATAATACACAGGGAATCAGCAAAGGTGACCCAAAGTGCTGATTCCTAATTACGCATGTTGCACTTTCCAAATGATAACAGCCCATTGGTTGAAGAGGTTTTCCATTTTTCTTAAAATTAAAATTTTCAGCGATGTATGACACGCCTCTGGAGTTGGTACAGCAGGAATTTTATCCTACATTTTATAATCTAGGAATTTAAACCACTGATCTAGGGGTAGCGAGACTATCATTCTACCATACGAGGCCTGTTTTGTATCTCATTTGGAATCGATGCAATTGCCCTAAATTGCTTCATTAATCCCTTGGGATGCAAATAATAAGCCACCTGGCAGAGTATTGTGTGTTGCTCAGGTGTCACTGAGGAGTGTACTGGTCTTTGAGTCGGAGGGTTCAAGATCTACCATCGGGTTTAGAATAGACTACTTGATACTGCCAGAACAGTGCAGTCCTGAGATAATCCTGCACATCAGGGGTATATGCGGCATTAAACCAAAGTCACTCTGCCCTCTAAAGGGACACTTATTATTTTGAATTAAAGTGAGGAGATTATACCTGGTGGCCCGGCCAATATTTATCGCTCAATCCCGATGAGTTGATAATCTGGACATCATCTCCTTCCTTCTTTTCTGATGGTACACAAAGTACAAATCACATTTCTGACATGTGACTTCATGATCAAAAGTACTTCAGTTGTTGCATTGAACATCTCTGATTGAAAATTGACTTTGTCAGAACCTGCATGTATTATTACTCAACGTGGTTGTTCATTTTCCACGCTCTGCTGTAAGAAAACACTCCTTTCCAACTTCCATCGAATGAGAATGAGACGAAGCTCAGTGCTGTAATATTTCACTTTATACTAATATCTGGATCAAACGAAACTACCATTCAATGCAAATATAAAACGAATTGAACCAGTTTTAATGGATTAAATCAAATTATATGTTTTACCAAAGGAGTGTATTGAAATATTTCAATAGTTCTTATTGTGTCAAGTAACAGCAAACAGTGGAGTCTGTTCCAATCTATTTTATCTTGTCTGAAGAATAGGTTGAGGAAAAGAACAGTGCATCATGGGCTCCTTCAATTCGAGAATGAGGAGAGGAGTACATTGTGGATCAGTGATTAACAGCAGGAGAATTATTCGCCAGATTAGAATAGATGTGTAGTGCAATATACTAAAATGATAGAATAAGAGAAGCCAAAGTGGGATATTGTCAGATGAATGGTTTACAAGCTTGTTAAAATCGGGTCAGTCAGGAAATTATTGAATGGTGGAGTAGGCTCGAAGGGCCAAGTGACCTATTCTCATTTATTGTTCATACCTCGAAACAATATTGCTAGTTACTCGAGCAGAGGTATTAAACACACATTTTAAACTGTTACATGGACACATGCTGATATTTCCGTTTATGATTCCCTGGGTTTGATAGCATGTAGTTGACAGTGGCCCCAGGGGTTCTGTGCAGGTTTCAGAGATCTCGAAAGAGATGTTTATGACGCTCTGAGATTGCATTAAGATGTTATATAAATGCGAAACTTTTCTACTTGCCTTCCTGCTAGGGTAGAGGGGGTTTTGCTCTTCATCAAATCTGTGCATCATTTGACTTCAATCTGCTTTTCTTTGTTGCATTGTTGTATTGAGTTTATTCTCTTAAGTCAATAGTTTTGGGTTTTGTCCAAAGTTTACGAGGTTTTTACTCACATTGGTGAGTTTCTGTATCCCATGAGGTAGATTCATTGCAGTCAGTAATGGAAAATAATTCAGATCAAATATAATGTTGTTAATTGTTATTAGGTCATTAAAAATTGATAACTATGTGCTGTTCTATGAGTCTCGGTATTTTAAAGCCTTTTCAGTGGAGCCAATGCTGATTTGCTCAAGACGCTATACTGGTGAACTCACTGATACTGAAATCTCTATAATCTGGGACAATGATGAAATGCAGACTGACTGGAAATGCAACTTATTAGAAAAACTAGGGATCAGCGAGAGATTGGGACCGAAGCGCAGAACACAGAGGCACTGCAAACCTAAACACCCATTGAAACAGCTTCTCGAGATGAGTTATGATGTGGTTCTGCACTATTCGGTTCTGATCTCTGATCAGAACCAATGCTGTCTGTCAATCCTTGGTGGTTTGTGGAAAAAATAATGTCTACTAGAAGGAAACTACAAAGCTCTCTTGCGATAATATGACACAGAATCAAGTGAACTTTGGATTATCTCTTTTTGGGGCTTCTTTCAAGAGGAAGCTGAATTTGGTGATCAGTTACCAGTTACTATCGAATTGGATAAAATCTTGACAGTGGTTCCTTTATTTACATTTCCCTATCTCTGAGGGTTGCCCCATTTCTTTAAAAAAGAGTCAATGGCTGTGAGATCACTTTAGTGCTGTTCATAGGATAGCCGTGCTCCTTCCACTGTGCAATTCACATTGATATCTAAATTTGAAAACAGTCTGAATCTATGGTCACATAATAGTGTAGGAACTGAACGGGGCTCATAATAGAATTACCAACTATTCAACTGCTGCAAACCAATGTGGGCTAGAATTTCAAACTGTCATTATCACAAGGGTGCTTTTGGTGCCACATTCACTATTCAGAACAACAATTATTTTTTTCTGCTCATGCAGAATTTCTCTCTGTTAATTTAAATAATATTGTGCTGTGTTATGTGCATGTGGTTTGTTCTATGTATTTCTGTTCGTCAATGGCTTTGACATTCTTGCTGTATAGGATCAAAGGCAAAATAATACAATCCCTCTCTCTCCATAAGGATATTGTTACTGGTTTTCCTCTGAAACCAGTGCCGAACTCTATCAGTTCATTGTCGGCCTGAAACATTATGATTACGTTTCATCTCTGCTAGCTGGTACAACTTGTAAATTTGAGCATTGATGAAAATAAAGTTGTTTTTAATTTAAGACTTTAGTATTGTACGTATCAGGACATTCTCAAGATACCAATCGAAAGGAAGAAATCATTCAATCTGTCTGGGTAATGAGTGCTGATTGGTAAAGGCATGGAGAATGGACCAGGTGATGATTGGCAGCTAACTGCCAATGCTTTTTGTGATTTAACTAAATTGGCGATGGCCATTCTCTGACTCATTTGGCAGGACAATACCTTGACCAGTCAGGCAACGTGCCAATTGAAAATTTAACGAAGTTTAGCTGTCAACTGTCTGTCACCATCTGACCAGTCCATTTTCCATTGGGAACATCTCGATCAATCATTGTGCACTTTTCAAAGCATCAGAACTCCTTTCTTGTTCAGTCCAAAATGCTGTTTCCCTTTATGTCAAAGATCTTGCAGCTATCCTGATGTATTCAAGACAAAAAAGCAGAAAAAAGAGCATGTCCTATTTTACAGCAATACCCAATTTCTGTATTTGAAAACAACTGCTTGAATATGGAAACCATTTGTTCATGGAGTATCCAACATACAGCTGATATGATTAAAATGGAATCTAGTTTTAGAATTTGAAATGATTTAACACCTTGACAATCCCACTTTGTTCATGCAAATTCTCTTTGAATATTGTATCAGTCTACCTCTTGAAAGACAGCTTTGGACAGTTGTTTATTTCTGTGAACTTCTAATTAATGATTTGTTGAAACTGTGGAAAATACATTCTATTGCATTTACAAAACTAAGATATCTTGTGAAATCAGGAGATGTGCACAGTGCAAATAAAAACCCCATTTAGTGCTGGCCTGGACATGACAGGTAACCTTAATCTTGTGCTTATAGAGAAAGGACTGCGGTCTTAACTGGATCATTATCATCTAATATATTGAATTTAAACTTATGTCTATCTCTGAATTCTTCAAGGCCTTGATCCATGCTGTCTTTTGTACCCTTTATATACGCACTCTGTTCTTTGGTTCTATGATAGCTTTATATGTTTTTGTCCGTGAGAATGTTCAAGCCCTCTTAGTTAGCTGTACTCAACTGATAAACTTCCTTAGATGCACTGTGTTACACGTTCTCTATTTGAAAGCTTGCTTAAAAGGCGGTTTCATGTTTCTGGTCATTGATCCTAACTCTTCTGACACATGCCAACAACCTTCTCCTGTTTGGCATTCGGTGCATCATTTTCCAGTTTGGAAGGTTGAACGCAAATGCTGAATATAGGGTTAAAGACAGGATTCTTGGCAGTGTGGCAGAACAGAGGGATATGGGTGTGCAAGTACACAGATGATTAAAAGTTGCCACCCAAGTGGATAGAGCTGAAAAATGTGTTGCTGGAAAAGCGCAGCAGGTCAGGCAGCATACACGGAGCAGGAGAATCGACGTTTCAGGCATAAGCCCTTCTTCAGGAATGAGGGGGGTGTGGCAAGCAGGCTATGATAAAAGGTAGAAAGGAGGGACTTGGGAGAGTGGCGTTGGGCAAGCAACAGTTGGAAGGAGGTAAAGGTGTGGGTGATAGGCCAGAGAGGGGGTGTGGGCGGAGAGGTCGGGAAGGAGATTTCAGGTCAAGAAGGCGGTGCTGAGTCTGAGGGTTGGGACTGAGATAATGTGGGGGGGAGGGGAACTGAGAAGTCGGAGAAATCTGCATTCATTCCTTGTGGTCGGAGGGGTCCTCGGCTGAAGATGAGGCGCTCTTCCTCCAGGCGTCAGTTTGACATGGTCTGGCGATGGAGGAGGCCAAGGAAATGCACGTCCTTTGCAGAGTGGGAGGGGGAGTTTAAAGTGTTCAGCCACGGGGCGTTTGGGTTGGTTAGTGCAGGTATCCCAGACGTGTTCTCTAAAAAGTTCCACAAGTAGGCAGCCTGTCTCCCCAAAGTAGAGGAAGCCACATCGGGTGCAGTGGATGCAGTAAATGATGTGTGTGGAGGTGCAGGTGAATTTGTGACGGACATGGAAGGATCCCTTGGGGCCTTGGAGGGCAGTGAGGGGGGAGGTGTGGGCACAAGTTTTGCATTTCTTGCAGTAGCAGGGGAAGGTGCCGGGAGAGGAGGTGGGGTTGGTGGGGGCTGTGGATCTGACAACCGAGTCGCGGAAGGAGTGGTCTTTCTGGAACGCTGACAGGGGTGGGGAGGGAAAGATATTCTTGGTGGTGGGGTCTATTTGGAGGTGGCAGAAATGATGAAAGATGATACAATGTATCTGGAGGTTGGTGGGGTGGTAGGTGAGTACCAGTGGGTTCTGTCTTGGTGGCGATTGGAGGGGCGGGGTGAAGGGCGGAGGAGCGGAAAGTGGAGGAGATATGGTGGAGAGCTTCGTCAACCACGTCTGAGGGGAAATTGCGGTCTTTGAGGAAGTTGGCCATCTGTGTTGTTTGGTATTGGAATTGGTCCTCCTGGGTGGAGATGCGGCGGAGGCGAAGGACTACGGAATATGGGATCGCGTTTTTACAGTGGGCAGGCTGGGAGGAGGTGAAATTTAGATAGCTGTGGGAGTCGGTCATTTTATTGTGAATATCCGTGTTGAATCGGTCGCCCGAGATAGAAATGGAGAGGTCTAGGAAGGGGAGAGAGTAGTCTGAGATGGTCCAGGTAAATTTGAGGTCGGGTTGGAAGTTGTGAGTAAAGTGGATGAAATGTTCAACCTCCTCGTGGGAGCATGAGGTAGTGCCGTTACAGTCATTGATATAGCGGAGGAAAAGGTGTGGGGTGGTGCCATTGTAGCTGAAGAAAATGGACTGTTCCACATATTCGACGAAGAGACAGGCATAGCTGGGGCCCATGCGGGTGCCCATGGCTACTCCTTTAGTTTTGAGGAAGTGGGAGGATCGGAAAGGTAGTTGTACAGAGTGAGGACCAGTTCAGTCAGTCAAAGGAAGGTGTCAGTGGAAGGGTACTGGTTGGGTCGGAGGGAAAGGAAGAAGCAGAGGACTTTGAGGCCTTCGTGATGGGCGATGGAGGTATATAGGGACTGGATGTCCATGGTGAAGATAAGGCGTTGTGGACGGGGAAGCGAAAATCGTGGAGGAGGTGGAGGGCGTGGGTGGTGTCGCGAACGTAGGTGGGGAGTTCTTGGACGAAGGGGGACAGGAGCGGGTCGAGGTATGCAAAGATGAGTTCGGTGGGGCAGAAACAGGCTGAGACAATGGGTCGGCCGGGGCAGTCAGATTTGTGGCTTTTGGGCAGGAGGTAGAAACGGGCGGTGCGAGGTTGTGGGACGATTTGGTTTGAGACGGTGGATGAGATCATCCAGTCTCTATACACCTCCATCCCCCAACACGAATGCCTCAAATCCCTCCGCGTCTTCCTTTCCCACCGACGTAAGAAGTACCCATCCACTGACACCCTCCTTCGACTGACTGAACTGGTCCTCCCTAGATTACACCTCTTCCCACCCTGCCCGCTGTAAAAAACGCCATCCCATATTCGCAATTCCTTCGCCTCCGCTGCATCTGCTCCCAGGAGGACCAATAACAATACTGAACAACCCAGATGGTCTCGTTCTTAAAAGACCGCAATTTCCCCTCAAACGTGGTTGAAGATGCTCTCTACCGCATCTCCTCCACTTCCCGCTCCTCCGCCCTTGAACCCTGCCCCTCCAACCGCCACCAGGACAGAACTCCACTGGTCCTCACCTTCCGTCCCAGCAACCCCCAGATACCTCGTATCATCTTTTGTCATTTCCGGCAACTCCAAACACACATGAACACCACGGATATAATTCCCTCCCCTGCCCTATCAGCGTTCTGGAAAGACCACTCCTACCGCTACTCACTCATCATTTCCACACCCCCCATCAACACAACCTCCACTCCTCACACCTTCCCCTGCAACCGCAAGAAATGCAAAACTTGTGCCCACACCTCCCCCCTCACTGCCCTCCAAGGCCCCAAGGGATCCTTCCATATCCATCACAAATTCACCTGCACCTCCACACACATCATTTACTGCATTCGCTGCACCTGATGTAGCCTCCTCTATATTGGGGAGACAGGCCGCCAACTTGTGGAATGATTCAGAATACACCTCTGGGACACAGCACAAACCAGCCGCCCGGTGGCTGAACACTTTAACTCCCCCTCCCACTCCACCAAGTACATGCACGTCCTTGGCCTCCTCCATCGCCAGACCATGGCAACATGACGCCTGAAGGAAGAGTGCCTCATCTTCCGCCTGGGAACCCTCCGAGCACAAGGGATGAATGCAGATTTCTCCGGCTTTCTCATTTGCCCTCCCCCCACCTTATCTCAGTCCCAACCCTCGAACTCAGCACCGCCTTCTTGACCTGCAATCTTCTTCACAACCTCTCCGCCCCCACCCCCTCTCCGGCCCATCACCATCACCTAAACCTCCGTCCAACTATCGCATTCCCAACGCCTGTCCCCCAAGTCCCTCGTCCCTACCATTTATCTTCGCCTGCTTGGCACACCCCCCTCATTCCTGAAGAAGGCCTTATGCCTGAAACGTTGATTCACCTGCTCCGTGTATGCTGCCTGACCTGCTGCGCTTTTCCAGCAACACATTTTTCAGCTCTGATATCCTGCATCTGCTGTACTCACTTTCTCCTAATTGATTTTACCCAAGTGGATAGGATTGTTAAGAAAGCATATGATATTTTTGCTTTCATTAACTGGGGATCGAGTTTGAAAGCCGTGATGTTTTGCTACAGCACTGCAAGTCCCTGGTGAGACCACACTTGGAATATTGTGTTGTTCAGTTCTGGTCACCCTACTATAAAAGTGATATAGAGGCTTTGGGGAGGGTACAAAGAAGGTTTACCAGGATGATGCCTGGACTGGAGGGCTTGTCTTATGTAGAAAGGTTGAATAAGCTCAGAACTTTCTCTCTGGAAAGAAGGTCGACGAGAGGAGGCCTAATTGAGGTCTCCACTAATGAGAGGAATAGATACAGTCAATAGCTAGACACTTTTCCCCAGGGCATGATTGACTGGAATGAGATGTCATAGTTTTAAGATATTAGGAGAATGGTGTAGAGGAGACGACAGACGAAGGTACTTTACACAGAGAGTTGTGAATGATTGGAATGCATTGCTAGCTGTGGTGATGGAAGCAGAGTCTTTGGGGACATTTAATTGACTGCTGGACATGCGCATGGATAGCAACAAGTTAAGGGGTGTGTAGGTTGTTAATATATTTTACATTAGGATTAAACCTCGGCACACTGTCGTGGGCCAAAGGACCTGCGATGTGCTGTACTTTTCTATGTTCTATGTTAAAGTATTTCATAAATGTGAGTATTTAATGTCCAAGTTGGCAGATTTAATTGATTATAATTAGAATGTATCTGCCAAACCATAAGCAAAACTAAATCAGCAAACAGCTTCAAACTGCACACAAATCCATCACAAAATATTTGCTGCTCCTTAATAACTTTTCAAATGCAATCCTCCATTCCAAATGGCAGACCACCCGATCCCATTCATAGAAATTTGTTTCTGATGGTTGGATGTGGTTGTTTCTGTACTTCTGCCATTTTTATTGAACTCATCTCAAGTTACGCTTTGGAATTTGACAGTCAGATCAAGATCTCTCTCGTCCCCCTCACTCTAACTCCCCTGCCTTACCCTCCACTCTCTCTCGCACTCCCCTCTCTCCCCTTTCCTCTCTTGCCATACCCTCTCTCGCCCTCACCTCTCTCCCCCTCCCCTCTCTCTCGCTCCACTCTCTCTCACCGTCCCCTCTCTGTCACGCTCTCCTCTCTCCCAATTAACTCTCTCCCTCTCCCCTCTCTCGCCCTCACCTCTCTCCCTCTCCCCTCTCTCTCGCCCTTCCCTCCCTTGCTCCCTTCCCTCTCTCACCCTCCCCTCTCTCTCCCTCCCCTCTCTCGCACTACCCTCTCTCGCACTCCCTTTTACTGGCCTCCCCTGTCTCTCGCTCTCCTCTCTCCCCCGCCCTCCACTCTCTCCCTCACCTCTCTCTTGTACTCCCCTCTCTCTCGCCCTCCGTTCTCTCTCGACCTCCCCTCTCTAACCCTCATATCTCTTCCCCTCCCGTCTTTCCCGTCCTCCCATTTCTCTCGCCCACCCCTCTCTTGCCCTCCCCTCTCTCACACTTCTCTCTCTTCCCCTCCACTGTCGTGCCCTCCCGTTTCTATCCCAACCCTCACTCTCGCCCTCCCCTCTCTGGGACTCCCCTCTCTCTCCTTCCACTCTCTCCCCTGCCCTCTCTCACTTTCCCCTATCTCTCACCCTCCTCCTGTCTCGCCCTCCCCTCTCTCGCCCTCCCCTCTCTCTCGCAATCCCCTCTCTCCCTCCCCTTCTCTCGCCCTCTCCATGTCTTGCCCTTCCCTCTCTCTCCCTTCCACTCTCTTGCGCTCCCCTCTCTCTCCCTCTCCTCACTCTCCCACCACTCCTTCGCCCTCCCCTCTCTCTCACGCCCTCCCCTCTCTGTCGCCCTACCCCCTCTCTTGCTCCCCTTTCTCGCTCCCCTTTCCCTCTTCCTACACTCTCTCTCACTCCCCTCTCACCCCTCCCCTCTTTTGCCCTCCCCTTTCTCGCTCTCCTCTCTCTTGCACACATCTCTCCCTCTCACCCTCCCAACTCTCTGACCCTCCTCCTCTCTTGCCCTCCCCTCTCACTCACCCTGCCATCTCTTTCGCTCCCCTCTCGCTCGCACTACCCTTCCACTCCATTTCCTCTCTCTCCACTTTCCCTCTCTCTTGCATTCCTCTCTCTCTCGCTCTTCCCTCTCTCGTCCTCCTCACTCTCTCCCACTCCCTGATCTCTGGCCCTCCCCATCTATCGCCTTCCCCATCTCTTGCCCTCCACTAATACTCGCCTTCTGCTATGTCTCGCCCTCCCCTCTCTTACACTCCCCTCTCTCGCCCACCCCTATCTCTCACCCTCCCCTCTCTCGCCCCCCTCACCCTACAGTCTTTCATCCTCCCCACTTTCGCTTTCCCATCTCGCTCTCCTCTCTCTCGCCCTCCCCTCCCTCGCACTCCCATCTCTCGCTCTAGCCCCTCTCGCTATCCTCTCTCTCGCACTCCCCACTCTCGCACTCCTATCTCTCGCCCTCCCCTCGCTCTCCCACTCCCCTCTCTCTCACTCTCCCCTCTCTCACCCTCTCCTTTCTCACCCTTCCCTCTCTCTCGCCCTCCCCTCTCTTACACTCCCCTCTCTCGCCCTCCCCTCTCTTGCCCTCCCCTCTCTGTCCCACCCCTCTCTCTCTCCCTCCCCTCTCTGGCCCACCCCTCGCACTCCCACCACTTGCTCGCCCTCCCCTCTCTCCGTTTCCACTCTCTCGCCCTCCCCTTCACTCGCCCTCCACTCTCTCACCCTGCTCTCTCTCATCTCTCCCACTCTCTCTCGCCGTCCCCTCTCCCTTGTCCTCCCCTCTCTCTCGCGCCTCTCTCGTACCCTCCCCTCTCTCCCACTCCCATCTCTTCCCCTCCCCTCTCTCGCCCTCCCCTCACTCACTCTTCCCTCTCTCGCGCTCTCCTGTCTTGACCTCACCCCTCCCCCTCCCTCTCTCTCACCCTCCTCTCTCCAACGTTCTCCTCTCTCTCCCTCCTCGCTCTCGCCCTCCCCTCTCACCGCCTCCTATCTCTTCCCCCTCTCGTCCACCCCTCTCTCTCGCCCTCTCCTCTGTCACCCTCCCCTCTCTCTCGCCCTCCCGTCACTCGAATCTCCTCTCTTCCCCTCCCTTCTTTCTCGCTCTCGCCTCTCTCTCACCCTCCCCTCTCTCTCACAATCCCCTCTCTCCCACCCGTTCTCTCGCCCTCCCCATCTCTCTCTCTCCTCTCACTTTACCTCCCCTCCTTTGCCCGCCCCTATCTCTTGCCCTTCCCTCTCTCGCCCTCCCCCTCCATCTCCCATTTCTCTCTCCCCTTTCCCTCTTCCTCCACTCTCTCTCACTCCCCTCTCACCCCTCCCCTCTCTCGCCCTCCCTACTCTCTCGCCCTCCCCTCTCTATAACCCTCCCCTCTCACGCCATCCACTCTTGCAAACATCTCTCTCACTCTCGCCCTCCCCACTCTCTGGCCTTCCTCCTCTCTTGCCCTCCCCTCTCTCACCTTCCCTCTCTCTCCTTCACCTCGCGGTTGCCCTCTCCCCCACTCCTTCCCCTCTCTCTCCTCTTTTCCTCACTTTTGCACTCCCCTTTCTCACTCCCCCCTCTCTTTCCCTCCCCACTCTCTCCCCGACCCTCATCTCTGGCCCTCCCCTATCTCTCGCCCCCCCCATCTCTTGCGCTCAACTATCATTCACCTTCCCCAATCTCTCGCCCACTCCTATCTCTCGCCCTCTCCTCTCTCGGCCCCCTTACCCTACCCTCTCTCACACTCCCCTCTTTCCCTTTCACCTCTCTGGCTCTCCTCTCTCTCGCACTCTCTTCTCTCGCTCTCCTGTCTCTCGTCCTCCCCTCTCTCGCCCTCCCCTCTCTCGCACCCCCATCGCTCGCTCTCCCCTCTCTCGCACTCCCATCCTTCGCTCTCGCCCCTCTCTCTCTCCTCTCTCTCGCACTCCACTCTCTTGCACTCCCTACTCTCTCGTGCTCGCCTCTCTCTAACCCTCCCCTCTCACGCCCTCCACTCTTGCATACATCTCTCTCTCTCTCGCCCTCCCCACTCTCTGGCCTTCATTCTCTCTTGCCCTCCCCTCTCTCACCTTCCCTCTCTCCTTCACCTCGCGGTTGACCTCCCCCCCACTCCTTCCCCTCTCTCTCCTCTTTTCCTATCCTTTGCACTCCCCTCTCTCGCTCTCCCCTCTCTCTCCCAGCCCACTCTCTCGCCGACACTGATCTCTGGCCCTCCCCATCTCTCACACTCCCCATCTCTTGCGCTCAACTATCATTCAACTTCCCCAATCTCTCGCCTACTCCTATCTCTCACCCTCTCCTCTCTCGGCCCCCTTACCCTACCCTCTCTCACACTCCCCTCTTTCCCTTTCACCTCTCTGGCTCTCCTCTCTCTCGCACTCTCTTCTCTCGCTCTCCTGTCTCTCGCCCTCCCCTCTCTCGCACTCCCATCCTTCGCTCTCGCCCATCTCGCTCTCCCCTCTCTCGCACTCCCCTCTCTTGCACTCCCCTCTCTCTCGACCTCCCATCTCTCGCCCTCCTATCTCGCGCCCTCCTCTCTCGCTACCTCCCCTTTCTCGGCCTCCCCTCTTGCACCCACCCCTCTCTCGCACTGTCCCTCACTCGCGCGGCCCTCTTTCTCACTCCTCTCTCTCGCCCTCCCCACTCTCTGGCCTTCCTCCTCTCTTGCCCTCCCCTCTCTCACCTTCACTCTCTCTCCTTCACCTCGCGGTTGCCCTCCTCCGCACTCCTTCCCCTCTCTCTCATCTTTTCCACTCTTTTGCACTCCCCTCTCTTGCTCTCCCCTCTCTTTCCTCCCCACTCTCGCCCCGACCCTGATCTCTACCCCCCTATCTCTCGCTCTCCCCATCTCTTGCGCTCAACTATCATTCACCTTCCCCAATCTCTCACCCACGCCTATCTCTCGCCCACTCCTATCTCTCGCCCTCTCCTCTCTTGCCCCCCTCACCCTACCCTCTCTCACACTCCCCTCTTTCGCTTTCACCTCTCTCGCTCTCTTCTCTCTCGCACTCCGCACTCTCTTCTCTCGCTCTCCTGTCTCTCGTCCTCCCCTCTCTCGCCCTCCCCTATCTCGCACTCCCATCCTTCGCTCTCGCCCCTCTCGCTCTCCTCTCTCTCGCACTCCCCTCTCTTGCACTCCCCTCTCTCTCGACCTCCCCTCTCTCGCCCTCCTATCTCACGCCCTCCTCTGTCGCTACCTCCCCTCTCTCGGCCTTCCCTCTCACACCCACCCCTCTCTCGCACTCCCCCTCACTTGCGCGGACCTCTCTCTCACTCCTCTCTCTCGCTCTCCACTCTCTCACATTCCTCTCTCGCCCTCCCCACTGTCTTGCACTCCCCTCTTCCTCGTACTCCCTCTCTCACCCTCTGCTCTCTCTCCCACTCCCCTCTCTCACTCTGCCCTCTCTCTTGCCTTCCCCTCACTCGCCCTCTCCTCTCTCACCCTTCCCAATCTCGCCCTCCACACTCTCGTCCTCCCCTGTCTTGCCTTCCCTCTCTGTCACACTCTTCTCTCTCACACTCCCTTCTCTGGCCCACCTCTCGTTCTGCCACCACTCTCTCGCCCTCCCCTCTCTGCCCTTCCCCTCTGTCTTGCCCTCCCCCTCACTTGCCCTCCACTGTCTCACCCTCCTCTCCCTCGCCTTCCCCACTCTCTCACCCTCCCCTCTCCCTCGGCCTCCTCGCCCTCTCCCTCGCCGCTCTCTCACCATCCCCTTTATCCCACTCCCCTCTTTTCCCCTCCCCTCCCTCGCTCTTCCTTCACTCACTCTTTCCTCTCTTGCTCTCCCCTCTCTCACCCTCCCATCTCTCACCCTCCTCTCTCTCACCCACCCATCTCTCGCCACCCCGCTCTCGCCCCCATTCTCTGTCTCATGCTCTCTCTCCACCTCCGCCTCTCTCGCTCTCCTCTCACCTCCTCCTCCTCTCTCCCGTCTAACCCATTCCCCTCCATCCTCTCCTTCCTCTCGCCCTTCCCTCGCTCCTGTCCAACCTTCCCTCCCCCTCTCACCCTCTCCTCTCTCAGCCACTACTCCCAGCTCCCTCTCTCTCACCCTCCTCTCTCCCTCGTTCTCACTCTCTCCCCTCTCTCTCGCCCTCCCCCACATCCTCCTCTCTCTTCCCCTTGCTCCTATCGTTTCCCGTCTCTCTCGCCCTCTCCTCTCTCGCCCTCCCCTCTATCGCCCTCCCCTCTCTCGAGCACCCCTCTCTATCACCCTCCCCTCTCTCGAATCCCCTCTCTCATCCTCCCCCTCTCACACTCCCCTCTCTCTCCCCTCCTCTCTCCCTCGTTCTGCTCTCTCTCCCTCACCTCTCTCTCGCCCTCCCCTCTCTAACGCTCCTATAACTTCCCTTCCCCTCGTTCTCGTCCACCCCTCTCTCTCACCCTCCCCTTTCTCGCCCTCCCCCTCTCGCCCTCCCCTCTCTCACACTTCCCTCTCACCCCCTCCACTCTATTGCCCTCCATTCTCTGTCCCACCCCTCTCTCTTGCCCTCCCCTCTCTGGCCCTCCCCTCTCTCTCCATCCACTCTCTCCCTCTCCCCTCTCACGCCTTCCCCTCTCTTTCACCGTCCCCCTGTCTTTCCCTCCCCTCTCTCGCCCTCCCCTCTCTCTCGCCCTCCTGTCTCTCTCGCAATCCCCTCTCTCATCCCTCCCCCTCTCCCCCTCCCCTTCTCTCGCCCTCCTCATCTCTCGCCCTTCCCTCTCTCACCATTCTTCTCTTTTGCGCCCCCCTCTCCCTCTCCCTCCCCTCACTCTCCCTCCCCTCCTTCGCCGTCCCCTCTCTCTCGCCCTCCCCCTCTCTCGCACACAGCTCTCTCTTGCACTCCCCACTCTCTCGCCATCCCCCTCTCCCACCCTACCCTCTCTCTCGCCTTCCCTTCTCTCTCTCTCACCTCTCTCTCTTGCCGTCCCTTTCACTCCCTCCCCTCCATCTCCGCTTTCCCTCTCTCTTGCACTCCCCTCTCTTGCTCTCCCCTCTCTTGGCCCCCACTTGCTCCCCTCCCTGATCTCTGGCCCTCCCCATCTCCGGGCCTCCCAATCTCTTGCCCTCCACTATCACTCGCCTACCTCTATCTCTCGCCCATCACATCTCTCGCCCAACCCTATCTCTCGCCCTCCCCTCTCTCAAACCCCTCACTCCGTCCCGTCTCTCACGCTCCCCTCTTCCACTTTCACCTCTCTCGCTCTCCTCTCTCTCGCATACCATTCTCCCACTCTCCTATCTCTCGCTGTCGCCCCTCTAGCTCTCCCCTCTCTTGCTCTCCCCTCTGTCGCCCTCCCCTCTTTCGAACTCCCCGATCTCTGGCCCTGCCCTATCTCTCACCCTCCCCATCTCTTGCACTCCCCTATCTCTCGCCTTTCCCTATCTCTCGCCCATCCCATCTCTTCTCCACCCCTATCTCGCCAACTCCACTCTCTCGCCCTCGCTCACCCTTCCCTCTCTCAGCCTCCCCTCTCTCCCCTTCCCCTCTCTCACGCTCTCCCCTGTCTTGCCCTCACCCTTTCAAACTCCACTCTCACTCGCCTCACCTTCCTCTCGCCCTCCCCTCTCTCTTGTACTCCTCCTCTTTCTCCCTCACTTCTCTCTCGCTCTCTACTCTCTCGCCCTGCACTCTCTATTCCGACCCCTCTCTCGCCCTCCCCTCTCTCGACCTCCCCAATCTCTGGATCTCCCCTATCTCTCACCCTGCCCATCTCATGCACTCCCCTATCTCACGCCCTCCCACCTCTACCTCTCGCCCTCCCCTCTCTCGCCCCACTCTCCCTCCCCTTTCTCACGCTCCCCTCTTTCGGTCTCGCCCATCTCGCTCTCCTCTCTCTCACACACCTTCTCTCGCACGCCCCTCTCTCGCCGCCCCTCTCTCGCCCTCCCCACTCTCTCCCCTCTCTGACCACTGGCCCTCCCCTATCACTCGAACTCCCCTATCTCTCGCCCACCCCATCTCTCTCCCTCCCCTCTCTCGCACTCCCCTCTCCCACCCAAACCTCTCTAGTCCTCGCCCTCACTCGCCCTCCCCTCTCTCGCACTCCACTTTCGCCCTTTCCTCTCTCGCATGCCTCTATCGCCCTCCCCACTATTTCGCCCTCCCCTCTACCTCGTCCTCCCCTCTCTCTCTCCCTCCCCTCTCTCTCCCACTCACCTATCTCTCACCCTCCCCTCTGTCTCGCCCTCCCCTCTCAAGCCCTCCCCTCTCTCACCCTTCCCAATCTCGCCCTCCCTTCTCTCGCCCTCTTCTCTCTCACTCACCCCTCTCTCGCCCACCCTTCTTTCGCCCTCCCCTCGTTGTACCACCCCTCTCACTCGCCCTCCCCTCTCTGGCCCACCCCTCGGTCTTCCACAACTCTCTCGCCCGATCTCTCGCCCACCCCTCTCTCGCCCTTCCCTGTCTCACTCTCCATGTTCGCCCGCCCCTCTCTCTATCCCTCACATGTCCCTCACTCTCCCCTCTCTCGCCCTCCACTCTCTCGCCCTGCCCTCCCTCTCCCTCCCCTCTCCCTCGCCCCAGTCCCTCCCTGCCTTTCTCTCAATCTACCCATTTCTCGCCCTTCTGTCTCTCGCCCTTCACTCTCTCGCCATCACCTCTCTTTCTCCCTCCCTATCTCTCTCCCTCACTCTCTCCCTCCCTCCCCTCTCTCACCCTTCCCACTCACCCACTCCCCTCTCTCGCACTCCCCACTCTCTCGCCCTCCATTCTCGCTCGCCCTCCCCCTCTCTCTTGTCCTCCAATCTCTCCTTCTCCCCACTCTTTCGCCATCCCCCGACCTCGCTATTCCCTCTCTTGCCCTCCCCTCCATCTCCCACTCCTCTCTTTCACTGCTTTCCCTCTCTTTAGCTCTCCCCTCCCTCGCTTTCCCCTCTGTCGCCCTCCACTCTCTCGACGTCCCCGTTCTCTGGCCCTCCCGTATCTCTCACCCTCCCTAACTCTTGCCCACCCCCATCTCTCGCACTCCCCTCTCTCGCCCTCCCTCACACTCACCTCTCTCCCCCTCCCCCTCTCCTCTTCCACTCTCTCCCGCCCTCCCTGGTCTTGCACTCACCCTCTCAACCTCCACTCTCTCTTGCCATACCTCCGTCTCGCCCTCCCCTCTCTCTCTCGCACTCCCCCTCTCTTTCCCTCACCTCTCTCCTCCACCTCTCTCTCGCCCTCCACTCCCTGTACCACCACTCTCTCTCGCCCTCCCCTCTCCGGCCCACCCCTCACTCTTCCTCCACTCTCTCGCGCTCCCCTGTCTCGACCTCCATATTCACCCCTCACTCTCTCTCGCCCACCCCTCCCTCTCGCCCTCCCCTCTCTCTGGCACTGCCCTCTCTATCCCTCACTTCTCTCTCGCTCTACCCTCTCTCGCCCTCCACTCTCTCGTCCTGCCCTCCCCCGCCCTCCCGTCTCCCTCGCCCTAACCCCTCCCTCCCCTTCTCTCGACTTCTCTATTTTTCGCCATTCCGTCTCTCTCCCTCAATCTCTCTCTCCTTCCCCTCTCTCACCCTCCCCTCTCACCCCCTCCCCTGTCTCGCACTCCCCACTCTCTGGCCCTCCCTTCTCTCTCGCCCTCCCCTCTCTCTTGCCCTCCACTGTCTCGCACTCCTCTCGCTCTCTCGCACTCCCCACTCTTTCGCCATCCCTTGACCTCGCCATCCCCTCTCTCTCACCCTCCCCTCTCTCTCCCACCCCCTCTCTTGCCCTCCCCTTCATCTCCCACTCCTCTCTCACTGCTTTCCCTCTCTCTTGCTCTCCCCTCTCTCGCTCTCCCCTCTGTCGTCCTCCCCTCTCGCGACCTCCCCGATTCTCTGGCCCTCCCTTATCTCTCACACTCCCCATCTCTTGCAATCCTCTATTTCTCGCCTTCCCCTATTTCTCGCCCACCCCTATCTCTTGCCCACCCCTATTTCTCGAATTCCCCTCTCTCGCCTTCCCTCACCCTCCCCTCTCTCGCCCTCGCCCTCTCTTGCCCTCCCCTCTCTCTCTCGTCCTCCCCTCTCTCTCCCTCCCATCTGTCTCCCTACACCTTCTCTCTCTCCTTTCCCTCTCTCTCCCTCCCCTCACTCTCCGTTTCCTCCCACTCCCTCCCTACTCTCTCCGTTTTCACTCTCTCTTGCACTCCACTCTCTCGCACTCCACTCTCTCGCCTTCCCCTCTCTCGACCTCCCCCATCTCTGGCCCTCCCCTATCTCTCATCCTGCCCATCTCTTGCGCTCCCCTATCCCCTGCCCTCCCCTATCTCTCGCCCACCACTATCTCTCGCCCTCCCCTCTCTCGCCCTCCTCACCCAACACTCACTCACCTCCCCTCTTTCACTCTCCCCTCTCTCGCCCTCCTCTCTCTCTCCTCTCTCTCGCCCTCCCCTCTTTCTCTCTCCCCTCTCTCCCTCATCCTCCCCTCTCACTCCCTTCCTTCTCTCTCGCCATCCACTCTCTCCTCGCCACTCTCTTCACCTCCCCCTCTCCCGCGGTCCTCTCTCTCACCCTCCGCTCTCTTACCCTCCCCTCTCTTGCCCTCCCCTCTCTGTCCCAACCCTTCTCTGTCCCAACCGCTCTCTCGCCCTCCGTTCTCTCTCACCCTCCACTTCTCGCCCACCCCTCTGTCAACATCCCCTTTCTCGCCCTCCCCTCTCTTGCCCTCCCATCTCTCTCACCCCCCTCTCTCCCTCCCCCTCTGCCCCACCCTTCTCACTCTCGACACGCTCTCCCCCCCCCCTCTTCGCCTACCCCTCTCTCGCCCTCCTCTCTCTCGCCCTTTCATCTCTCTCACCCTCCCCTTTCTCGGCCCCTCCTCTCTCGCCCACCCCTCTCTGGCCCACCCCGTCTCTCCCTCCACTCTCTCGCACTACCCTCTCTCCCATTCCCCTCTCTCTCACCCTCACCTGTCTCTCGCCCTCACACCTCTCTCTCCCCCTCCCCATCTTCACCTCCCCCTCTCTCGCCCTCCCCTCTCTCGCCCTTGCCTCTCTCTCACCCTTCCCTCTCTCGCCCTCCCCTCTCTCGCCCTTCCCTCTCTCTCCCTCCCCTTTCTCGCCACCACCCTCTCTCACCCTAGCCTCTCTGGCCCACACAGTCTCTCCCTCCACTCTCTCACCCTCATCTTTCATTCGCCCTCCCGTCTCTCGCTCTCCATTGTCTCTCACCCACCCCTCTCTCTCGCCCTCCCTGTCTCGCCAATCTCCTCTCTCGACTTCCCCCCTCTCTCCCCTTTCTCTCTCCCCTTTCTCTCTTCCTCCCCCTCTGTCCCTCCCCTCTCAACCCCTTCCCACTCTCTCCGCCCTCCCCTCTCTCGCACTCTCCATTCTCTCGCATTCCTCTCTCTCTCTTCCTCCACCCTCTCGACCCCTCCACTCTCTTCCCCTCACCCTCTATCACCTTCCCCTCTCTCGCCCTCCGTCTCTCAGCCTCCGCGCTCTCTCGTCCCACCCCTCTCTCTCGCCCACCCTATCTCACCCTATCCTTCCATCCACACCTCTCTCACTCTCCCCCTCTCTCACCCTCCGCGCTCTCTCCCTCCACTCTCTCGCCCTCCCCACTTTCCCTTTTCCCTCTCTTTCGCCTCCCCCTCTCGCCCTCCCAATCTCGCCCTGCAATCTCTCTTGCCCTCACCTCTTTCTCGCCCTCATCTCTCTCTCGCCCTCACCTCTCTCTCGCCCTCCCCCTCTCTCGCCAGCCCATCTCTTTCGCCCCTCCACACTCTCCTGCTCCCCTCTCTCTTGCCCTCCACTCCCTCTCCCTCTCCTCCCTCTCCCCTACAATCTCGCTCGCCCTCCCCTCTCTATCGCCCTCCACTCTTCATTCGCCATCCCTTCTCTGTGATCGCCTCTCAACCTCCCTTCTCTCCGCTGTCTCTACCCCTCCCCTCTCTCTTCCCTTCCACTCTCTTCTCTTCCTTCTCTCGCCCTCCTCTCTCCATCCCTCAATACTTTCGCCCTGCCCATGTCTCACCCTTCCCCTCTCTCTTGCCTCCGCTCTCTCTTGCCCTCCCATCTCTTGCACCCTGCCCTCTCTCTCGCACTCCCTCTCTCTCGCTCCCTTCTCTCTCGCTCTCCCCTCACTCACCCTCCACTCTCTCGCCCTGCCCTCTCTCGCCATCCACTCTTTCTTGCCCACCCCATCTCTCTCACCCTCACCTCTCCCTCGCCCTCCCCTCTCTCTCCCTCCCCTCTCTCTCCGCTTTCCCTCTCTCTCTCCCCGCTCCCATCTCTCGATCTTCCCTCTCTCACCCTTCCCATTATCTCACCCGCCCCTCTCTCACGCTCTCCCCTCTCGCCTCCCGTCTCTGTCCTACCTCTCGTCTCTCGCCGTCCCCTCTCTGCCCACCCCCCTCTCTCTCTCCACTCTCTCGCCCTTCCCTCTCTCCATTCCCCTCATTCTTTCACACCTCCCCCATCTCGCCGTCCCCTCTCGCCCTCCATTCTCTCTCGCCTCACCTTTCGCCCTCCCCTCTCTCTTGCCCTCCCTCACCCTCTCCCTCTCTTCTCTCCCATACACTCTCGCTCACCCTCATCTCTCTATCGCCCTCCCCGCTCATTCGCCGTCCCTTCTTTGTCGTCCCCCCTCAACCTCCCTTCTCTGTGCCATCTCTCCCCCCTCCCCCTCTCTCTCCACCACTCTCTCCCCTTCCTTCTCTCCCCCACCCTCTCGCTCGTCCAATCCCCCCCCCCCCCCCTCCCCCCCCCCCCCCCCTCTATTGCTCCCCTCTCAATCGCCCTCCACTCTCACTCCTCATCCCCTCTCATACCCTCCACTCTGTCTCCCGTCACTAACCCCTCCCCTCTCTCTCGCACTCCCTCTCACCCCCTGCCCTCTCTCCCACTCCCCTCTCTGTTCCTCCCCTCTCTCCCCTCTCAACCCCTCACCCTCTCTCCCTCTCTCTTCCCTCTCGCCCTTCACTTGCTCTCGTCCACCCTTCTCTCTCCCTCCCCTCTCTCGCCCGCTCCTCTCTCGCCCTCTGTTCTCCCCCACTCGCCTCTCTCTCTCACCCTCCCCTCTCCCTGGTCCTCCCAACTCTCTCCCTGCCCCTCTATCGACCTCTCCTCTCTCGTCCTCCCCCTCACTCTCCCTCCCATCTCTATCGCTCTCCCCTCTCTCCCCCCCTTCCCTCCCTTTCCCTCCCCTTTCTCTCACCCTTCCCCTCTCTCGGCCTCCCCTCTCTCCCACTCACCTCTCACTCGCCCTCCACTTTCTGGCCATCTCCATTCTCTTCCTCCACTCTCTCACCCTCCCCTCTCTCCCCTTTAACTCTCTGTCGCTCTCTCCTCTCTCCTCGCCCTCCCCTCTCTCTCGCACTCCCCTCTCTCTCGCACTCCCCCCACTCTCCCTCCCCTTCTCTCGCCCTGCGCTCTCTTGCTCTACCCGTCTCTCGCCCTCCCTCTCTCTCTCCCTCCCCCTCTCTCCCTCCCCTTCTCTCGCCCTACCCCCTCTCTCGCCCTTTCCTCTCTTGCCCTTCAAACTCTCGCTCTCCACTCTCTCTTTCCATCCCGTCTCTCTCACACACCCCCTTTCCCTCTCCCCTCTCTCACCCTCTCCTCAATCACATACCTCTCTCTCTCCCTCTCCTCTCTACTCCTCACGTCTCTCTCCCCCTCTCACACCTCCCCACTCTCTCGTCCCCTCACACCCCTCCTTTCCCTCACTCTCGTTCACCCTTCTCTACCTCTCTGCTCTGTCTCGCCCTCCCCCTCTCACTCGTCCTCCCCTCTCGCACGGCCTCACCTCTCTCCCCCTAATATCATTCCCCCACTATCTCTTCGCGTCCCCTTTCTGTCGCCCTCCCCTCTCTCTCGCCCTCCCCTCTCTCTCACGCTGCCCTCTCTGTCGCCCTCCCCTCTGTCACCCTCCCCCTCTCTCTCACACTGCCTCTCTCTGTCGCCCTCCCCTCCCTCACATTCCCTCTCTCGCACTCCAATCCATCACCCTCCTCTCTCTCACTCTACCCCTTTCTCGCCCTCCCCACTCGCCCTGCCCTCTCTGTCCCACCCCACTCTCTCGCCGTCTACTCTGTGCCTCTCCACCCTCTATCCCTCCCCTCTCTCCCCCTGCCCTCTCCCCTTCCCCTCTCCCTCGCCCTCCCCATCTCGCCCTTCTATCTCTCGCCCTTTACTCTCTCTCGCCACCCCCACTCTCACCCACCCCTCTACATCACCCTCCACTCTCTCGCCCTCCCCCTCTCGCCCTTCCCTCTCTCGTCCTCCTCTCTTTGTCCCACTCCTCCCTCTCGCCCTCCCCTCTTTGGGATCTCCCCTCTCTCTCCCTCCACTCTCTCACCCACCCATCTCTCCCCTTCCCCTCTCTCTCATGCTCCCCTTGTCTCGCCGTCTCCTCTCTCGGCCTCTGCTCTCTCCCGCCTCCCCTTTCTCACGCTCTCCCCTCTCTCTCGCACAGCCCTCTCACTCGCCCTTCCCTCTCTTTCACTCTCCCCTCTCTCGCCCTCCACTCTCTCATTCTGCTCTCTCTCGCCCTCCTCTCTCTCTCGCCCTACCCTCTCTCTCCATCCCCCTCTCTCCATCCGATTCTCCCACCCTGCCATCTCTCATCCTTTCCTCTCTCCCCTTTTTCTCTTCTCTCCCCTCTCTCCCTCCCCTTTCACCTCACCTCCCCACTAACTCGCCCTTCCCTGTCTCTCACCCACCCCATCTCTCACCGACCCCTATCATCACCCACTCCATTCTCGCGCCTTGACCCTCCCCTCCATCACCCTCCCCTCTTCGCTTCTCGCCTCTCTCGCTCTCCTCTCTCTCGCACTCCCTGCTCCCGCCCTCCCCTCTCTCTCCCTCCCCTCTCTCGCCCTCCCCATCCCTCCCCTCTCTCGCCCTACCCCCCTCACGCGCCCCTCCACTCTCTCGCCTCCTCTCTCTCTCCCGCCACTCTCTCTCACCCTACCCCTCTCGCCATTCCATCTCTCACCCATTCCCCCTCTCACCCTACCCTCAGTCGCCCCTCCCCCTCACACGCTCGCCACTCTCTCTTCCTCCCTCTAACTCTCCCCTCTCTTCTCCCTCTCATGTCTCTCCCTCCCCTCTCCCCCTCCCCCCCCTCTCCCTCCCCTCTCACCACCTCCCTTCTCTCGCCCTCCCCACTCTCTTGCCCACCCCTCTCTCTCGTCCACCCCTTATCTTGCCCTCCCTCTCTCCCTCCCCTCTCTCGCGCCCTACCCCTCTCACTCCCTCATCTCTCCCTTGCCGTCCCCTCCCTCTTCCTCCCCTCTCTCTCCGCTCTTCCTCTCTCTTGTGATCCATGTCTCGGTCTCCCCTCTCTCGTGCTCCCCTATCTCTGGCCCTCCCCTATCTCTCGCCCTTCCCAACTCTTGCACACGCCTGTCTCTCACCTACCCCACCTCTCGCCCACCCCCTCTCTCACGCCCTCACCCCTCCTCTCTCTCACCCTTCCCTTCCTCACCCTCTGCTCTCTCCCCCTCCCCTCTCTTGCACTCCCCTCTTCCTCCCTCCCCTTCTGTCACCCTCCACTCGCTCTCCCCTACTCCCTTTATCTTCCTCCCCTCTCTCTCTCTCTCCCCTTCCTCTCTCCCTCCCCTCTCTCTCCCTCCCCCTCTCGCCCCTCCCCATCCCTCCCCTCTCTCGCCCTAACCCCTCACGCGCCCTCCCCTCTCTCGCCCTCCTCTCTCTCTCTCCGCCACTCTCTCTCGCCCTACCTCTGTCGCCATTCCATCTCTCACCATTCCCCCTCTCACCCTCTTCTCCGTCGCCCTCCCCCTCTCACGCTTGCCTCTCTCTCTCCCTCTATCTCTCCTCACTCTTCTCCTTCCCCTGTCTCTCCCTCCCCTCTCCCCCTCCCCCTCTCTCCATCCCCTCTCACCACCTCCCCTCTCTCGCCCTCCCCCACTCTCTTGCCCTCCCCTCTCTCTCGCCCACCCCCTATTTTGCCCTGCCTCTCTCTCTCCCTCCCCTCCCTCTCCCTCCCCTCTCTCTCCGCTCTTCCTCTCTATTGCGATCCCATGTCTTGGTCTCCCCTCTCTCGTGCTCCCCTATCTCTGGCCCTCCCCTGTCTCTCGCCCTCACCATCTCTTGCACACCCCTCTCTCTCGCCTACCCCACCTCCTCGCCCACCCCCTCTCTCACGCCCTCACACTCCTCTCTGTCACCCTTCCCTTCCTCACCCTCCGCTCTCTCCCCTCCCCTCTCTTGCCCTCCCCTCTTCCTCCACCCCTTCTCTCGCCCTTCACTCGCTCTCCCCCTACCCCTTTATCTTCCTCCCCTCTCTCTCTCTCTCCCCTCCTCTCTCCACTTTCCCTCATTCTTCCGCTCCCATCTCTCGGTCTCCCCTCTCTAGCGCTCTCCTCGCTCTGTCCCCTCCCCATCTCTCGCCCTCTCCTCTCTCTCTGTCCCCTTTCTCTCACCCCCTTTCTCTCTTCATCCCATCTCTCTCCGTCCCCTCTCACCCAATCCCATCTCTCGCCCTCCCCCTCTCTTTCCCTCCCCTCTCGCTCCGCTTTCCCTCTCTCTTTTGCTCTCATCTCTCGATCTCCCCTATCTCTGTTCCTCCCATTACTCTGTCCCTCCCCTCTCTCTCGCCCTCCCCCTCTCTCGCTCTCCTTCTCTCTCTCCTCTTTCTCTTTACCCCTTTCTCTCGTCCTCCCCGCTCTCACTTTTCCCTCTCACCACATCCCATCTCTCGCCCTCCCCGCTCTCGCCCTCCCCTCTCTCTTGCCCTCACCCTCCCCTCTCTCACCCTTCCCTTCCTCACCCTCCGCTCTCTCCCCCTCCCTCTCTTGCCCTCCCCTCTTCCTCCCTCCCCATCTCTCGCCCTTCACTCGCTCTCCCCTACCCCTTTATCTTCCTCCCCTTCCTCTCTCTCTCCCCTTCCTCTCTCCCTACCCTCTCACCCCATCCCTTCTCTCGCCATCCTCACTGTCTCACAATCCTCTCTCTCTCGCCTCCTCTCTCTCTACCTCCCCTCTCTCGCCCTCCCCTCTCCCTCACTCCCATTCTCTCGCCCTTCTCTCTCTTGCCCTCCCCTCTCACTCGCACTCTCCTCTCTCTCCCTCCCCTCTCTCACTGCTTTCCTTCTCTCTTTCGCTCCCATCTCTCCATCTCCACTCTCTCAAACTCCCCTTTCTCTGTCCCTTAACGTTCTCTCGCCCTCCTGTCACCCTCCCTCCCATCTGGTCGCCGTCCCCTCTCCTTTCCTCACCTTCCACTCTCTTGCACTCCCCTCTCTTTCGCCCTCCCCCCTCTTGCCCTCCCCCTCTCTCTAGCTCCCCTCCCTCTCCACTTTCCCTCACTCTTCCGCTCCCATCTCTCGGTCTCCCCTCTCTAGCGCTCCCCTAGCTCTGTCCCTCCCCTATCTCTCACCCTCCCCTCTCTCTCTATCTCCTTTCTCTCTCCCCCTTTCTCTCTCATCCCATGTCTCACCGTCCCCTCTCACCCCATCCCATCTCTCGCCCTCCACCTCTCTTTCCCTCCCCTCTCTCTCCGCTTTTCTTCTCTCTTGCACTCCCATCTCGCGGTCTCCATATCTCTGTCCCTCCCCTAACTAAGTCCCTCCCCTCTCTCTCACTCTCCCCCTCTCTCGCCCTCCTTCTCTCTCTCTCCTCTTTCTCTCTACCCCTTTTTCTCGCCATCCCCACTCTCTCGCACACCTATCTCTCTCGCCCTCCCCCTTTCTCGCCCTTCCGCTCTCTTGCCATCCCCTCCCACTCCCACCAGCTCTCTCTCTGATTTCCCTCTCTCTCGCCCTCCCCTCATTCACCCTCCACTCTCTCTTGCCGTCCCCATCTCTCACCCTCCCCTATCTCTCACCCGCCCCTATCTCACGCCTGCCCCTATCTCTCACTCTTTCACCCTCCCCTCTTTCACATGCGCTTCTCTCGCTCTCCAGTCTCTCGCCCGTCCTCTCTCTTGCCCTCCCCTCGCTTGCTCCATCCCGTCTCTCTCACACTCACCTCTCTCTCTTCTTCCCCTCTCTCCTCTCCCCTCTCTCTCGCCCTACCCCCACTCTCGCCCTCCCCTCTCTCTCCTTCTGCTGTCTCTACTCCATCAGTCACCCCTCATTCACCCTCCCCTCTCACACTCACCTCTCTTGCTCTCGACCCTCTCGCTCGTCCATCTCCCGCCCTCCCGTCTCTCTCCCTCCCTGTGACTGCCTACACCCTCACTCGCACTCCCTTCTATCGCCCTACTCTCCCTCGCCCATCCCTATCTCTCGCCCTCCCCTCTCTCGACCCCCTCTTTCGCTCTAGCCTCTCTCGCTCTCCCTCCCTCGCGCGCACCCTTCTCTCGCTCTCCCCTCTTTCTCCCTCCCTCTCTCACACTCCCCTCTCTTCGCCCGCCCCTCTCTCTCCCTCCCCTCTTTCGCCCTAATATCCCTCGACCTCCCCTCTCTCTCCCTCCCCTCTCTCGCAATCTCCTCTCCCACCCACCCCTCTATCGCACTCCGCTCTCGCCATCCCCACTATCTCGCCCTCCCCTGTACCTCTTCCTCCTCTCTCTCCCTCCCCTCACTCTCCCACTCCCCTCTCTCTGGCACCGCCCTCTCTCTCTCTCTTTCTCACCTCTCTCTCGGTCTCCCCTCTCTCGACCTCCACTCTCTTGCCCTGCGCTCCCTCACCCTCCTGTCTCTAACGCCTTCCCCCCCTCTCCCTCCCCTTCTCTCGCCCTTCCGATTTCTCGCCCACATGTGTCTCACCCTTCCATCTCTCACTATCACCTCTCTCGGCCTCCCCTCTCTTGTGCTCCCCTCTCTTTCTCCCTCCCCTGTCTCTCTCCGTCAATCTCTCTCGCCCTCCCCTCTCTCGTACTTCCGACTCAATCGCCTCCATTCTCTCTCGCCCACCCCCTCTCTCTTGCTTTCCACTCTCTCGCACTCCTCTCTCTCTCTCTCTCGCTCTCCCCACTCTCTCGCCATCCCCCGACCTCGCTATCCCCTATCTCTCGTCCTCCCCTCTCTCTCCCTCCCCTTCTCTTGCACGACCCCTCCATCTCCCATTCCTCTCTCTCTGCTTTCCCTCTCTCTTGCTCTCCCCTCTCTCGCTCTCCCGGTCTGTCGGCCTCCCCTCTCTCCGACCTCCCCGATCTCTGGCCTTCCCATATCTCTCACCCTCCCCATCTCTTGCACTCCCCTCTTTCTCACCTTCCCCCATCACTCGCCCTGGCCTATCTCTTGCCCACACCTGTCTCTCGCACTACAGTCACTCGCCCTCCCTCACACTCCCCTCTCTCACCTTCCCCCTCTCCCTCTCTCCGCCCCTCCCCGGTCTTACCCTTACCCTCTCAACCTCATCTCTCTCTCGCCTCACCTCCCTATCGCCCTGCCCTCTCTCTCGCACGCCCCTTCTCACTTCCTTACCTCTCTCTCGCTCTCCACTCTCTCGCCCTCCACTCTCTCGCCCTCCCCTCTCTCGCCTTCCCCTCTGTCTCACCCTCACCCCCTCACCCTCCATTCTCTCTCGCTCTCCCCCTTTCTTGTCCCCCCCCCTCTCTCCCTCCTCCTCCCCTCCCTCTCCCTCCTCCTCTCCTCCCCTCTCTTTCTGCTTTCCATCTCTCCCTCAATTCACTCTCCCTCCCCTCCTACTCCCTCCCCTCTTTGTCCGCTTTCAATTTCTCTTGATCTCCCCTCTCTTGCCCTTCACCCCTCGCCCTCACCTCTCTCGACTTCCCTGATCTATGGCCCTCCCCATCTCTCGAACTTCCCAAATCTTTCACTCCCCTTTCTCTCGCCATCCCATATCTCTGGCTCACCCCTATCTCTCGCGACCCCATCTCTCGCCCACACGTCTCACGCCACCCTCACCCTCCCGCTACCACCCTCCCATCTATCGCTCTCGCCTCTCCTGCCCTCCCCTCTCTCTCCCTCCCCTCTCGCCCTCCCCTCTCTCCTTCCCCTCTCTCGCCCGCCCCTGTCTCGCCCTCACGTTCTCTCTCTCCCTCACCTCACTCTCGCTCTCTCCTCTCTCATCATCCCCACTCTTGCACCCCTCTCGCACTTCCCTATCTCTGGCCCTCCTCTATCTCTCGCCCTCCCCCTCTCTCTCCCTCCCCTCACTCTCACTCCCCTCCCACTTCCTCCCCTCTCTCTGCTTTTGCTTCCTCTTGCTATCCGCGCTCTCGCTCTCTCTTCCTTCACCCTCCCCTCTCTCACCCTCCCCCTCTCCCCTTCCCCTCTCTGTCCCTTCTCTGTCTCGCCCTCGCCCTCTCAAACCCCACTCTCTCTCGCCTCCCCTCCCACTCGCACTCCACTCTCTCGCCCTCAAACTCTCTCGCCCTCCCACTCGCTTTCGCCGTCCACCTTGCTCACCTTCCATTCTCTCTCACCCTCACCTCTCTCTTGCCCTCCACTCTCTCGCACTGCTCACTCTGTCGCCATCCCCCTCTCTCACCCTACCCTCTCTCTTGCCTTCCCATCTCTCTCCCTCACCTCTCTCTTGCCCTCCCCTCACGCTCCCTCCCCTCTCTCTACGCTTTACCTCTCCCTTGCTCTACCCTCTCTCGTTCTCCCCTCTCTCGCACTCCCCACTCTTTCCCCTCCCTGACTTCTGGGCCCTCCCCCAATCACTCACCCTCCCCTATCTCTCGCCCACCCCTAACTCTCGCCCTCCCCTCTCTCTCGACCCCTCCCTCCCCCTCTCTCCTCGACCCCTCCCTCTCCTCTCTCACGCTCCCCTCTTTCGCTCTCGCCTCTCTCGCTCTCCTCTCTCTCGCATTCCCCTCTCTCGCTCTCCTCTCTCTCGCACTCCCCTCTCTCTCCCTCCTCTCTCTCGCACTTCCCATCACTTGCTGTCGCCCCTCTCGCTCTCCTCTCTCTTGCACACCCATCTTTCGGCCTCCTCTCTCTCGCCCCCCTCCTCTCTCTCGCCCTCTTATCTCTCGACCTCCTCTCTCTCTCTCCCCTCTCTCGCACTCCCCTCTCCCTCTCTCACACCCCCCTCTTGCACTCCCCCTCACTCGCACCCCCGCACTTCTCTCTCACCCTCCCCACTGTATCGCCCTCCCCTCTACCTCGTCCTCCCCTTTTATTGCTGCCCCTCTCTCCCACTCCCTCTCTCTCACTCTCCCCTCTCTCTCACCCTCCCCTCTCTCACCCTTACCTATCACGCCTTCCTCTCTCTGGCACTCCCCACCCTTTCCTGCCCATCTCTCTCGCCCTGCCCTCTCTGGCCCACCATCGCACTTCCACCACTCTCTCGCCCTTTCCTCTCTCCCCCTCCCCTCTCTCTCGCACTCCCCTGTTTCACCCTCCATATTCGCCCCACTCTCTCTCGCCCTCCATTCTCTCTCGCCCTCTCCTCTCTCTGGCACTTCCCTCTCGCCCTTCCGTCTCTCGCCCTTCTCTCTCTCGCCATCACTTCTCTCTCCCTCCCCTCTCTCTCCCTCCCCTCTCACCCCTCCTCTCTCTCGCACCCCCCCACTCTCTCGCCCTCCATTCTCTCTCGCCCTCCCCCTCTCTCTTGCCCTCCACTCTCTCGCAAACCTCTCTCTCGCTCTTCTCACTGTCTCGCCACCCCCCAAACTCGCCATCCCCTCTCTCCTCGCCCTCCCCTCTCTCTCCCTCCCAACCTCTTGCCCTCCCCTCCATCTCCCACTCCTCTCTCTCTGCTTTCCCTTTCCCTTGCTCTCCCTTCTCTCGCTCTCCCCTGTGTCGCCCTCCCCCTCTCTCGACCTCCCCAATCTCTGGCCCTCCCCTATCTCTCACCCTCCCCATCTCTTGTACTCCCCTATCTCTCCCCTTCCCCTCTCTCCCGCCCTCCCCTGTCTTGCCCTCACCCTCTCAAAATCAATGTCTCTTGCCTCACCTCCCTCTCTCCCTCCCCTCTCTCTCGCACACCCCCTCTCTCGCCATCCCTCTGTCTCACCCTCCCCCTCTCACCCTTCCATTCGCTCTCCCTCTACCCCTCCTTGTCCTCCCCTCTCTCTCGTCTTCCTCAATCCTCTCCCTCTCCTCCCACTCCCTTTCCTCTCTCTCTGCTTTCGATTTTTCTAGCTCTCCTCTCTTGCTTTACCCCCCTTCGTCCTCCCCTCACTCGACTTCCCCGATCTATGGCCCTCCCCATCTCTCGCCCTTCCAAATCTTTCACTCCCCTTTCTCTCACCATCCTATATCTCTCGCTCACACCTATCTCTCGCCCACACCTCTCTCGCCACCCTCACCATACCCCTCCCTCTATCACTCTTGCCTCTCCTGCCCTTCCCTCTCTATCCATCCCCTCTCTCCTCATCCTCTGTCTCACTCTCACCCTATCTCACTCTCCCTCACCTCTCTCTCGCTCTCCCCTCTCTCGCCATGCCCTCTCTGACACATTCCTCTCTCTCGCCCTCCCCTCTCTTCACCTCCACCTCTCACGCCTGCCCTTTCTCGCTCTACCCTCTCTCGCCCTCCCCTCTCCACGCCCTCACCACTGTCCCTCCGCTGTCTCTCGTCCTACCCTCTCTGGCCCTCCCCTCTCTCTCCCGCCCCTCTCTCGTCCTTCCCTGTCCTCCCCTTCCCCTCTCTCTCGCCCTCCCCGTCTCACACTCACCCTCTCGCTCTCCCCCTCTCTCGCTCTCTTCTCTCTCTCCCTCACCTCTCGCGATCCTCCACTCTCTCGCCTCCACTCTCTCGCACTGCCCTCTCTCGCCCTCCCCTCTCATTCGCCCTCCCCCTCTCTCGCCCTCCATTCTCTCTCACTCTCCCCTCTCTTGCCTCGACTCTCTAGCACACCTCTCTCTCTCGCCCTCTCATCTCGCACGCCCTCGCCCTCTCTGCCCCTCCCCTCTCTCTCGTCCTCCCTCTCTCTCCCACTCTCCCTCTCCCTCCCCTCTCTCACCGTGTTCCCTCTCTCTCCCTTCCCTCACTCTCAGTCTCCTCTCACTCCCTCCCTACTCTCCCTGCTTTCCACTCTCTCACGACCACCCCAATTTCTGGCCCTCCCCTATCTCTCATCCTCCCCATCTCTTGCACTCCCCTATCTCCCCCCTCCCCAATCTCTCGCCCTCCGCTATCTCTCGCCTACCCCTATCTCTTGCCCTCCCCTCTCTCGCCCCCTCACCCTCCGCTCACTCACCCTCCCCTCTTTCACTCTCCCCTCTCTCACTCTCCTCTCTCTCTCTCCGCTCTCTCGCTCTCCCCTCTTTCGCGCCCTCCCCTCTCTCTCCATCCCTTCTCTTTCGCCCTCCACACTCTCCCCTCTCTCGCCCTCCCTCTCTCTCACCCTCCACATCTCTCTTGGCCTCCCCTCTCTCGCCCTCCCCTCTCGCACCCTCCACTCTCTCGATGTCCACTCTCTTGCCCTCCCCTCTCTGCCCCAACCCCTGTCTATCGCCCTTCCCTCTCTCTCGCCATCCCCACTCTCTCGCCCTCCTCTCTCTCGCCCACACCTCTCTCACCATCCCCTCTCTCGCTCTCCCCTCTCTCACCCTCCCCCTCTCTCACCATCCCCTCTCTCGCTCTCCCCTCTCTCGCCCTCCCCCTCTCTCAACCTCCCATCTCTCTCGCCCTCCCCTCTCTGCCCCACCTCTCTCTCTCTCTCCCACAGCCCTCTCTCCCCCTCACCTCTCTTCACCTCCCCTTCTCTCACCTTCCCCTCTCTCGCACTTCCCTCTCTCTCATCCTTCCCTCTCTCGCCCTCCCAACTCTCGCCTTCCACTCTCGCACCCTACACTCTGTCACACTCCATTCTCTCGCCCTCCCCTCTCCCCTTCCTCTCTCTCACAACCACCCCCTCTCTCGCCCTCCCCTCTCTTCCCCTCCCCTCTCTCTCCCACGACCCTCTCTCCCCCTCCCCTATCTTCCCCCCCCCCCCCCCCCCCCCCCCCCCCCCCCCCCCCCCCCCTCCCCCCCCCCCCCCCCCCCCCCCCCCCCCCTCCCCCCCCCCCCCCCCCCCCCCCCCCCCCCCCTCCCCCCCCCCCCCCCCCCCCCCCCCCCCCCCCCCCCCCCCCCCCTCGCCCCTCCCCTCTCTCGCCCTTGCTTCTCTCTCACCCTTCCCTCTCTCGACCTCCCTTCTCTCACCCTCCCCTCTCTGTCCCACCGCCCTCTCTCGGCCCTCCCCTCCTCTGGCCCACCATTATCACACTCCACTCTCTCACCCTCCCCTCTCTCATATCCCCTCCCTCTCTCGGTCCCATCTCTCTCGCCCTCCTTCTCACGCCTCACACTCTCGTCTCCACTCTCTCTC